>NC_080580.1:89676072-89991072 GCF_029962835.1 Magnolia sinica
GACCGCAGGAACTTCCTGCTGTGGGAAGCTAGGTGGGACCCATCCTCGTGGTTGTGAGGGGAGCGGATTATGTGAGACACCCCATACACTGAGGTGGGTAGGACCCAGGATGTGGGGCCCACTGTGATGTATGTGAAACATCTAGGCCGTTCATTTGTATTGAAAGCTTCTTTCAGTACATGATTCAAAAAATGAATCATTTCCTAATCTCAGATAGGCTATAGTACAGGAAACAGGGGTGATTGACCATTAAAAACAGGTGGGTCTATGAATTTTTGAATCAAGATTATATTTGTGTGGTCACTTTATGAAAATTTTCTTTTTAATCCTATCAATAGTTTGAATGGGAAATAAAAATTATGATAGGCCCTAGAAGTTTTTAATGGTGGTACGGTGTGGTAGACCAGATACTTAAAACCGCCTCCTTTTTCGCATCATTCCAAAATGGACGAAAATTAGATACTGACAAGTTCAATAGCCAAATAGCTACTGAAGTGACGTCACCAAGCTCTATAGACCCCCTCTACATATCGCATCGTTTTATTACATTAGAAAAAGAACGAGATCGATTTAAATTTCAACCGGACCACCACAGAAAACCGTGGGAGCAGTCACACCCATCATTGAAACATTTATAGGGCCCACCATGATGCATTTTTGAGATCCAAACTATTCATAAGTTAACATAGAGTATCAGCTTGATCGGAAACTTCCGTGGCACTTAGGAAGTTTTGAACGGTGGATGTCACTTTCCCCACTGTTTTCTATGTGGGGTCCACTTGAACTTTAGATCTATCTCATTCTTTCTATCATGCCATAAAAAGATCTCTACAAATGGATGGACGGTATGGATGCAACACATGCATCATGGTGGGGTCCACAGGGCTTAGTGACGTCACTTCAGTAGCGATTTGACTACTGACCTTGTCAGTATCTAATCCGCGTCCCTCTAAAATGAGGTGCCAAAACCGATGAGCGGCGTGGATGTAAGGAACATTCATCATGGTAGGCCCTGCAGTCAGGGGTTCACACGGAAGCCGCATCCTTTTGAGAAATCCTCCATGTCCATCCGTTTTTCCGGCTCACATCATGACTTACGCCAAAAAAAAAAAAGAAAAAAAGAGGCAGATTTAAAAGTTAAGTGGGCCATACGACAGTAACCAGTAGCGATTGAGCTTTACTGTTGAAATTTTTAATCCTAGAAGGGAATGGTTTGGATAGCATATAAACATCACGGTGGACCCAGAAAAGTTTCAACGGTAGGCATTTTCCTCCCCATAATGGCCACTTGAGTTTTTTAATTCGTCTAGTTTTCTAATCCGTGTCCTAAAATGAGCTGGAAAAATAAATGGACGGGATAGATTTCTCACAAACATCACGGTGGGCCCCACTTAGCTTCTTGAGGCAGGAACTTCGTGCGATCAACAGGCAATCCGCGACCGGCAATTATACTTATTTCGTCTCAGCTTTCGGTAATTGTATATACCTTCCTCTTTTAAAAAAATTAATGGAATATTTCAAATTACAAGCGCATCCTTTTATTTTTCGGGTATATAAAAACTCATCCAACCCGTCCAGCATGGTCTGTCCACCTTAGAAACTGTACATCCAAAAGACCATCAGAATCCAACCATCGGATTGCCTCCGTTGTAAAAAACATTGGACAATTATCCAAAAGATTCTAAATTCACGCGTTGTCCACCTGATGATGGGATGAACCTGATTTTTGGGCCATCGAATTTTCATAGTGAATTGACCATATTGGACGGATTGGATGATATAAAAAGATCACAGTGGGCCCACATGTATTCAGCTAGTTGCATATGAGTATGGTAAAAATAAAATGGTCGAATGCACCGAGATAACATGCTATGACAGATGGTGATTCGTTAGATATGGATAAGTAGAATAAGTTATTTTACACTCGCGCGTGGGGCCCACCGTAATGCTTTCATGGCATCCAACCCATAACCCATCCAAGGGTAGTTCAACCATGAATTTAAGATGACTCACCACTCAAGCCTATCCAACCATCACATGAAGACTCTTGCGTATGGGGCCCACCATGATATTTTCGCAGTATCCCACCCATCCAGAAGTGAGTTCGACTCCCATTATGAAATTGGGGTGGGTCAAAGCCCAACCATCATGTGGGTCATCATATGAATTGGAGGTTGGTGGTGGTCCAATTTTTATTTTTTATGGTGTGGCCCACCATATTTTTTGTGGGATCCAACTAACTTGGTAAGTAAGTCCTATCCTTATGATGGAATTTTGAAAAGACATGCTTATAAAATCATCAGGTGATCCCATGGATGATGGTTAAATAGATCTGATTTTTTTAGGGTCCTACTTTCGTGATCGGGCCACACTTCTCTATGGATTAGATGCCATACTCAGAATGTTTTTAGAGTCATGCTGAGTGGAAGATTTTAATCTGAGAGACACTAACGGTTGGGATCGTCCAATCAGCTTAACCTTTTCGAGTTGTGGGCCTCTGTGGTGGGGGCCACCTGGTGATTAATCTGATTATTATCGACAATGCGTTACGTTTTTTTGAATTTGTTGTGGGGCCCGCAGAGATGTCGGTGAGAAATTCACCCTGTTTATCGGCCCTCTCGGTCTTGTTAGGAAATGATTTTTAAAAAGGAGGCAGATTAGAACTTAAGTGGACCTCGCTTCAGGAAACAGTGGGCCCACCATTGTGTTTTTATGCCATCCAAATCATTCATAAGGCTATTTTAATGAGGAAGAACTGAAAACGTAAACATTAAGGCCATTCTAACGGTGGAGATGGAATGCCCACCGTTGAATCCTTATGGGGCCTCAGAAGTTCAGTTCAGTCCAGCTAGATGGACT
Source organism: Magnolia sinica (assembly GCF_029962835.1). Lineage (NCBI taxonomy): Eukaryota > Viridiplantae > Streptophyta > Magnoliopsida > Magnoliales > Magnoliaceae > Magnolia > Magnolia sinica. Next base: position 89,678,932 of record NC_080580.1, read on the forward strand.
TTATAAACGGTTTGGATAGCATATAAACATCACGATGGCCCACTTTATCCTGTAAGTGTGGTCCGCTTGAGTTTTGATCTACCTTATTTTGGGATCATGTCTTAACAAGAGCTGCGGAAACTGATGGACAAAGTGAATTTCACAGGTTCATCATGGCGGGCCCACGAAGCTTCCAACCACTTAGAAGGGAGTGGATTAGGTGCGGCTCTGCCTCACATAAGATGGTGCGACCCTTACCATGGGGCCCACTTTGATATATGTATTTTGTATCTGAGCCATCCATCCTTCTTCTTTTTTTTTTCTTTTTTCTGACACAAGCAAATATATATATATATATATATATATATATATATATATATATATATATATATATATATATATATATATATATATAGCAGGCCAATTCTTAAATGGACCATGCCATAGGAAAAGGTGGTGATTTGCCATTAATAGGTTAAAAAAAGTTTTGGATCCAAGCTGATATTTGTTTTTTCTTCCCTTTATCCGAGTTTATGTGGCCTAACGAATAGGCTGGATAGCATAGCAAATAAATATTATGGGAACATTTTGTTGGGCCCTAAGAAGTTTTCAATGGTAATGCATTCAATCACCATTGTTTCTTATTGTATGGTTCACTTGAGATTTAGATCTTAATCATTATTTAGCTCAATCTTTATAAAGATCTAGCAAAATGGATGAACAACATGAATATACAATATGTGTATCAAGGTAGGCTCCACAATAAGGGCCGTGCCTACTCGGCTCCTGCTAGAAAAAGAGAGCCCTTTGTTGATACCGGGCACTAGAAATGTGCACGAGATGACTCAACTCGTCCGACTCGTTTAGAAATAACTCGATCTGAGCTGAGTGGGTCAGTCGATTCAAACTCAAACCGGGTCGAGTTCAAGTCACCTAATAACTTAACTCGACATAAAATCTAACTTGGTACTGACTCCACTCAATTTGAAATCCGACTCATGCATATATATTCAAAAAAACCACATCGTCAGGTTCATTTAGGTTTGGGGTTGTGAATTAGCATATGGTTACCTGTTGCACTGGACCAACTCCGTGTTGTGATCACATTGAACTCAGTCTGAATTAGTCCAGGCCAAACTTGAACTTGGATTGGCTCAGGCATGCTAGACTCGGTGCCGAGTCGGGCCAAGATCAGTAGGTCTATTTTAAAATCAGATCGAGTCAGGTCAGCCCTATGTTGGTCTGACTCTCCTGGATTCCCAATGTACCTGGCATACGTGGAGCAAGGAAGGGAGGAAGGAAAGTGTCCATCACCACGGTGGGGCCAGGGCAACATGAGTCCAAAATGAAGGGGAATAATCCAATATATAAAATAAATAAATAAATTTGACCTTATCATCATTATTATTATTGCATTTTGCTTTCAAGCCTTAGGGCATTGCCACGTGTCATAATAGCATATGCGCGTGACATCAAGTGGACAGTCAATGAGACGAGATGGTGGGCTCTTAAATAGGGACCATGTTTGGATGAATTCGAACCTAGCCATTGGTTTTGAGCTTAGGAATACATACCACATACTTCCAACAAGTGGGTCTGATGGTTCAGTGATCCAGACCATTCATCTGGTGAGACATGCATCCCTCGTTGGTGTCCCCAAAAATCATATAGATTGGAAGATCCTATCCACCCAATCTTTTGGCCTTTTCTCCCAACGATCAGCCTATTGGTTTCATACCAGTCAAAATTCTAGGCCACTGATTGAATGGCCGGGATCTTCCAATCTATGAGATTTTTCGGGCGTCTCTCATTGACGTTGGGGCCATCAGATCTACGGTCTAGATCACCGAACCGTGGATACCAGTTTTGCGGACAAGGTGTATTCGATCCTGCTCATTCGGCCCGAGTCGAGTCAAGACTCACCGGATCGGGTCATACCAAGTCCGAGTCAACTCGGACGGGTCGCATCAGACTCATCCGAGCGTTAAAACCATACACTTTCGCAAATTTGATACTCTTCCTTTCCTTGAATTCCTTTTGCCGCAGCGACATCCGAAAATCTCATCCTTATAATCTTTTGATTCTTTTCTCATTCAATATGGGCTGTTGATTAAACAGTCCATACGATGGCCCACCAAAACATCCAAATGCGGGCGATAATTTTATAGTTGTTGGGAAGTGACTGCTACCATTTTAGTTCAGGCCATCATTCAATGATCTCAACCCTTCATCTAGTGGGGCACATTGTGGATGGATGGTATTGCAAAAATAAAAAATAAAAATGGACCATCCATGCCATCTGATCATTTACCCAAAATGGATGGCCAGAAACAAAATATAGCCAACAATATATATGTAATGGGAATAGTCCACCATTTGGATGGCCAGGATTGTTCGAAGAGATCTTCTTCATACTTCATTCACCAATCACCATGGCAAGAAGTGGATGAGAGGGGAGTTGATCAGTAAACTGTGGGCTCCACCTGCGAATATGAAACACGTGTGTAAGATCCGAACCTTCCATAAGGGTGGACACGATAGTTAGATCTTCCGAAGATAAAATCAGACAATTTCATTTAATAGGTGGGCCACAACTTTACAAATTAAATAGATGGTCCAGTCCAATGTCTTTGAATGGTTAGACCCACCTGATGGATGGACTAGATTGCACACACATGTATACCAACCACTTTGACATATGTGTGGTCCCCAGGAAGTTTTTAATGGTGGGTGTTCAGTCACCACTATCTTCCCAAACATAGTCCACCTGTGATGGATGAATTTCACTTTTAAAATGAGCTGGCAAAATGGAGGGATAACGTGGATATAAAACATATATGTTGAAACAAAAATCCGATTAAACTTTTTTAGACCTTTGAGTAACTTTCCAGGAAGAAGATAAAGGAGATCTTAGTTAATGCAGGGATCCTCCGATGTTAAAGTTAGGATAGGAATTTGGATCCGATAATACTGAGGGTTCTTGGGTGAGAAATATTCTGTGTACCTTTTCGTGTAGATGGTCCCTTATTTATAGTGTAGAAGGGCTAGTCGTGGTTCTCGGTCTCAAGCATAGTCTTTGCGTATGTTTGATCAACCGTCGCGCGGGATTTACGCAGGTGATAAGTGTTGATGTGATTAGCCCTATAATAATGTAATGGATGGTTGAGGCTGTCATGAGCTGAGCCATTAATCAAATAAGTGTTAAGGTCGAACTGAGGCCGAGCCCTCGACCAATTAGGCTGAGGCCAACCTGAGCCGAGCCTACGATCAATCGGGCTAATATCCATGGTCGGCTCAGGGTGAATTTCTACACTAATTGTCATTGGTGGACTGATCATCTTCTGATAATACAAATCTTCCTCATAGGTCAGATAAACTTGATAGAAGCTCGAAAAAGTATGGTGCTGAGGTCAAGGCTCGAGAGTTGCACTCTTTCGGATCGATTTGAAGTAGACAGTTTTTTAGAAGAAGCGTGGTTGCGTGCGTCCAGGTAAGGGCTCTGTGGGCTCCACCGTGATATATGAGTTTTATCCACGTCGTCCATCTATTTTTTCACATCATTTTAGGAAAACCAGTTTGGAAATTAGGCAAGTCCAACTCTCAAGTGGGCCACCACAGGAAGCAGTGGCGATAATGAAACTCGCCGTTGAAACAATCCTAGGGGCCACCGTGATGTTTATTTGCCGTCCAACCTGTTCCTAAGGTCATATAAACGTGGATGAAGGGAAAACGAAAATATCAGATTGATCCAAAACTTCTGTCGCTCATAAAAAGTTTTTAATGGTTGGAATTCAATCCCCACAGTGTGGTCCACTTGAGCACTGTAAATGCCTCATTTTTTTTTATTCATATTCTAAAATTAAATGTAAAAATGAATGGACGGTATAGATAAAATCCATACATCACGTTGGGCCCTAAAGTTCCGCTTCCGGGATTTTCAAAGGGGTTCGTCACGTGAGAGTTCCGAACGTATGTCAGAGATGTAGGCATCTAGTGAAGGTGCGGGGGAACGGATTAGGTGCGGCCCCGGACTCACCTAAGACAGTCAGCCATTACCGTGGGGCCCACCTTGATGCATATATTCTATATCCACGCCGTTCATTCATTTTGCGAGATCATTTAGAGGATAAGACGAAAAAAGGGAGCAGATCCAATTCTCAGGTGGACCATACCATAGGAAATAGTGGTGGGTAGGTAACCATTTGATATCTGCCGTTGAATTTCGATAGTTATCCATATCTGTCCACCCGATGCACCCATTTGGTGGATCTGTAGTTATTTTGGCGTACGCTCTATCCACGATGATTTGAACGGTCTTGATTGGCATGCATTTATGCCATGTTTTTACTTAGCATCAATCACCACCATCTAAGAGATGTGAGGAAACGTAGCCAGTAGACTGTGGCTTGAAACATACAATACCTACCCACTGAGACGGCTGATCCCACCACAACATCAGTTGAAGATTCTATGGCCGGATTGGAATTGAAATATCCCACCCAACTCACATACTCTTTTCACTGCTGCTGTTTTTCAGCGTTGCTTTCACTCCCCTTTGACCAAAAAAACAGGCCCTTCACCTCCAGTCTCTTCCAACGAAGAACTGAAGTACAAAGTACGAAAGGTTTTCTTCTTATTTTCGTTATGAAATCTCTGTGAAGCATCTAAATATCCATCTAGATATCGTTATTCTACATTTTTCATATTTCTTCTTGGCTAGGGTTATGTGAAATCTAACGAACTGGTTGCATCTTCTTAAAAAGGTTCAAAATATTCCCTCATTATAAAGCACCTCTCTTCAACCTGCATTTGACTAGTACTGTGGCAGTCGGAGGTATAGATCTTGAAAAAAAAAAGAAGCTACACTCGTATAATGGCATTGCATGTAAAGTTTGGTCAATTCCATGTGTTAGGCTTAGTCAATTTCATGCGTTAGGCTTAGTCAATTTTATGTGTTGATCGATTGAATCCATGTCAAACTCGCTCAATTCAATTTGAAGCTCACTCAATTCTATGTTAGGGCTCACTTGACCTGTTACTAGGGTCGCTGAATTCCATGTTTACCTTGCTCAATTTTATGCTAGGATCGCTCAATTTAATGTTTGCCCAACTTAATTTCATGGTAGATAAGGTCAATTTAATGTTTGCCTTGATAAATATCATGCTATGATCGCTCAATTTAATGTTTGCCCAGCTTAATTTCATGGTACATAAGGTCAATTTAATGTTTGCCGCGATAAATTTCATTCTAAGATCGCTCAATTTATTGTTTGCCCAGCTTAATTTCATGGTAGATAAGGTCAATTTAATGTTTGCCTCGGAGAAATATAATGTTAGGATCGCTCAATTTAATGTTTGCCTAGCTTAATATTATCCTATGCTCGCTCAATTTACAGTTTGCCCATTCAATATCCATGCAATGCTCGCTCAATTTAATGTTTGCCATGCTCAATATCATGCTATGCTTGCTCGAAAAAATGTTTGCCCAACTCAGTATCACGCTATGCTCGTTCGAAATATTGTTTGCCCACATCAATATCATGATATGCTCGCTCGATTTATCGTTTGCCCAGCTCAATATCATGCTATGCGCTCTTGATTTAATGTTGGCTTACATAGCTGAATTTATAGTTTGTCCCGCTCAATTTTCAGTTTGCACCATTCAATTTCATGCTTGTCGCGCTAATGTGTCGGATATTCCCGCTAAATTTTTCGTTTGTGTAACGACCCGTCCAACCAGTACAGTGTCCTGGGGCGTCCACGTAGGATTTTTTGCAGGACCGAGCATTTTAAGCATACGCGGTGGGGGTACCACAAGCTAATTAACCTAGGATTAGCCCTTTGAATAAACCAGACAGGCCATGGCAAGACCAAGTGCGGGCCGCCAAGCCGGATGACCATTTACACTGAGCAACAGCCCGTGAGGGCTATACCGCGACGACAGAAGGTCAGAAAAATTTAAAAATTTAGGGAACCATAGAACTCACTGGGCCTGTGGACCATCGTGGACCACGGACCCAGCGGACGCTCAGAAGTGGGATCTGGCACTGACTAAATGCACCCACCCATGTTAGGACCAAAATCTGGCGCTTGCAAATGAAACCGAGATTCCATGCTATCCAACCATCGAATCTCTTCCATATTTACGGTGGAGGTCTAATGGATTTTCCTACACCCGTCCACCAACTCTGGGACCCGATCGTGGGTCGGTGACCGTCGATCATAAATTGAACCCGTACGATCAAACCCCAAGTCCGATCGTCCCCAAATTTTGCATGGCCCTTTATTGGGCCATGAAGCACCTATCCTAGAAATTTCATAGCCAGAGGACTACCAGAATCACTCTAATCGCCAGAATGGACCCCTAAGGGCCGTTTAAAGATCAGAACTGTTGACTCAAACCCCACAATCGTCCATTCGTTTGTTTTCAAATTTTACTCGGGCCCTAATCGAGCTATAGGGCACATACCCGCCGAATTTGGTGGCCAAAGGAGTGTTAGGGCCACTCCAACTCGAAAAAGGAGACCTAGTAGGCTATTTTGGGAATTTGAAAAAACTCAAGGCCAAAGGGCCCAAGTCTAGGGGATAAACTCTATCTCTCATAACTCTCTCTCTCATTTGCTACAACCACCAAGAGGGAAGGAGAGTGAAGGAGAGTAAAGAGGAGAAAGAGTGAAGGAAGAGATCTAGGGTGGACCCTAGATCAAAGTGGGGCCCTAAGAGAGCCAACCTTTCCAACTCCTTACCTCCCCTACAAGGAGAAACTCTCCTCCTTGACTTCAACAACCGACCGTGGGTCACCTAGGTAAGGTTCTCACCCATTCTTCATGAAATCTATGTAGGAAGGTGGGTTTGGCTTGGAATTCTAACATGCAAGAGCTTGTTGTAGGGATTTCGGCCGATCGACCCGAAATCCCTCTTTCCTAGGGCGTTTTCCAAATCTCCAACGAACCATAGGTGCGGACTATTACTCCTAGGTGGCCTAGCACCAATTTTAATATGAGTTTAATGATTTTGATTGCTTGGTTGATGCATTTAGAGAATATAGAGAAAACCTAGGAATTTATGCTTATTTAGAGTGGTATGGAATCGTATGTTTTATTTAATTTCCTCACATGATGTTGTTCTTGCTTCTTACATAACTTGGTGAAATTTGATGATCACTTGTTGATGTCTCATTGGAATTGCTCATATGATAATACCTTATAGCATGCGTGTCTTATTTATTTCCTGTGTAAATTTATTTCCATGAGTTGTTGGAAGTGAGCAACTTCCTCACCAACACACACACACACAACACACTTGCACCATTGCTCCTAAATTGTGTTAGCTTGCTTATTAGATGACCTTGAATTGTATGTTGAGGTGTGAGAACGTGATGATGATTTTGCTAGTTGATAAGCCTGTCCGTTGACATGTTGTGGACCACCATCCAAACCCTAGGGTTAGTCAAGAAATCAAGGAGAGTTGAGGCGGTCCCGTTGGTAGGACCGCCTTGAGGCTAAACCCGCGGATTTGGGCGAGTGCGGGTGAACGACAATAGTTAGACTACATGGGTTGCTTGCACTCGATGTCACTCGCCTCATGCTTGCCCAACTCAGGTGGTCTATCCTACTGTCTGACCAACCTTGATTGTTAACCCTACTTGTTCACACTTGTATGGAACTTGGAACACCTTACAACCGTTGTAGCTCATCAATAACCCACTTGAAATTGGTCCATAGCCTCGTGAGCCGGGCATGGTGGAATGGGACACCGTGTCCGAGTTGTCGGCCTATGCTGGGGTACCGCGCCTCCCCGTAGTGACCGCAAGCGATCCCTTTCTATTGGCACTCCTCATGTGCTTGAAATCGGGGATGAGGAACCCGACGGGATCACGGATGCGGGGCCTCGGCCTCACGCATTGGGGGGTCTTAGCCTCGCACCCATATTAGGACATTAATACGTGGGGTGTTCCAGATTCTCCAATCGGCTGGATGAATGAACCTAACTAATAACTCGGCTAACACGATCGCATTGCATCGTAATAGTTAAGTTGGCGACTCGGTAGTCGAGGTTGCACTGAGGGAGTGTTGGCATTGGCGATCGTTAGATGGTGTCACACGAAGGAGCGTTGTGGTGAGGGCATGCATCATTTCATGATGCATACATGCGCATTAATAAGATTACATAGACTTATGTGATTATGCATGTAACATCCTTGATTTTCACTATTTTAGATTTTCAAAATCCATCAATTTTTATTTTTATTTTTTATTTTATTTAATTAATATAAATATTACTTAATGACCATTAGCACTCAATGTCAGTTTATACAGGGTGTACCAGTGAAGAACCGCACAAGTCCGGTTAATCATGTAATGTCCTGCCCAACCAGAACAGTGTCCTGGGGCGTCCACGTAGGATTTGCTGGAGGACCGTTCATTTAAATTACTCATGGTTTGGTGCCACAACTAAATTAAGTTAGGATTAGCCCATTAGAGTAGACTAGTCGGGTTGTGATTGGGCCAAGTGCGGGCCATCAAGCCAAATGGCCATTTACACTTGGCAGCAACCCGTGCGGGCTATACCGCGACATGGGAAGGTCAGAAAATTATAAAAATTCAAGGGAGCATAGATCTCACAGGGCTTGGGGACCATCGCGTACCACAGACCCAGTGGACACCCAGAAGTGGAATCTGGCACTTGCCAGATGCACCCCACCAATGCCAAAATTAAAATCTGGCACGTGTAAATAAAAACTGAGATGTGAGACATTTCAGCCGTCAGATTTCTTCATAATTTACGATGAGGGTCTAATGTATTTTTCTACGCCCGCCCATAAAATCTGGGTCCCGATCGTGGCACGGTGACCGTTGATCGCGAATCAGACCCGTGCGACCAAACCCCATATCTGATCTCCCTAAATTTTGCATGGCCCTTCATCGGGCCATGGAGCACCTATCCTATAAGTTTCATGGTCAGAGAGCCACCACAACTGCCCCGATTCTCCAAACAAGCTCTAGACCGCTCGTTGGTGAGCCACTAGTTCCAAAATTATAGAATAATGTCCGTCTCATTGGACTTGACGTCCATCGCGGGAATCGGACCGGGGTACTGTCCAGAACCGCTCAACTTGAGCCGAAAGACGAGTGCATGAGAAATGCAAATACCCTAAAGGAAGGAGTTGGAACTTAAGTGAATTGGGTCATCCACTCTTATGCAAAGTTGAGGATTTCGGACCGTCGGTTTGTGACCAAACTTCACACATAGAGTAAGGATATTTCCCTTCTCATATCCGTATAGCCGCGGCCCCGATCGACCATCGGTGACCGTTGAACAGATTTCTTATCATATATGTCGATTGGCGCATCCAAATGGCGGGCCGATCATATTCACACGTAGATCATCATTAGGGCTAGCTATCCTACGGTGTGTATTGACTTGTACACCCCATAGTGGGCCCTAGAGCTTAGAAAGACCCTCTCATAGGTCTAGTATAGTAAAAACCCAACACTTGGGGCCATTGTCACCAAATCTGGCATTATAAAAGGGCCTCATTTGGGGCACCCCTCTCTCATACGAATTTGCCCTAGAGAAAGGAAAGGGAGAAGAGAGAAAAGAGAGAAAGGGAGAAGAGGAAGAGGAGAAAGGAGGAGAAAGAGAGAGGAAGAAGAAAGGAAAAGAGTATGTGGTAGGAGGTGGGGCCCAAGGAAGCTCAAACTTGCAAACTCTCTACCCATTCTCCAAGGAAACCTCCACCAAACCCACCCATGCCAAGAAGAGGAGGTAAGAATGGTATATTTCCCTTCAATAGAGCAACTTAGTGTAGATTTATAGGCATTAATGTTGTCTTCTTGATTTTGATTTAGGAAATGGTGGTTTTACCCAAATCCCCAAACCCTAAGATCTCAAAGAATGGAAATCTCCTCTTAAGGTGCGGACTATTACTCCTAGGTGGCCTAGCACCAATTTCAATATGAGCTTAATGATTTTGACTGCTTCCTTGATGCATTTAGAGAATATAGAGGAACCTAGGAATTTATGTTTATTTAGAGTGGTATGAAATTGTATTGTTTTATTTGATTTCCTCACATGATGCTATTCTTGCCTCTTACATGACTTGGTGCAAATTTGATGATGACTTGTTGGATTGCTCATATGATTGCTCACGTGATGATGCCCTATAGCTTGCCTGCCTGCCTTATTTACTTCATGTGTAATTTGTTTCCATGAGTTGTAGGAAGTGAGCAACTTCCTCACCAACACACCCAACACATATGCACCCTTGCTCATAAATTGTTAGCTTGCTTATTAGGTGAATCTGGATTATATGATTGAGGTATGAGAACATGATGATGATTTTGCTAGTTGATATCTCCGTCCGTTGACATGTTGTGGACCACCATCCAAACCCTAGGGTTGTCCAAGAAAACGAGGAAAGTTAAGGCGGTCTCGTTGGTAGGACCGCCTTGAGGCTAAACCCATGGATTTGTGCGAGTGCGTGTGGGCGACTGTAGTTAGACTACATGGGTTGCTTGCACCCGATGTCGTTCCTCCATGCACTTGCCTGGACTCGTGCGGTCTAGCCTACTGTCTAACCAACCATGATTGTTAACCCTGTTTGCTCACACTTGTATGAAACTTGGGACACCCTACAACCGTTGTAGCCCAACAATAACCCACTCGGAATTGGTCCACAGCCTCGTGAGCCGGGCATGGTGGAATGGGACACTATGTCCGAGCTGTCGGCCTACGCTGGGGTGACGCGCCTCCCCGTAGTGACCGCGAGCGACCCCACATTCAGCACCCCCATGTGCTTGAAGTCGGGGATGGGAAAAACCCGACGGGGTCAAGGATCGCGGGGTCTCGGCCTCACACATTGGGGGGTCTTGGCCTCGCAACTAGTTCAGGGCATTTGATACGTGGGGTGTATCAGATTCCCAAATCTGCTGGATGAATGGACTTAACTAAGAACCTGGTTAACATCATCATTGCATGGCATTAGCTAGGTTGGCGACTCGGCAGTCGAGGTCGCACTGAGGGAGTGTTGCATTGGCGATCGTTAGATGTTGTCGCACGAGGGAGCGTTGTGGTGAGGGCATACATCATATCATCCTGCATCCATGCACATTAACAAGACTAGATAGATGTTTATGATTGATTGTTTTTCATTAAATTCTTATTATAATTGATGCTTGTTGCAACTTAAGGTTAATAGCACCCACTGAGTTGATCACTCACTCCCACTCTGGGACGGTGTTTTAAAACACCAACCAGACTCGTTCATAGATGCAGGTGATATAGATTTCATGGAGCCTGACGATGCGAGCCTTGAGGAGGAGGACCGGTTCTCTTCTTCCAACTGATGAACGGGTCCTCATCGGACCTGTAGATGGCACGTTGGATCGCCGCGCTGAGGGCTCAGCTTTATTCTTTTTGACTTGTTATTCTTTTTATGAATTTGTTGGGCGTCACCTTGTGCGCCCGTTTGTATTCTTTTAGGTATGTATATATAAGTATAATTGATTTTCTTCTATTTCAGTAGACTTGTGTGGTTGTGCTTCATGTTCCAGGAAGTTCCAGAATGTGCATTTAGACTGGATTAATTGCATATTAATGAAAATTGGATATAAGTGACCCCGCATCATATCATCTATCATACATATACATTAATACGATTAGTTAGGTATTTATGAACGATTGCTTTTCATTAAGTTCATATCTGTTACAACTTAAGGTTAATAGCACCCACCGAGTTGATCACTCACTCCCACTCTGGGACGGTGTTTTAAAACACCAACCAGACCCATTCTTAGATGCAGGTGACTCAGGATTGGAGGAGCCTGACGAGGCGTGCCTAGATGAGGAGGACGAGCTGTCGTACTTCCAGCTAATGGAGGGTTCTCCACCAGCCTGATTGGTGGAGCTGGGTCGCTGGGCGGGGGAGCTCAGTTCTATTCCTTTGGACTTACTATTCTTTTGTGGTATTGATTGGGTAGTGTCATGCACCCCTTTTGTACTTTTGAACCTGTATATAAATGTATGGCTATTATTCAATCATTTCAGTAGATTAGTGTGGTTATGTTTCATGCTCCAAGAACTTCCAAGCTGCGCAACTAAAACTAAATAATCGCATTAACGAAATCGGCTAAAGGTGGCTCTCGAGAACTCGGGAGTTGAGCGTATGCGCGACCCCCGAATTTCAATTTACAGTTTGTCCCGATCAATTTCATGTTTGCCCCACTCAATTTCATAGTTTCCCGCTAATTTTCGTGTTTGCCGCTCAATTTCATGCTTGCCGCTCAATTTCATGTTTGCCGCTCAATTTCATGCTTGCCCCACTCGATTCCTAGTTTGCTGCTCAATTTCATGCTTGCCCGCTCATTTCCTAGTTTGTCCCGCTCGATTTCATGCCCTGCTCATTTCCTAGTTTGCCTCGCTCGATTTCATGTTTGCCTGCTCGATTTCATGTTTGCCCCACTCAATTTTATGCTTGCCCTGCTCATTTCCTAGTTTGTCCCTCTCAATTTCATGCTTGCCCCGCTCATTTTCTAGTTTACCTTGCTTAATTTCATGTTTGCCCTGCTCAATTTCATGCTTACCCCGCTCATTTCCTAATTTGCCCCACTCAATTTCATGTTACTCCCGCTAAATTTCTTGTTTACCCTACTGAATTCCTAGTTTGCCCGCTTAATTTCATGTTTGCCTCGCTCGATTTCATGCTTGCCCCACTCATTTCCTAGTTTGCCCGCTCATTTCCTAGTTTGCCCGGCCTGAATTTCATGTTTGCCTGCTCAATTTCATGCTTACCCCACTCATTTCCTAGTTTGCCGCTCAATTTCATGTTACTCATTGAATTTCTTATTTGCCCCACCGAATTTCTAGTTTGACCGCGGAATTTGATGTTTGCCTTCTTGAATTTCATGTGTGCCTCGTTCAAACTGATAATGCTTCCCTCGCTCAATGGCATGATAGATAGCGTCACAAAATTAAACAAGCACCACTTGAAACCATTCGTTAACGATGAAGGTCCTTCATTATTTAATCGAGTTTTGTCATATGGCATGGTTCCATTGATTTACGATTCACTGATAATGTGTCATTGTATTAGCTTTCAGATAATGACTGCAAGAATCATGTACTCTTTTGGCGGGGAGTTAGAATTTGAAAACAAGCGATACTCGTACACGAGTGGAACATCAAAACAAATGACGCTACGTCTCGAGACTACATACATTATAGGTCCAATCGAGATGATCTTATACCTGTTTAAAACATAATTCGATGAACTTTCAAATTATTTTAAAATTATCTCATTTGGACACTATTTGATTATCTAAAAGTTTGCCTACATTCCATGATAGCGTCAGGTTGTGTTGACTCTTGTTTTCAATACCTCGTGATCCCATGAAAATGGTTCTAATTTCCTCATTACAGGTCGAATCGGGGTGATCTTATGGTCATTGGAAAGATAATTCGATAAAATTTCGGATGAGTTTCGAATCTTCTCATTTGACACTATTTGACTATTCAAAAGTGGACTTAATGTTTATGATGCATTATGTCATGTTCCCTCCCATTTTCAAAATCGCGCAATCTTTTTAAATGATCATAACTCTCTTATTATAAGTTCGATCAGAGTCATCTTGTGCTTGTTAAAAAGATAATTTGATGAACTTTCTAATGACTTTGGAATCATCTCATTTGGACATCATTTAATCATCTCATTTCCAACTTCCAGTGATCTCAAGAAAATGATCATAACTCTTTTGTTACAGGTCTGATTAAGGTATTTTGGGCTATTTGGAAAGATAATTTCAAAAACTTTTAAATAGCTTTGGAATCATCTCATTTGGATACTATTCGACATTTCAAAAGTGGACTAAAATTCAGCTCATGGTAAAATATCAATCTATGCCTAATCTTTCAAAGAAAGAATAAGAACATGTCTTCTAAAAGTAAAGTTTTTGATATCTCTCCTCTCCTTATATCAATTTTATCCTAAGTAGGTCTATCTGAGCATAATATTTGCATAAAGAAGTATAACCTATTTTCTAAAAATTGAGTTTTCGTTTTCTTTTTACCTTTCTGTTTCTTGACAAAAGATCTTCGTAAGCAGATTTTTTTTTAAGAAAGAAGGACCCATTTTTTTAAAATGGTACATAAGTTAGAGAGTTTGCCAAAGAGTAATTGAATTTTGAAAAAGGAACATAAGTTAGAGAGTTTGCCAAAGAGTAATGATAAGTAAAGGTACAAGTGCATAAAAAATGAAAAAGGTTTTTAGGGTATTTTCGTCTGATGAAAATGACAACAGTGCACAAATGTGTAGAAAAATAATGTTTTTAAAAGTGATGATATTTTGGCACTCCCATAAAACCTTGGGTATATAGGTAAAAAACGCAAATGTCAATGTAGAATGTGAGATTGAAAAACGCGATCCTTAATCAAAGAGCTACATGCATTTGTTGTTTTGAGTACGTGCATTGGTTGTTTCTTATGACAAAAAATCAATGCAGAACATTTTTTTTTTCTTTTTTAAATAATGGGAGTAGAGTGCCAATATATCAGTAGCACAATAGAGTTATTCTGACTAAGTCTCCATGTTTCGAAGAAACCAGCTCTCTAGGCGGGATCTTTCCAACATTCACATTTCATGCTCCAAACTATCAAATAATTATTTTTCCTCATTCCTATTATAACGGCAGCCCATCTGCCTTTTTCATTGTAAACACAGCAACTTATGAGGTATGAGGCACTCCTTGCATGCAAAGCGGCATACTAGAAAAAGAAAGAAAGATTCACCTTCTATATGGATGTCAAACCCGGACTACAAAAACTCATATCTTTGCCTTGATCCCATCCTTCACTTACTAGTGTGGGCCCTAAGCGGTTCCCAGAAGGCTCACGCTCCTTAACAACTTCACTGATTGGGCCACCGGGCACCCATGAATTTAGTTATTACAGTACAAAATCCATTAGTTGAGTTGACACATGAGCTTGATTTAGTTAATGATCACGAATATTTCTAAGTCAAGAGGTTTTGCATTTGCCCAAAGGTGCCTGAAACCAGGATTCACCAGTCTATCAGACCCATATAAGAGTGTTGTTATACATATTCGAAAAAAAAAAAAAAACTATTCAAGTTAACAAAAAGTCAAAGAGTCATCCACTCAAAACAGTCAGGTGGTCCAAAATTCCATGACCCACGTAATACGGCTTGCCTCCTTCCACATCTCTCCAGCCTTCTCACAGTCAAAAGCCCATTTGATGACTCGTCCAAGTCGACTCAGTTTCAATCAGGATCTGTATCTGTATGGTGCAGTGACTTGGGTGAGTCACACCGATTTACCCCCACTCAGGTGAGTACCGAGAGTCGAGCCACATCCAACCATTTGTCAACTGAGTAAGAAAAGTGAGACCAGGAAAGGTGAGCGGAATCCTGCCGAAAAGTGCGACCAGGAACGATGTTCCTGCAACACAAAGCCATGTGGAGCCCACCAAGATATCCATGTGAAATCCACTTCGTCCATCAATTTCGAGAGTTCGTGTTAGGATGGGAACCCAAACCTGAGGCAGATCCAAGATCCCAGTCGGCCACCCCACGTGAAATGGTGGGAATGGAAACTGAGATGTGGTTCTGTTGAAGCATATTTAGTTTTAGTGTTGTTGGACATAACCCACATGGCTTTAGTGTTGTTGGAAACTGAGATGTGGTTCTGTTGAAGCATATTCAGTTTTAGTGTCGTAGGACATAACCCACATGGCTTTAGTGTTGTAGGAAACTGAGATGTGGTTCTGTTGAAGCATATTCAGTTTCATATCTATATATCGCAGATCTAGATTCTTCGATTGCATACCCATCAGCTATCAGCAGTGGCAGATCCTGTTCCCACTCGCGGGCACAGGAGCTTTACAGCACTGATGAAATGATTCCATCTCCTAGCCCAGAGTAGCCTTGTGCAGAATCAGGTGGTCCTTCCACTGAAAAACTATTGCATGTGCCAGCGCAACGGCTTTCAGCTAGCAAGATAAGGCTTCAAAACCTAGCCAGGTCAGAGTGTAAGCTAGTGATGCTTTCAGCTACTGAACTCTTTAAGTAATTCAAATCATGGGTCCCAATTTGGGGTAATCCAAAACCCAAAATTAACATTCCTTGGTCTGCCCATCAGATTGGTGGACGTTGATCTATGCAAAAAATAAAAAATCCAACGGCCTACTTTCCACAAGTACGTGAACGTTGATTTGACAGTATGCAATATATATATATATATATATAAAAACATCCAACTGCCAACTTTCACAAGTCACAGGTTAGGACTGCTCAAGCAAACTGTTTATGGGATTCAGAATTAGTGACAGTGGGTTCCACAAATTAGTCAGTTTAGTGGGAGCTTGCATGCCAATTACACAATTCCTGTGTGCCTGTGTATCAGGCATCATAGTGCCAGAGTATCAAATAACTCCCCAAAACGAAAGTAAAAAGGGTATGTACTCATAATTTGTTTCACAGCGATTCTTGCAAGAGATCGAAGAGGGAATCCACAACAGGCATGAGTGCGTGGTTGGGCCAGTCATCAAGTAGGCCCCACCATTAACTACAAAATTTAGACCGGTGACCAGTTCAAAAACCAAAAATCCCTAGGCAATCATCTGGGTCCTGTCAACTTGGAAGACTCGACTCGATATTTAATAATATAAATTAAAAATATTACAAATATTAACAGAAACATAAAACAATTAGATTAATATAAGTAAAAACAAATATAGAAAAACTATCATCAACCAATCAGCTGATGCTCTGGCTAGGTGCATCTCCCTAGGTGAAGGTCAGGTATTTGATTCCCTCCTATGACTGGTCAAGTCGGCTCGAGAAATCTTCCAGTGTCATGATTGACTCGGACCCATGACCGAGTTTCTCTGACCAAGGTCAGTTAGACTCGGCCGAGTTGAATTGTCCACTCATAACTAGAATTCTTGTTGGAAGCTGAGACATATGGAGAATGAGTAAGTTAAGTTGTACCAAAAAACACTTCATTTTCATGCAATTCTTTGCTCTACAAAAGAATTAGTATGATGAGTTATACAAAAAATCACTTCATTTTCATGCAATTCTTCTCCACACACACACACAACCTCAGCCCACTTACACTGCTCTGGGTGTGTGAAATGTGTGCATCCCACCAACTGAGCTCTCCCAGGTAGAAAAATCTTACCCTTGAATAGGTGGATAACACATTAAGAAAGAAAATACAGCTGCTGTTCATATTCGATTAAAAAAATAATAAAAAATGTACCAAATAATTTGTCCCTCCATCCTTCCCTGGCTGTGCACTGGCACATCATTTAGGAGATGATTTGATGATTTTGACTTGCAAATATTCGAAGAGAATTCAAGGAGATGGGGGGAAAATAACACTTCAAAGTTCCAATAACATTATCAAGGAAAAACAATGCCTTAAAAAGACTTTGGAATCCTTCGCCATCTCAGTTGCACAAGTTCCATCCGTGTTCCTCTATGTAATGATACAACGTTGCCTTTCAAAAAAAAATAATAATAATAATAATAAATCTTAAAGACTTTGAAACCCTTTACATAGCTTGATCTGAAGGTTTCAAACGTTCATCCCATTTTTCACAATCTGTGCAATGAATGCTACATGCAGGCCACTCAAACATGGCATGCTACAGGGGAACTTTGCATACATGCATTTAGAAAATCCTTTTCCATTTCAATCATTGCTGAAAATCCCCAAACCTTGTGTAGTAAAAGAAAATGCTTCTTGTATCAGAGGCCGATTGTCAAAAGCAGAAGCCTGAATTTCCAACTCCTAATTAAAAAAAAAAAATTGCATGACCAAACCTCAGTTATGTGGGTAAAGAGTGCGGGAAAAAAAAAAAGCAGTAGATATACAATATGAAGTAACAGCAGCAGCAACCACAAAGGACTCACTGGATTCATGCTGCAATACAAAACGATGAGCTGAGAGTCGGTGGCAGGATGCAAACAAGATGTGGCCCAGCAGGGTTGCAGCTTATGTTGGCATCGCCCACATCGGGCAGTCCAAGATTAGGTGGGCGAACATATCCAGCCACCAGTGGCACAAAAGTAATCGAGATAACTATCCTTGAACCTGCAATTTTTGGAGTTTCAACAATGTGTGATTAAGGAATGGGAAAACAAATAGACAGGTCAAGTTTAAGCAGTATGTGAACCTGGCTTTGTGGATAGTGATACATGCCCACGCTTCCTCCCAGCAATCATCCAATTATGTCGATTTGCTTTAACTTCATACAACACCTCATCCTGTTGCGCAATGAATACAGTAAATAAACTTGATTTTGTAGGGTTGGGAAACATATGCCTGAAATTTTCTTTTTTAGCTTTTGAAAACAAAACCCTATAAAGTTTGAAAAGCAACCCTATAGCATTTTGGTTCCAAAAGATAGCAAAGGGGAGTAGTCAACAATGTGTCCTTTTGTTTCTTCTTCTTCTTCTTCTTCTTTTTTGAAAAGTGACAGAATTTTTTAAAGAGGAAAGAAAAAAGAAAAAAAAGACCACAACAGTTGAGAATCAACTGACACTCTGTCACTACACCAATCCGGCACAAATGTGGAAAACAGTGCAAAACGCACACTAAAAGGAGAATCCCATAGACCCAACACCTACGAAAACTGCAAGGGAGCATCCACAACCCCACCCAACCCATAAGATCCACCATTTATTATTATTATTAACATTTTCCCCTCTCTTTCTCTACAAGTGTCTTTCTTTGTGATAGCTATAAATTCTGAACTATAAATTTCAGTTACAAAAGATTGCAGCCAGACATAATGAGGGTCTGAAAAGAAAACTTATAAACTCATCTGAATACTTAAAAGTTGCCAAGATGAAGGCTCAGTCCAAGTTGAAAGGAAATTTCTCATTACTTACATTGCCAGACAAAGTTGGATCCCCTTTGAAATCCCTCAATCTTTCAACTCTCCATCTCATGGTAACCAGTTGTCCAACTCTCAGGCCAGCAGTAGGCAGAGGAAGGAAACCAACTGCCAGGCATGGGTCAAGGACAGGCCTCTGTAAAACAAGAGCGCTCTTGAAGAGCAATTCCGTTCCACTGACAGTCTCAGATGCAGCTACCACAGGTGTATGTGCTCCAACGGTTCTATCACCAGATATTCCATATCTAATGTTCAAGATACTGTCCGTTTGTAAGACCTCAGCCTCATCTGTAACACCAAAGTCGATTAGTATTTGCATGTCAAAGAAAATGCATGCGGTGTAGAGAAGATGAAGAGCCATGTAAACAGACTGCAAGACATGAAATGGTAAGCAGTAAATTATATTTCATGTATTCCTCAGGAAAAAAGGAGGCGTGCTTTCAAGGACATGAGGCCATATCCTATAAGCTTAAGAAGTCGTTCAATTACAAGGATTTTCTGCACACGTCTCCATAGTTATAACATGCTTATCATGATCCACAGTTTGTGTCAAACATTGACACATAAAAAGGAAGCTACTTCATATTACTATTGCTACTTTGCAATGCATTATGCATCAGATGTGCAAGTGAGGAAGCTAAAGTGCATTTTGAGGAGCTTTGAAACAGGTACAAGGTGGCTGAACCTAATAAAAAAATCATAATTGGAAATGCATTGAATGATCACCAATATGAAAGGCCTACTCTAGATCTGGAGTATTGAGAGGAATGCTTACCTAGCGATAGTATAGTTACCACATGACATTATATTTACCCGATGGCGATGTTGGTTAATCATCTCCTTGTGTCGAGAATATTTTGTTTCTTCACTTCTTTCGATATTCTTCCCTTTTCTTTTCTTTTTATGGCTTGTGGAAAGAGTTGATTGTTTGCAAATATGGACTCGAGAAGGACAGGTGGTTTGCTAAGGATTCCTCTCTCTATATAGAGCATCAATAATCTGGAATGTGATAATGAGGCTCACTAGCAGGTTTAAGGTATCAGTTATTCACTGGGTGATGGGAGGCGCATTCGGTTTTGGAGGATTCTTGGTGTGGGGATAGGCTGTTGTGAGAAGCTTTTCCTAGATTGGCAAGATTAGCCCCAGAGCCAGGAATCCTTGTTTGGGGCTCTCCACTTGGAATCCTCCTAGCCATGGGAATCTTTTAGAGGAATTGGAAGACATGAACAATCTGTTGTCTTTTCTTCAGAGCTGCTCAATTTCCAACTCTAAGAGAAACACTTAAGCTGTGGAACTGGGATAGATCTAGGAGGTTTTCTGTAAGATCCCTCAACTGCGTTATTCGCTCTTTTGGGGGATCACTGGGTGCCCCAACCGAGTTCATCTGGTCTTGGAGGGCCCCGTAAGATTGTGGACTTCACATGGTTGGCTGGTAGGAACAGGGTCCTCATGATGGACAAGCTTCAGAAATGGCGCATGATCAACTCCAATGTTTGCATTCTGTGTTTGCGGGATGTGGAATCCATAGACCATTTATTTCCGCATTGCAATTTGATGAGGTATGGGATAGGTTTGTTGGCCTTCTCCAGTATTATTAGGTGATGCCCAGTTCAATTGGGGACATGTTTCTAATATGGCAGGGAGGAGGCGCGGATCTCAAAGGGAGAAAACTTTGGAAGCTCTCCTAGCCAGGCTTTTGGCTATTTGGGAGGAATGGAATGGTCAATGTTTGCGTAACCAGAGGTGGATTTTAGACAGGTGAAATTGGATGCTATGTATTGGGAAGCCTCTATCAAGTCCTGTGCTAGCTGTGCTCTAGATTCTACGATATCTTTTTTTTTTTTCTTTCTTTCTTTCTTTCTTTTTGAGTTAGATATCTAATAGTTGCCTTAACTAAGAACATAGTTGCCTTTCAATAAAAAGTACATTGTTGTATTTGGACATGTCATTGAATCAGAATTTACTTAATCCTAGATATTTTAGGCCTTTGATAGAGTGGAGTGGTGGAACAAGATTCATGTAGTAACCCCAAGTAATTGGTATAAGGCTTACATGATGATGATGATATTTTAGGCACTTGAGTTAAAATAGGAGGCATGCCACACAATTAGAACTGAGGAATTAGAAAGAATAAAAAAATTTACAGAAAGAATGGTTCTGTTGTTTTGTTTAGAGAAGTTTCTGGTTTCTACCACTTCAAACTAAACACTAAGATCCATGTCCACAGAAGAGAAGGGCCACGCAGATATCTGTAGTTTTGTATAAAGATTGAGTATTGGTGCATTTCCAGAGAAGCATAATAATTTCACAGCCTTTACTTATCTCACACTTGGTGCATTACCACATCAATACAGACACTTTCATGATTGTCACCTTTTCTAGAAGCCTATACGAGAATTCTAAATAATATAAATTCATCATAAGAAAATTTAAACAACAACTTGTGCCTTACCTACACCGGTCAGGATACCTAAGCGAATGCCAAAAAGGATTCCTGCTCTAGAGGATGGAGAGATCACAAGTGGGAAGAAGCTTGAAGTTGGTCTTCCGTCACCCTTTCCTATGTGGACAAATCCAGCTTGAAGATCCAACCAAGCATCATATATGGTCAATGTAGCCTTCACTTGAGAGTGTAGTATCACCTTGACACGCCATAAAATAAAAGATTACTAATATTCAAAATAATGCCAAAACTATAATTTGAATTCTATGTAACAAGCACACTCCACTTCTCTAAAAGCCTATTCATGTGACATCACAAATCCAAGACATTCGTAAATATTGACTCAAAAGAAGCTGAGAGAGCCCCGAAAGTAAGCCCTACAACCTTCAATGCTTAGCTCTTAACTTTAAGTTCTTAAATCCAAATTGACTTACATGAAAAACTATATCCTCAATACTTGGCAGGACTTGACCAAGACAACTCATTTGTGAAAAGAGCAGTGGAAGCGATGGAATTGAGGCAGAAAAAGAACAAACGCTAATACTCCACCAAACATCCAAAAAACAAAAAACAAAAAAAAAAAAACAATAAAAGATTGGGGCAGAGAACCCTCAGAGAGAGTAGGAGTCCATAACCTGTTGTGCTATTCAAGCAGGAGCCCAAGGTAGGGGAAGTGACAACAGTCACAATACACACTGCGGTCCAGCTAAACAGCACTTGTGCGGATGAGATGGTAAAAGGACCCAAAGTCACACATGCCAATGCATAACCATGGGAGAGATCAGGGGCACTTATTCATTGAGGATCGCTATGAACATATCCTAGCCCAAAAATCAGGCCGGTACACCCATCCGGTGGGCCACAATTTTATGAAAAAAAATGAACCTTCAGACAAGAATGACCAGTGGGCCATATTTAGATTTGTAGCCAACCTGATGACTGGACCAACATTAGTTTTGGATCAGGACAAATCCAGTGGTCCCCACCTAATATATGACCTGGGTCTTGCACACGTGACACCTCCATTTGTTTGAGAAGCCACCTTCACCCATCTCACTTGCATGAATACCATCCACTATCCTCTATATACAGATACAAAATTTAGAGGATCAATAACGAAAAAGAGAGAATTTTAACGATCCAATACCTGCAAAAGTAGAGTATCATCATTGCATTTATCTGTAACCCGTGTGCTCACATGGAAGGGGTCAGTGAAATGCACGGCAACAGTCCTGCACAATGGGGTGTTGTACTGTTTCAAAATCTTTTATGGACAAAGGGAATGCCAGCAAAATTGAGGCCTATGTTTAGAAGTAAAGAGGATAAGGAAGAAATATGCCTTTCAAATGTTTGGTTGTGAGAAACCCCAAATCCAAGTTTCAGAGCAATTGTCCTCATTCCATCCACAACACTCTGTTGCGAGGGAGTGACTAACCACAAAAGGGAATCTTCTGTCAGCGGCATAAATGATAAAGCAGATGGTGGCAGCATGCATATTTATATAACAAGGCAATAAGTGATGGTAAACCTATAAACCTGCAGATGTTCCTCTTGCTAGCCTGTTGTCAATAGCACGGACTGGAAACCACAAAACTGAAGTTATATTGCTTGCCCAATCTGGTAATTCTATTGTTCCATTTTTAAGTTCGAACTGCTTAAATTCTTCAGCAACAGAAGGCTCATCATTTCTTCCATCATCTGCATCCCCCTTCACAGTTGTGCTCTGCACTACCTTTGTATAGCTGTCCATCTCAATCATATGAGACTCCTCAATCATCAGCCCCGGGCCAGTATCGATGTGTAGGATAGCACCTTTGAGAGAGTAGTTAATAGGCTTCACAATAAACCCAACCCATTGAGGCTCATTCATTAGCAAAGCAGATGAAACGGCTGCAGCAACATCAACCAAAGCTCTCGGCTTGAAAACCTACGAAAAACAAGTTCATTAGACACAGATGAAGAAAGTGATTTTGCTCTTTGGTCAGACCTCTCTCCTACATATACTCTACCTACACCTGCCTATGAGACTACTGTGTCCTGGTAGATTTGCATATCTAAGTGAAGGTAACAATAACTGAAAATTTAGTGAAGTAAACTACATGTCTTGCATCTACTCATCCTCCAGTCTTTTATACTTATTAAAACTTCAGAAGTATATGTTGAATATGTTTAGCATGAAGCAACTTTGAGTATATGTCAATGGTTCCATCACTCTTTGATGCTCACTACAGATATGAAAAATAAAAAATAAAAACCGCCAAAAAATACTCATAAGGCACCAAGCGCATTCACTGACCAGTGGATCATCGAGTGGAAGATGATTTGATGATTGTAGTGTGGAGAAAAGAGGAGAAGAGTGAGAGAGAAGAAGAAGAAGAAAGAGGAGAGTTTGGGGAAATGTTGTGTGTTAGCCAACATGCCCTAACACACAACGTTTTATTAGAATGGAGCATATAGTACACTGCAGTAGAAGAGGAAAGAGTGCACATGCACTTACATTAAAAGAGCCACTAACCACACACTATACACTAACACTCTCTAGACATCGTGCCCTCTGATCCACTCATACAGACTCAAGGCAGATTGTTCCATGGTAACAGTTGCAACAACTAAGGGGTGGTGATTTTGCATGTGATCATAGCTGCTTTCCAGATGGCATGCCTCCCCAATTGTAGTAGCTAAAGAGATTTACTTAGTTCCATGAAGTTTATCATTTGCTCAATGATGGTGAAAATGGAAGATCTTTGAGAACTATTAGTTCAAGAGAATGGCAGAATCATAAGGGAATCAAAAGAACATGCTACATGCCCTGTTTAACATAGAACTCAAATGGGATAAGCAAGACCTGATTGGTTTGCTCGAGAATTATGATAAGATCTCCCAGTAGTCATTCCCACAAAATTGGGAATCAGGTGCAAAAGGAGGTTTTGCCTTCGCAAGGATTAAATGATCGTTGCCTGGACGTACGAGTCACAGCCGGCCGGGAAGAGGAGAGATCAATGACCGAGCTACTAGCTACTAGTTGGAAAGGAAAGGATAAGACCACCTTTCGTACATTTCTACTGGTCCAAACATTCGAATAGCGAACAAAAGACCAGGAGCCATTTGGCCAAAGAAAGCACTTCCAGCCCTTTTGATGTGTGATGCACCTCAAGTGCAGTCGGGATACCACCAAGTGCAAGTGGTGGAAGGTGAATGCCAGGATGAAGCTCAGAACACCATAGACACAATGGATGATCAAAGGGTACATAGTTGAACCCTCAATGTCCATCATGCAGCAGAAGGGATGGCCAGGTTTGGATAATCAGTTTCTGGAGGTGTATGGGCCCAGCCTAAATCCAAAATAATGCAGGCATATCAAATTGTACCAGCACTTTCTTTCTTTTGGCCAAAAGATTTCAGAAAAAAATATATTATAAAAAGAAGGTAAAATGGGAAACACAAGAATCTATCACTTATTTGTGTTTTTGACGTGCATTCAATGGTGCACTAGACCATTCTTTGGTTGAAATTCTCTGTCCGCCTGACCTGCTAAAACGTCAATCTGTTTCTCCATATCATTTTAGGCAATGGGAAGAAAAAATGAGGAAGATCCAAGTCTCAAGTGGGCCGCACCACATGAATTAATGCCTGCTGTTGAAACCATCCAAGGCCCACCGTGATGTCTCCGTGCGTCCAAACCAACCCGAGTCAGGGCCCATTGAACCCTCTCGAGCTAGCCAATCCAATGGACGGATTGGATCCTTCAAATGGGGCCTGCCTGGGAGGGAAAAACAAAACAAAACAAAACAAAAAAAAAGAGTGTGCATGGGCTGTCTGGGTGCTGTACCCAACGCCCAGAGAGGGCAGACGCCCTTCTTGAGAGTGGAGTGGAGGCCCACTCGTGGGACCCACCATGGTGTATGTGTTTCATCCACGTCATTCATCCTTTTCTTAAGATCATTTTAGGCCATGGGCCGAAAAATGATGCCGATTCAGATCCCAGATGGGCCATACCGCAAGGAACAGTGGGGGGTTGGGAACCACCCCCGCCTCCCAGGCGCTACCAACAACGTGGGAGTGGGGTCCCCAGTTGTGGGTCCCACCATAATTATGTGTTTAATCCACGCCCTCCATCCATTTCTCCAGATCATTTTAGGCGTTGGGCCCAAAGATTAGGTCGATCCAGACCCCCAGGTGGACAGCACCACAGGGATCTTGTGGAGAATGGACCCCCCTTGGATTTGGAGTTCCTGGTTTTGGACATCCCTTGGATTTGGAGTTCCCTCGGCAATGTCTAGCACTCTAGATTCAGAATCCCTATAATCCAAAGGTAACTATGCAGAATATATTTTCAGGGGTTTGAATTTAATTATTAAATCAGATTTAATATCTCTAATTGGTGTACATACGTAATACACTATGGTTGTAATAAATCCGTTGAAATATACACTTTGCTTGGAAATGATGAAATCCCAAGACTCGGATGGGCCACAAGCATAGGATCACATTCTAGTGACAAACCAACGATGTGTAACAGTCAATTTACGTCAATAATGTTCAAACGGTGCAGATCATCATATTAAAGTAATTATAGTGATGTTGTTGATAATTTGATTGTTTTGGGATATCATCAATGGGTCATGTGCCCAATAGATTGGTAGCCTAGTGGCACACATGTTGCACATATGGGTGTCCATCCGGGTCATTCCCAGACCCCAGTTGGCCACGCCTTGGTGTATGTGTTTTATCCGTGCCTAACGTCTAGTTACTAGACCTCTTTATGGACAGGTTGCATGAGGAGCAGATGTTAGTCTAACGTGGGCCATGCCATGTAGACTTTTACATTGTTAGTGGGGCTTGCCATTCGGGTCCCACTCTCTATATATACAGGACCAATTAAGGTCGATTATCACATGATATGTTGGATAACATGCTAGTGCACTTAGCCTAATAGGACACACTGGTAACATGCTTAGTGTAATGGATATCATGCTCATTCATATGCCCATACGCATCATTTGTATGCCTGTTGTGGATGACGATTGATCATAGCATACACCTTTTGGCTTGAGATACTTAGGGGACTCTATATGAGATAGGGTCGTCCCACATGATCACGCAGTATGTGTAGGTTTGGTGGATGACTTGGATAGTATGACTCATGTATTTTGCATTCTGTATGCCACGATTACTTTCACACCCCAGCAACATCGGGGTTGTGACCTCCGCAGACATACCGTGGATGGCCAGATTGGATACCGGAAATATGTGTTCTAGCGATGTCCTCGAGTGAAAGTCCCTAAACCCTGTGGTACTAATAGGATGCTCCAACGTCAAGAACAAGTGGATAACATGAGCGCCCGAGTGTCAAATACCAGTAGGTTACGTCTCTCATTGTGTCGAGGTCGGTTAGAAAGTGGTGTGACACTATCCACCCGGGTGTAAGGGGCTATATAAGCTAGGTTGAGTCTGATCAGCTCGTGAAATGGGTCCGCTATCAATGAGCCGATGGGCATTGGCATACCACTGACAAGGCGGATAATGAGGTTTTTTCAACTCACTTGGTCATGTAAGCGATGGGCAGCAGCATTTATCGGAATGTACTAGACCTCAGTGATGTTTCCAGTAATGAATTGTTCTAATACGTGGACTGATTGAGGATTGGCATGTTTGTGTTGCATCTCTAGCATATGACACTTGGCCATATAGTCCTTGCATTGCATAGCCTTGGTATTGCTAACAACATCATAGACTTGGCAGTTTAGCCCTCCATCATCTTCCGCATACTCTGATATCTATATTCTTGTCATACGCATTGCGCACGCACAAATGCACTCTACTGAGCTTCGTAGGAGGCTTGTGCGTGTTTGTTTACGTTGCAGGTGATGCTAGGGCGTATCAGTAGCATTGAGCCCGGAGCATGAGCCTGATCTTTTGAATTTTGGTTATATTTTGTATTTCCCTTTCAACATTGTACTCAGATTAATTAGTGGATATGTGATGATGATGCTTTTGTGACCTTGGTACACTTATGGTAATGCTCCTTTACACACAAAATTTCACCCTGTAAATCCTCCTTGTGGAAACCCCAGGATCGGAACCTGGCATATGGAAGCTACGAATCGAGAATGGGGTACTATGGAGGTTGTCGGCACTAAATTCGATGGCTGGCAATTTAGTAAGCCCGGTTCCCGAGTTTGGGGCGTGACATGAGTTGGTATCAGAGCATAACCTGGGAATACCTGCGAATAACATCACATATCTGCTAATGGTCTTAGATTAACTATCATTCACCACATGATTGTAGTGAACTTAGAATGATTAGGACCCCGAGCTCGAATACTTAGAAACTCACCTTAGAATCATTTTTCAAACTTAATTTAAAATAGGATTCATTGTTGCAAGCCTAGAAACTTTCTGATATAGCTCCCTAACGTGGGTGCATTCGAGAGCACCCAAGGCTAAAAGGTCTCTTGTTCCTTCCTATAGAACATGGCACCCAAGAGGTTGGGGAGTGGGGCTGGCATATCTCAGTCAGGTGTGGCCCTAGCGATATCAATGAGTATGGACCAGTTTTAACAAATGCTGCATGCGATGACCTCTATGCTACAGAGGCAGGATAGGTGATCCACTGATACACTCGTCTAGATCGAGCAGGAGCACGCGAGCTCTCTTTTACGCGACTTTAAACGGCTCAATCCCCCACACTTCCAGGGCGAGGCAAACCCGACAATAGCAGAGCGATGGAAGTCAGAGGTAGAAAAGATCTTTAATACCATGAAGTACATGACGCAGCAGCGAGTCCCTCTAGTAGTATTCCTTATACAGGGTGAGGCCGAGCGTTGGTGGGTGTCGGTTACCCGAGCAACAAGGGCCGATTTTGAATGGACCTGGGAGGACTTCGTGGACCGGTTCAACCAGAAGTTCTTCCCCGAGCACGTCTGTCAGCAGCGTGCGTTAGAGTTCGAGACTCTAGTCCAAGGAGATATAACTGTGTCTCTGTATGAGGCTCGGTTCATCGAACTGTCCCGATTCACGCCATATTTAGTAGGACATCCAGATGAGCTTCCACCCATGAGGGACATCCAGCATGCCATTGATCTAGTCTCTGTGTCGACTCTACCAAACCTTCCTCATTATCGAATGAACCCTACGGAGCATGCAGAGTTGAAAAAGCAAGTAGATGAGCTCCTCAGGAAGGGTTTCATTCGGGAGAGTTTGAGTCTGTGTGGTATACCAGCGCTTCTCACTCCTAAGAAAAACAGCACGTGGCGCATGCGTATGGACAATAGAGCCATCAACAAAATTACGATCAAGTACCAGTTTTCCATACTGCGTCTTGATGATATGTTAGATATGATAGCGGGTGCCACCATATTTTTGAAGATTAACCTCAAGAGTGAGTATCACCAAATACGTATACGCCCAGGAGATAAGTGGAAGATAGCCTTTAAGACGAATGATGGGCTATACAAGTGGCTAGTCATGCCCTTTGGCTTGACTAACACCCTGAGCACATTTATGAGAGTGATGACCTAGGTGTTGAGACCCTTAATGGGTAAGTTCCTTATAGTGTATTTTGATGACACTCTTATCTATAGCACATCAAAGGAACAACATTTCCACCATCCGAGGCAAGTTTGTGAGATCCTCAAAACTGAAAATATTTATGCCAACATTAAGAAGTGCACATTCATTTCAAAGAACGTCATCTTCTTAGGGTTCATCATATCATCTGAGGACATGAGAGTGGAGCCCGAGAAAGTTAAGGCCATAGTTGAGTAGCTTGAACCACACAATATTCACAAGGTGCGAAGCTTTCATGGCTTAGCAACTTTTTATAGGCGGTTCATCAAAGGATTTAGTTCCATCATGGTTCCCATCACGGATTGCATAAAGAAATGGGAGTTTGTGTGGACTAAAGCTACCTCTAAAGCATTTAAGGAGATTAAGAGCAAAATGAGTGAAACTCTCATCATGCGCCTTCCAAACTTTTCTAAAGTCTTTGAAGTTGCGTGTGATGCATCCGGGGTAGGTATAGATGGAGTGCTTAGTCAAGAAGGACACCTCGTTGCTTATTTTAGTGAGAAGTTGAATGAGGCAAAGCAACGATATTCCACCTATGACAAAGAGTTCTATGCGGTTGTCTCATCCATGCGCCATTGGTGGCATTATTTATTACCACAAGAATTCGTCTTGTTATCTTCTGACCACGAAGCCTTACGTTACCTCAGTTCCCAGAAGAAAATAAACCCCGGGCATGCTAAATGGGTCCAATTTCTTCAGGAATATTCTTTTGTTCTTAAACATAAGGTTGGGGTCGAGAAAAAAGATGTTGATGCCCTTAGTCGTTGTGTGGCGTTACTCCAAAGTACAAGTGTGGAAGTGACTAGGTTTGAGCGGCTGACAGAAGAGTATCCCACATGTCCAGACTTTGGTGAGTTATATGCATCACTGCGAGATGGTCAGTCGAGCGACAGCTGCGGGTTTGTCATCATTAATGAGTTCCTATTTAAAGGTGACAGACTCCGCATTCCCCGTACTTCCCTCCGTGATTTCCTAGTTTGGGAACTTCATGCAGGAGGAGTCGTCGGTCATTTGGGGAGGGACAAGACCATTGACCTTGTGGATGATAGGTTTTATTGGCCAAGTCTCAAGTGAAATGTAGTCAAGATAATTGGGCAGTGCAAGACTTGTCAATTGGTGAAGTAGAGAAAGCAACATATAGGATTATATACACCTTTGCCAATGCCCCATGCTCCATGGCAAGACATTGGTATGGATTTCGTGTTGGGCTTACAAAAAACTATCAAGAAACACGATTTCGTATTTGTGGTTGTGGACCGTTTTTTTCCAAAATGGCCCATTTCATTCTGTGCTCGAAAACGTCGGATGCCTCCAATGTGACTAAACTTTTCTTTGGGGAGGTAGTGCGTTTACATGGTCAACCTAAGACCACAGTGTATGATCGTGATGTACGCTTTATGAGTTATTTTTGGAAGACACTATGGCACATGATGGGAATAAGGCTTCAATTTTCATTTGCATATCATCCTCAAACAAACAGTCAGACTTAGGTCGTCAATAGGAGCCTTGGAAATTTTCTTAGATGCCTCGTGTGTGATCACGTCAGAACTTGGAATACTATTTTGCCTATAGCCGAGTTAGCATATAATAGTTCTATTAATAGGTCCATAGGCATGAGTCCATTTGAGCTTGTGCATGGCTACAAACTTAGGAAACCTGTAAATCTCGTACCTATGTCTGTCTCATAGGCCATCTGAGTCGGTACATGAGTTTGCACATCACATACGTGAGTTACATAGTGAGATCAGGAAGCAGATTAACTTAAGTAATGAAAAATACAAAGCATTTGTTGATTCTCATCGCAGATTTTAGGAATGCCAAGTAAGAGATTACGTCATGGTTCGTATGAAGCCTGAGCGGTTCTCACATGGGGTTGTTAAAAAGTTGCAAGCGCGTAGTGCAAAACCATACAAATTACTACAGAAACTGGGTCCTAATGCGTGTGTAGTAGACCTTCCACCTACTATGGGAATCAACTCTACTTTTAACGTGGAAGATCTAGTACAATACAAGCGTCTTACTAATTCACCTTCTGATCCATTTTCAGGCCCTCTGATGCAGGACAATTAACCACTTGCTCTAAAAGCTCGAACTGTTAAAGCATGACGAATTAATCCCTTTATCTCATAGCCCAAGCCCCACATCTCATCGGTTAGGACCTCGGCCGAACCCCCCTCGTGGGCCCCAAATCACATGGGTACCGCCTCGCACGGGCTGCCCACCCCGAGTGTGTCCCCGCATCCCACAGGCTATCCCACTCGAGCACGGTGTGAAATGCACATTAATCACCCCCAATGAAGAGTCTCGAACACGAGACCTCCCCCGTAAGCCCCGCCCACCCCAAGTGTGCCCTTGCATCCCACAGGCAACCCCACTCGAGCTCAGTGTGAAAATGCCCCTACGTTAATCACCCCCGGTGAGGAGTCTCGAACACGAGACCTCCCACTCTGATATCAATTTAATGCAGGACAATTAACCACTTGCTCTAAAAGCTCGAGCTTTTAGAGCAAGTGATTAATTGTCCTGCATCAAATTGCATTTCCCTCCCACAGACCATGACCCAATCCCTAACCTATGGCCCCTAACTAACCAATCATCCCAGCCTTTGCCACCCTTACCCTCCTTGTCTGATCGAAGTGAACAAGTTGAAATTGTATACATATTGTATGAGGAAGCGGTTTCCACTCACCATGGGGGATTTCAGAAATTCCTCATCAAGAGGAAGCACAGACCGATTTCAGATAGCACCTGGATTACAAAGGCTGAGCTGCAGACTTTGGATCCTAACATCTTGGAGCGCTGCATGAGTTTTATTCTGCCAGAGGTGAACTCTTCTCAGCTGATGAGAGTTGATGAGGACATCACTTCACGGACACCTTTGCGTACGTATCAGAGGCGGACCACACCGATTTCTCTATCGCTAGGTGAGTACCCATGATCATGTTGAAAACCCCATGTGCATGTGCGAGCATCTGGAAGACCCCACATTGGGAAGATGCACATGGGTTACTTTAGGGAGTGATTTGGACCGTCGGATTTGAGGGACGTGACGATCGGGTCGTTGAATCACATGGATTACATGATCTGGTCGTTGATCGTGGACTATTTTCATCATCATTGGACATTCTTATGTTTTAGGATTTAGTTTATAGTTAATTTATTCTTTGGACAACTTTTGAGCGATTTTATTTGATTTTGCATTAGAGTAGGGTTATTTTGGTCAAAATTCACTAAACAGGGTTTAATTTGTAATTTTGGAAAAGTTTTGAAGCTATAGAGAGGGTGGCGTGTGATCTCTTCATTGCTTTGTTTTGTGAAAAAGAGAGAGAGAGAGAGAGAGAGAGAGAGAGAGAGAGAGAACTCCTTTGTTTTCTTCTCCAATCTTCATGTGATGTGAGAGTGTCTTCCATGTGAATTGGAAGGAAGATCGGTGCGAAGCTTATCTTCAACAACGAAAGAGCGAGGCTTCCTTCTATCCCCTCACACTCTCATCTCTTAATCAACAATTGAGGTATTCCTTCAAGTTCTTCGTTTCTTCCTCCTCCTTTCTCCAATCCATCAACAACCTTCCGATCTTCATCCTTTATACATTTCTCGACGAGCCAAACCCTAGAAATCCAGAACCCCACCTACCTAGCCCACACATGACCATACGGCCACACGTGTGAACCCATAGGGTTGGCCGTACGGCCCCACCCTTGCTCCTTTGGCTTTCCACTACCCATACAACAAAACCCTACCTTCTCTTGTCCAAATCCTAACCCTAAACCTAGAAATCTCAAATCTTCATATTTTCCCAAATTACCAAACCCTAGTTCTTCACAATCTTCAATTAAACCCAAATCCATAGATTCCTTCCATCCAAAACCCTAATTCATTATCCTAGTACCTA
Source organism: Magnolia sinica (assembly GCF_029962835.1). Lineage (NCBI taxonomy): Eukaryota > Viridiplantae > Streptophyta > Magnoliopsida > Magnoliales > Magnoliaceae > Magnolia > Magnolia sinica. Next base: position 89,711,733 of record NC_080580.1, read on the forward strand.
AACCCTTTAACCCATTTATCCATTTTACCCCATTAACCCTAATTCCAAGTTTTCCTCAATTTTTCTAAACCCTAATCTCACCCTAGGTAGTATCAGACCTTCCCCTTTGGAATAGGCTTAATCCTATGCTATTTGAATGCCCTACATCCATTAGATCCTAATTTCCCTTATTTAATGGTCTTGTAGGATGATACTTGTTAACCTAGGCTTGAAATATGCATGATCTCCTTTTGGAATTTTGTTATTTGTGATGATGGTAGCAAGTTTTGTGATTTTTATTAATTAATTTAATTTTGTTGGTTGATCTCACACAATATTTGAGTTCATGCATCGGTCCTACATTAGAAATTCTAGTGGATCTCTTTTTAATGTATAGGTGATCCTATGGGACGATTTCTTACTCCTTTCATAGAAGAAAGAAAAGGATATACAAGAGGTGAATGATGCAAATGGAGATGCTGATGATGAAAGGGTTGGTGGAGGAATGGATGCTGATGATGATGACTTGCTACTTGATGAGGAAGATGACCTCTAGAGTCGAGATTTTGGAGTAGTACGTTTAACATTTTAAATGGGCTTTGGTTACATGAACATTATGGAATTTGTACTCCACAAATTTGTGACTTAAGACTTTGGAGATTGTATAATCTTTGTTATTTTTGTTCTTTTGTTAGTGATCTATTTGACATCATATGCCTTTTTCTTTAATTTTCTTTGCTATTTTTATATTTATTTATATTATTTATCCTATTTTAAATTATTTTAATTAAAAAAATAAAAGTATCGTGTAGCTTATGCTACACGCTATAGATGGTTGAATGCTACGCTATTTAAAACACTACCTCCCACAAAGGTCCCATGATAAAGGAATGTGATGAATATATAGGAGGCAGAATTATGTGTTATTTTGCTAAAACCTTAAGGATGATGAGATGAATGACTTGAAATGCTCAATAAAATATTGATAGATGTCTTCATAGAGTCCAATTACAAGGATCGTAAGATTTAACAGGGTTCCAAGACAGCATTTTGGCTACAAAATCCTTCTTTGGCATGATGAGCCAGAGTTTTAAGGACATGTACAATATGGTTCTTTGGGGAATTACTTGAAACTGGGTCAAATGAGCTGATGCAGGACAATTAACCACTTGCTCTAAAAGCTCGAACTGTTAGAGTATGGCGAAGTAATCCCTTTATCTCATAGCCCAGGCCCCAAATCCATGGGTTAGGTCATCAACTGAACCCTCCTCGTGGGCCCCAAATCTACGGGCTCTGCCTCACACGAGCCACCCGCCTCCACAGGCCCCAAATCCATAGGTTATGCAGGCCACCCACCCCGAGTGTGCCCCTGCATCCCACAAACAACCCCACTTGAGCCCGGTGTGAAAATGGCCCCGCATTAATCACCCCCGGTGAGGAGTCTCGAACACGAGACCTCCCGCTCTGATACCAATTTGATGTAGGACAATTAACCACTTGCTCTAAAAGCTCGAACTGTTAGAGTATGGCAAATTAATCCCTTTATGTCATAGCCCAAGCCCCAAATCCATGGGTTAGGTCCTCGGCCGAACCCTCCTCATGGGCCCCAAATCCATGGGTTCCGCCCTCTCGTGGGCCCCAAATCCATGGGCTCTGCCTCACACGAGCCACCCACCTCCACGGACCCCAAATCCATGGGTTATGCAGGCCACCCACCCCGAGTGCGCCCCTACATCCCACAAGCAACCCCACTCGAGCCTGGTGTGAAAATGCCCCCGCATTAGGGCAGTTTGCTATTAGAGGCACCATTATTTGGAGAAGGCTTTCTTCTGCCATCATGTGGGAGTTGCCAAAAGAAAGAAATAGTAGGATTTTTTTTTTATATAACAAATCATCTTTGGACAAGTTGTTAAAAGAAGAATCACTTCCCATCCTTAGTAGGGCTATCATTTGGCCTGAATTCAATGGGACCATGGGGAATGACCAGTTTCAATCAGTAAGTGGTTATTAGCTCGATGGAGAGGATCCCCAAGGCAAAGCTTCTTCATTCATCTCCCCAGGCCGGCATTTGGAAAGTCAACTTGATGGGTGTTTTGTTGGTAGTTTGGGTCTGTGTAGAATTTGAGGCATTCATAGAAACTACATAAGGAGATGTTGCCATGAAATAGCCTTGGTTCTTATTTATTTTTGAAGAATAACATTCATTCTACTATGGCAGAGGCTCTCGTTGCTCATGAGGGTTTTAGAATTTTCACAAACCCTTTTTTGAGTCCCTGATGGTGGAAGGGAGTTCCCATAGTGCTATCAGTTGAATTTCCTCCAAGGAGCCAGGACCATGGAATTGGCTTTTGAGAGAGAGAGAGAGAGAGAGAGAGATGTACCTTCAAGACAGGTTTGGTTGGCTTCTCATAATTCATGAAATCATCGCCGTCCGGGGGACCTCCTTTGGAGAAACTATGAGATCTGAAACTTAAGTGCCCAATCCGTCCCGTAAGAACCCCCAAGATATATGAACCTGGCTTTTGTGGTGGTAGGGAAAGGGTAATAGTGTTCCTACCAGGCCTTAGTACAGTAGCAGTGGAGCTTCTTATCAGCTGAAAAGTTAAACACATGATTCATTTTACTGGAACCGATAGTCCAGGAAGAAGAAGAAGAAAAAGCAACTCAAATAATTATTTGTTACTGTAATGAAAATCAACGAGATATGACAGCAACACAGAGCATACCTTTGCACCTTCATCTGCACTAAATGTTGCTATAAGTGTAAGACTAAGCGATTCGAGAGTTATATCATCAGGAAAGCCACTCCAGACTGTCACTGATAGAGTGCCAGGATCCCTGTCATATAACTCAAGTGGAGGGCCAGGATTTCCAGAGAATGTGATTAATGATGATACATCCAGCGGTACTTGGTGCTTCATTTCACTATGTGCAAGGCGCAAAACCTCTGACTGGAAAGCTTGGCGCTCTTTAGTCAGGAATAAACCTTTATCAAGGGCCAATAATCTGACACAAGATGAGAGATAGCCAGCTTCATCATTGAGTATCTTCTGGCACTCTGCAAGATTTGGGAGGACCTCTGCCAAGAGTTCCTGCCACCCTTCACCAGCATAAAGAGCACAGACCTTCTCATATGACTTTGCAGCCAGATCATAATTACCATGTCTGTAGCAGACAGCTGCAATTTCACCATCAAGGACAACTCCATGTCTTTTCCACCAAGAATGGTGGTAATTGTCAGCAGCACCTTTTGTTAGCTCGAGATATTTTTGCTGCAATGGGAAAAGTTATGATTTTTCATATGTAATTACAATTGAGAGAGCAAAAATATCTTCAAACATCGACAGAAAAAGCACATGAATAACACACTTTGACATGTCCATGCAACAAAATGTATGGCAAAGCGTAGGGCTCTCAATGGGTTGGGCTTGGCCTGTCAAGCTCCCAGGACAAGCCTTTCACTGAGTGGACTCAGGTTTATTTCTTATGTGGGCGAGGCCGAAGCTTATATTTCCCAACACTTATGATCCCTTGCCCAGCCAAAGTCCAAATCTATATCTTCCATGGGCTGGTCTTGGCCATTACCTACTGGCCCCAATGTTGTCAAAATCATTATCATTTCGCAAATCGTAATAAGGGTTGAATCATATCGAATCGCAAATCTTATCGCAAGGAACTTCAATGATTTTCAATGATTTTCTTAAAATTTTGAAAAAAAAAAATCTGCAAAATATAAATAAATCAGGAAAAAAAAAAAACTCAATAATCCTCACAAGGGACTTCCTATGGCAAGGTGGGAAAGTTAAGAAAAGGTTTCATCTCATGAATTGGTCAGATGTGTGTAGGCCGAAAGAGGTAGGGGGGTGGGTATCCGTCCCTTGGGATCCATGAATGAAGCTTTATTGGGGAAATGGATTGGGAAGTTTGGGGCTGAGGGCGCCTCGTGGAAGGAGGTTATCATAAGAAAGTATGGTGTGGATAGGGCAGGTTGGTGGCCCAATAGTGCAGCCTTGTATAGCGCCATAGGGATTTGGAAGCAAATTATGAAGCTTAAAGAAAGCATCCTTGAAGGTATGGTTTACGGAGTGGGGGATGGGGTGAGGGTGAGATTCTGGAAGGATTTTTGGCTTGGTGATAGAACTTTGCAAGAGTTCTACCCGAGCCTTGCCCAAGTCGCGTTGGATCCAAATCTCTCTGTTAGTAGTTGTTTCTCTTCCATGGGAAAGGTTTGGACTCCTTTATGTAGAAAAGCCCTTCAAGAGGTGGAGATTGTTCTTCTTAGCAGGGTTATGGGCCCTTTGGAAGGAACCCTTAGCAATCCCTTACGGTTTTCTGTTCTACTAGATCTTGTGTTTCAGTGGAGGGCGTGCTTTTCTTAGCCGGTGGCTCGCGGGTGGGGGAGGACCTTTGGGTCTTGTAGTGGGGTTTTCTTTTTTCTCTCTCACTCCTTTCCTTGTATTCTTTCGGCTTTTGCTGCTTTTTTAATAAATTGTCACCCTTCAGAAAAAAGAAAAAAAAATCCATTTCCCATCAATATGCACCAAGTAATACCAATATATCATGATAGTGTCAAAAGATTCTCACTTGCCTTTATGTTTTGTCATTCAAGAAGTTTACCTTAAAAACATCCAAGACTCCTTTAATAATTGATGTCCTTTTTTTTACCTTTCTTGAGCATAGAATCACATTGGAAAAGCGACATTTGATTCTGTAGACCAGCGAAAAAAGATATTTTGATTTCTAACCATCATGACCACAATACATATAGGTCAAAATGATCGCAACCATCTATGAAAAAACATTCCAGGTAAGTCATGCGTATCATTTTTTTTTAATGGCTACATTACAGCCATGACAATTGTTATGTGACGGTAATGGTGGTGACCGTTACATGATATGGGACCGTAATGCTCAATTTGAAAAAATTGACTCGTAACAAGCCAATACATGGCCGATAGAGGGCCAATACATTTTTTTCCTTCAAAAAAAGTTCAACTGTTACAAGGCCATAATGGCCATTATGATGGGTGTAACAATTGTTATGGGGCGCAGCCATTATGAGGGTGTAATGGCCATTATAGTATGCATCATAACAACCATAAGGCTGGCTGTTGCGGCCACCATTAACATTATTTAATACTATATCAATTTGGTGTTTCAACCAATTAAGAAGTAAGAAATCATAAGAAAATGCAAAACAATTCAACATCAAAGAGAATATCTATCATGTAATCTCTTGTAAAGATATAATAAAGTAATCTTAAAGCCCCCACCAATTTATAAACATAAAATGAAAGCCAAGTAAAGCTTAAATTATAAAAGAACAGGTATAATCTGATTCATAAATCATAGGATTCATCTAAAAAGGATTCAAGTTGTGAATCAAATCATTTTGCTTCAGATTTGACCAGAATCGTAAATTGTAGGATTTTGACAACACTGGTAGGCCAACATGCCAGGACCAGGGGCCCGGGAACAAAATTTCAGGCCTGAAACTTAAACCAGCTGGGTTTGGCTGGTCTCCTAGTAAAGCTGCACAAAATTCCTATTCAAAAGACAGGATGGGCAGCCAGCAGCCCAACAATATAAATTGTTCCAGCAACTTCTAATCCCTATTGTTGGGGGGAAAAGAAAAGAAAAACTGACTCCCCAGGCAACATAGGAAGAATATTTACCTCAAATTCCTGACTAGATGATAGTGATTTCCATAAATCAGGATCCGAAATTGTACGACGCAGCGCATGTTCTGCAGCAACATGGATTTCTGAAAGTCTCATAGGCCTATCAAGTGATAAAGAAGAGCTCTCAAGGTTTCCAGGTCCAGAGTTAATTCGTGACATAGTGCTCACATGTGCTTTATTTGATGGAGATGGCCTCGAAAATCCATCAGAACCTGGGCTGCCAGCATATCAATTATATAAAGACTCTAGAAATCATCAAGAAAATGTAGAGAAAAGATTAAAAGAGAACCCTGAAAATCCAACAACACTACATTTTCATTTACCCATCAATAGGACCCTGGCGACTATCGAATAATTCAAACACATTTCCAGCCGAAAGGGAAGCCCTCCGACGATTAGCCTCCCGCAGAAGTAAAGAAGGTTCCAGAGGTAATGGTTTCCTCTGAATATTGAAATGCTTGGTTCTGGGATTTGTTTGAAAAATCATCTGTAAAGAGAAGTCAAGGTCAAAATCCAAGCGATGCAGGATAGTAGATAGCAAATAGTAATCCTTACATAATACCAGCAGCAACTTCTAAATTTAGGATTGGAAACTTGAACAGAGCGAAGAGTTCTTTCTAGATTAGGATTGCAATTGGAGCAGTGATTTTTTCTATCATGAATTGAAAACTAGAAACGATGAAAAACCAAGAGAAATTAGATGCCACTAGGTGATAAGTGTGGATTGTGGAACCTCACATCTTACTTTTTTTTTATGACTGCCTCAGACAACAAGTAATAATACTCCATGCCAAGTGCCAACTAGAATTGTGCACATGATAACACCTAATGAAATGACAAGATTTCCCTTCAAGAAAAATAGATACTATTGCACAGGCAAAGTGGACTTTACTCATGTTCGCAAGTGTCATAATATATGCCTAAATTCAATAATTCTGTTTCACAAAGCCTTAGGAGTTCAGAAGATTTTACCTACAGGTGTAGCCAATTACCCTAAAAATCATTGAGAAAAAATAACTAAGATACAAAGTTATCCTCTTCTAAGTTTTCCTCTTCTTATTGTGAATGTATGCTACCTGTCATAAAGCTGAAGAGTCCGTGAATCATATTCTTCTCCAATGTCCATTCTCTTGGTGCACATGGTCTCCTCTTCTGAGGCTCCTCGGTGTTATGCGGGTTATGCCAGAATCTATTCATCTTATGCAGGAAGCATGGAAAATGTACTGTTTTCAGGGAAAGGAAAACTATTGTGGCAGCTATTCCTTCCAGCAGTCTGGTGGGCTATCTGGATGGAGTGAAACAATCAGGCCTTTTGTAACCAATCAAAGTCTCTTGGGAATCTGACGCAAGGAATTCAACAGCTAGCACATTGTGGAGCTTCACAGAGGATGGAATGCAGTATTGGAGGACCAAGTTCACCTGGTCGCAGTCAGGCTTGCATGGGTTCCCCCTCCACAAGGGCATTGGAAATCGAATGTGGATGGTAGCTCCCTTGGCAAACTGGGCCCAGCAGGGATAGGAGTGATTTCATAACAGTTCGAGTGACGTTGTCTCGCCATCAATTGGGCTCGATCATCTTTCCGCTATCCCCGATATTATCGAAATATCCTCAATATTATCCGTATCTCCAGCTCAGTGATACCGATAACACTGGTAGCAATGCCAATAGCACTGGCAGTCTCAGAAATTATAGGCATCAGCGATGTATCGCTAAGTATCTCCAATGTATCGATATTGCCAATGTGTCGCCAATATTTTAGACTGTAAATTCCAGGTGTTGCTTGTATCGCTAGTGGATCAATGATATCTCGATGATATTGTCAATGTCTCGATATTGCCAAAAATCTATTTACTAAATTTTTAAAAAATCCATTTCAAATTTTTTATATGGTCACATGGTTGTGTGCAGTGTTCAAATTGTCGACAATAATATGGATCGTATCGCAATACTACCGTTATTGCAACATGGCCGGATCGTATCGCGATACTATCATTATTGCAAAATGGGTGATATCGAGACCACAATCTTTGGTTTCCTTTCCAATTGCCAACGATTTCTCAGCAAAATATCATGTGTTGTCGATATTCTGAAATATCGATGGATGTTTCGATGGTTGGATGGATAGATGAGATGTATGGGATGGTTGCATTGGTTTCTTATGATAACACATGCTTTTAGGCCCCCATTAAATGAAAACCTTATTATGTATGCATTCTTTTTCTAATTTTTTTTTTATTCCTAACTATGCAAATATGTGTATTTTAGCATCTCCTGAAGTTTTATTGAAAAGTTCCACTGTTTTCCCTATATTTCCCCGCATTTTCGGTTACCGGTGATATTGATAATGTTTCCACATCCCCAGGCAATGAAACTTGTAGTGATACCAATACCAAACACTGAGCCAGTTGGAAGGAGGAAATTAGAGAGTTAAGTGGAATTGGCTCGATTTCCTTTTCTCATGTCATGAGGCAAGTGAATTCAGTGGCTGATAATCTTACTAGGAAGGGAAGCTCTTTACCTGCAATTGTTGTTGGGGATGCATTGCCACTAATGTAGTTGTTGTTTTGCTCTTTTGGTTCGTTTCTTTTTCTTTGTTTTTGGGTTCTTTTTAGTAAATTTCTGAATCTTCAACAATAAAAAAATAAAATAAAAAATAAAATAAAGAAGAGGAAGAAGAAGAAAGATACAAAGTCTTCCATACGATGCATTCCGAGATGAGTTTAAACACCACGAAAGTTTAATTCAACACACGGTGCCACATCTTAAGATAACTTTATCTTATGACTCCTATGTCCCTCTAACAAAATTGCAGAGCTAGTGTAATATCCCGAAAATTTTCCACACGAGTGCTCTCTCACATGGGTAAACATGTGTAATCTAACAAGTAGAAAATTTTCTTAGAAATGCTTAGATAAACGTGGATGCACACCCTCTTATACTCTCACATCCACACTATAATTAACCTTAGATCTGCATATATCCTAATGTATTCGATAGTTCACGAAGCCAACCGCTGAATCTATTCATCATCACTAGCTGAAGATATATGATCAACCACTTCAATTTTTGGCCACCCAACCATAGTAAACTAACTACGAGATCTTCATATTCGCTTATATACACATCCATTCAAGAATTGGACCCGTTTATCTTACTCGCCACCCAAGTAAATCTTTAACCTAACATCAGAATCATGATCTAACGACCTTGCCCTCATGTACATCCTATTACAAATCCAGAGCCAACATATATCCTAACCCACTTGATTCTATAACAATCCAACTCGCTGGGAAAACTCCTTATAGGCTGATTAAGCTATCCAACTGCTTGATTCCAGTCTGCACCCTTACATCATCACTAAATAGACAAATAGGCCATCTTAGTTGTTTACATCCCAGCATATTTGATTTTGAACCCATCATCCTAATTCGAGTGCACTAAGGAGTAGTTTAGACCGTTAAAGTTTGATTCCAATGGCTATAAACACGCCATTGATCATCTTAAGTTTTTCCATGGTGTATATATGCATAGCTGACACTAAACCTTAAGGGAAAAAAAAAAAAAAAACCTATTTCTAGGAACCCAATCGTGATGAAATTTCAAACAATACTCAGACATCACAATTGAACCGTACATCTTCAATTTCAGTACCTAACTCACAAGATCCACCATCCATCGGATTTCGCATTATATCTGATGGATGACCTGCCTGAAAATCACAAAACGACCTTCTTTGCGATCCACGGATGATCCTCGTCGAATCTACCGATTTACATTTCACACTAAGACACGCTTAGGCGTATTCCTGGAGACCACAAATCCATTAGGAAGAATCCCACGTGTCCTATAGTATCCCAAATTAAAAAGGTTTTAGTAGAGTTGCGCGAATAACTCAAATTGTACACCCTCATCCAATAAGAGCATGATTAGACTGTTGATCCGGATGTCTGACCAAACATCTTCACCTAAACGCACCAAAGGGACCTCGTGAACCCTTAACTCGTGATTTTAAAGCTGATCCGACCATTGAATTTCAAATCTAAGCATTTATAGCCATTCAATCAAGATAGTTGATCGAAATCATCTTTCAATGATCTAAGTCGTACATCGGGTGGACCAACAGACACCACGACCACTGGATGACTACAAACTCAACCCCTAGCTGATCATACATATAGACCAAGCGCGTGAGCATGAAGGCCAATTGGCAGCTCAGTGTACAACAAGTTTCCCTCCCAATTTGGAAGGAAACACCTTCCGTTTTCTTCGTCCCAATACAGCAAGCATCAACCGAAAGATCCCATCATCAGCAGATCTAAACCATCCAAATTATGGACCTCATACGTATAAACCATCACCGTTCATGTGATCAAGATATACCCAAAAATGTCTCCTCTGAAAACTGATTTTCCAATTCGAAAGCGATTTTCCTCCTCCGAAGCGTTGCCACAACATCGAAAATTACAACGCTGTCGATCTTCACCATGCATTAGGGCAATCAAATCTGTCCATTACCAACTCTAGTGCCAGAAGTCGTTCGTCGTAACTGTCACTACGAAAGCCTAAGAGAGAAACCAAAGCCAACCCGGATTCTCGTCCAGCCACTCCGGATCTTTAAGATCACTATATGTCAATCCATAAATCATCTTACGCCTCCATTCCTATGACTTCATGCACAAGAATTCAAAACCAATCGAAACAATCGCGTTCCCCGCGATTCTCATCCATAAGCACGCACGACCCAAGAACCCCTCTAAATATGAATCCACCGACGAAAGTTGGAAGAAGCTTCAAATCCTCACTTCCATAAGCTTCATATGAATGATCTGGACTGCCTAGAAGAAACCCCACAAAGAAATAACCCCCAGTTGTGATTCCAACATTAATGACCCCCATCGTCCTCGTCAAACAACAACAGTCGTAGAATCTTGTTTTACCACTATTTAAGGACCCAAACCGTTCATATAGAGGACCACCTAATGATCATATGATCACTAGTTCTTGACCAAGATCAAATGCCACACTATGGATGTATCAAACCGATCGATAAATTTCGAAAGAAAGCTCAAACGCGTACACAAAACATGTCTTTTTAAGAAATTGTGTAAACTCAATGCCCAATCCTCATGTGACTCTAATTTTCGGAATTCTCCAAATAAGAGAGCCTATAAAAACCCTCCTACAATTGGAGGAAGAGAGAGAGAAACGAGAGAGAATTGGTCCGCTGAGTGCAACTCGCCGGGACCTATAGAGTCAAGTTGGGTTGAGTTGAATCCAGCCTCTAGTCTTGGACTAAGAAGAAGAACGAAGAAGAAAGAAGAAGAGGGAAGGAAAATAAATAAATAAGAATAAGAAGAAAACAAGAGTCAACCCGCTAAGTCTGGACCGAGTCAAGACCAGTTGAGTCGAATTTTATTCCAGCAAAGAGTTGGGAACCCCTAAGAAAGTGGAGCATTCAACTAAAAAAGTTGTGCATCGAATTCGAGAACAGGTTAAAACCGAGTCGCGACTGAGTCAAACTAAGTCGTATCGAGTCAAGCCGAGTCGAGCCCGATTTGAGTCAAAATCGAGTGGAAAACTGTATGTGAGTGATCCTCTACTTTTCATTTCCTTCCTTTAATTCTAGTTTCTTACATACATCCTTCCTCTTGTTGAATTTTCATCTTTTTTGCGCGTTTCATGATCCTTGGTATGGGATCCTCCTTACTATAAAATTTGACATCATGTGTATCTGTGATAGTTCCTTTATTGATCTGAGTCTAGCCCTTTTGCGCTGAGGCTAGCCATTTTCGCTTTGAATTCGATCCTTTGTGAATCGGGAATAGCCTCTTTTTTTCCCTTTGACTCGAAGGCATTCCCCTCGACTTTACATCCTTTAATTTATTGAAAGTTGATGCGTTTTCTTGATTGTATTATGTTGATGATGAGCCTATCATTACCTCTTTTGAATTTGATTTGCGATGTACTATTCTTCTTGAATTTATCATGTATTCTTGATTCATAAAATTCTTGAACTGTTAATGTATTCTAACATGTGTACCTTACATTGCATGTTAATTCTTATGTCTACATACATCATGATTGTGAGTGCTTGAACCTGTATGCTTGGATTTGCTTGAATTGCATTGAAAACATAGAGTGCTTGATGATTGCATTGCATGTCTCTTTATGGAACGCATTGAACTGAAATTTATATTAATTGATATGGTGGCCAAGATCGAGCGAGAATTCCCTTGGCCTTTATGGCAAGGATGATTGCTACAGTGGGAGAGATCGAGCGGGGGTTCCCTAGGAGATCATACCCGCATTACATGCATAACTAATGCATCATGACATCGTACCTATTCTGAGAATTTTGAATCATGGCATTGCATCTTGCTATATGTTTTACCTATCTCCATAAGGTCTATTTTAAATTCATAACATCCTTAATCCTTGTCTTGAGTTGTACTTCCTTTACGTATATTTGTCTGGACAGTTATCTTATTAAGCCGTGCTTTTCTTTCCTTTCTCAAGTTTGTATCAAATTCGTTGTGGAAATGATCTCATTGGGCTTCTAGCTCATCAAATCAACAACAATTGTAGGTTTGCAGGATGAGAGAGGAACTGAAGATGAACAATACTTAAATAGCAACATTCATTAGATTTAGTTCTTAGTTTCATTTTTACTTTAAATTTTTTATTTTTTTTTGAGAAATTGTACAAAATTAAGAAAGTAAGTGATGAGAGGATTCACTGACGATAGTAGAATTGAAATTTTGAAGTTTAAATTTTAAGCTTAAATTAGTTTCATTGTGGTTTTGATGATTTAATCATGGTTTGGTTTGGAAGAATGATGATTTGAATGTTAATGGGGTGAATAAATATATGAAACTATAGTTCACACCCTATAACTCGGGATCAGGGTCACCGTAGTCGAGTTTCGATTTTCGAGGCGTGACAGTTAGTGGACGGTTAGAATGGTGGTGAATTCATGTCCCGATGGGATCATGCCTCACAAAATTATGTGGGGAGTTTGCAAGGAAAGAAATAGAACATTTTTTTACGATTCCTCTCTTAAGTCGGGTCATTCTTGTAACCAAGATGAAATCATAATTGGCTAATTGGGGTTGTCTCGAATATGTTCGATGAATTCACAACTTGGACCTCATCCATGCATGGAAGGGGGTCATTGATAATTACCTTGGAAGCCTTCTAAAGCCACCCTACAGTCCTTCTCATCCAGGTTTCTGGAAGCTCAATGTGGACAGAGGCTCCTTGGGTAATCCAGGGGAGTCTAGGTATTGAGGAAGCAAAGGTTGAAAACGGCATCATCAAATTCTTCTTTTTTGGGCAAGTAGGATTGGAAACTCTAAGAAAGCAGAACTTTTGGTGATTAAAACTAGGTTGGAGAACTTTGCTAATGAGGTGAGTTTCCCTCATTGGCAAAGGAATTAGTCCTCCACTATCATCTGCGATTCAAGGAGATATCCATCAAAGAAGAATTTAGCCTCTATCCTTAACGATCTAAAGGTGTGCTCCCAATCCTCACTTTAATGAATTTTATATCCTTACTTTTGCCCTTTGTTAAATAAATGTCTTATTTAAATAATAATATTTTTTTAAAAAATGGATAAGATAAGATCATTACAAGAAGCAATCATACTCCCTGAGTCCTAATTTGATACGAAAGCTATGCATATATGATAATCAAAAAATTATGAAATAAATCTTTATTTAGGATATCTTCTCTAGGGTTGTCAACGGATCGAATCCTACTAGACCCATACTCGAACTAATCGAGGCCTTGATCTTGTTAGTTCAGGTCATGTCAGGTATGGGTACCAAATTTGATGTCCTTGACCCGGATTCGGCCAGCTTTGGGTAACCGTCAATTCACACGTAGATTTCTCAATGGCACGTATCAACCATCAAACCTTGCAAGAGTATGAACCATCACATTTTGTAGCATTATTTCAACTTAAGCTAGGCTCACATGATAGTTCATGACCATTTTTAAAATAGTGGCGACTCTTCAACCATACAAATGTCCGAGACATGTCGAGTCTAGCTACCATATTTGATTTCCTTAACCCAGATTCGGCCAGGTTTGGGTACCCATCAATTCACGCATATACGATTTCTCAGTCGCACGTGCCCACCATCAAACCCTACGAGAGTTTCAACCATCACTCTTTGTGATGATATTTCAACTCAAGCTAGACTTACATGATAGTTCATGAGCATTTTAAAATTGGTGGCGACTCTTCAACCATACACATGGAGGAGTTGGTGGCAATCTAGACCTGCCAAATCACTGATCCAATTCTGGATGGAGCAAACCCAAAAATTACACTCCCAAGGTCTCATGGGATATTCATGATTAAGAAACTGCAAACATGGTATAGAAGTAGCTTAAATGAAACCATCAAAGATCGTGGGCCCCAATTTTGATGGCCACAAATTAGAATATTACACATTTGATTTCTAAAGTGGCTGATTGTTGGGCAAGAAATGGACAGCTATATGTTAGGATCACTTAAAAAACATGAATTTTTTTTATCATCTGATTACAGTAAGTCCCAAAATTTGGACAATTAAGTTTCAGTTATGCTTACAATCGCACCGCCATCAATGAGTGCCTGCATGTCACCCATCACACTGCCAAAGTATAAAAACAACAATAAAAACAAAATGGGCATGGGAGGCATCATTACTACCCACCATGATTCATCAAAAAAAAAAAAAAATGGTCAGTAGTGTCAGAAGAATCATACTCTAGTAGAAACATCTCTTCACAGCACAAGTGGTGGGGTACATCATTTAGCATCATTCACCTCATTTGTGCTACTTTGGGTTGCAAACTTTCTAAAATGCACCAAGATTTTTATTTTATTTTTTTTAGGGATAATGAAAATGTTATTAAAGGCCCGCTTGCAAGCACAATAGGAAAAGAATACAAGGAAAGGATCCCAAAAGGATTACAACCCTAAGATTGACTTAATACAATTAGGCTCAACATTAAAGAGGGCAGCCCATTCAAAAACAGACAATTTAATGACTTGCAAATTATCTTATCCCATTACCCACATTCAATTCGCTGATGATACATTGATCTTTTCCGAAGCAGCTACAATATATATCGATAATCTTCACACAGCCCTTCACTACTTCGAGGCTGTTTCTGGGCTGAGAATCAACATGGCGAAGTTGAAGTTGTTCGGGATTAACGTGCAATCAGAGGATCTCCACAATTTTGCTGCTACCTTTGGTTGCCCAACAGATTTGTTTCCCACCTCTTTTGTGAGCCTCCCCCTTTCCGTTGGCCCTCCCCCTAAATCGCTATGGGATAAGATAATCTGCAAGTTCTAGAAATACCTGGCAAGATGGAAATGTCGCTATTTATCCTTGGGAGGCCGGCTAACCCTTATCAATGTAGCCCTCTCCAACCTTCCTTTGTACTTCAAGTCCTTGTTCAGATGCCCCTCTTCTGTGTTGCAGTCCATCAACAACCTTAGAAGAGATTTCCTATGGTATGGGAAGGAAAATCAGAGGAAGATCCATCTCCTCGAGTGCAAGGAAGTCTGCAAGATATTCCGAGAAGGCGGTGCTAATGTAAAAAATCTGAAAATTATGAATCAAGCCCTGCTCAGTAAATGGACCAGGAGGCTAGGTGCTGAAGGTGATGCCTTTTGGACCTCGATAAACAAAGGAAAGTATGGCTCTTCCCCAAGCGGTTGGTGGACCAAAAACTCCTCTTCCTACAGGGCCTCCTACTTATGGAAAGGGATTCTTCGGTTGAAGTAGGTAGTCCTCCAGAACATAAGTTTCGAGCCAGGCAACGGATCTGCCATCTGATTTTGGGAAGATTTATGGGTGGGTGAAGAACTACTGAAAACCCGCTTTCCAACCATCTTCCGCCTCGCCCCAGTCAAAAACACTTTCATTTCTGACTGCTTCTCAGTTACTGCAGCCCAAACAGTCTGGGATGTGAGATGCTCCAGAAACCTCCACGACTAGGAACTCTCTGAATACATGGATCTCCTAGACTGCATCTCCAAGACCATGCCGCAGCAATCCTCGCCTGACAGACTTATCTGGAGGAATGACAAAACCAGCTCCTTCACGGTCAGATCCTTCTATTCCCACATCGCCCCTAAATCGCATCCGTCCGTCCCTGCTTCCCCCTTCATCTGGAGGTACTTAGCGCCCGCCAAATTCACCTGTTTTGGCTGGCTGGTGGATCGAAACAGAATTTTAACTATAGATAACCTCAAAAGGAGGGGAATGCAGATCGTCAATGCCTGCTTATGTTGCATGCAAGAAGCAGAAACGGTGAACCATCTTATGGTGCACTGCCCCTTTATTTATCAAATCTGGCTCGACTTCTGTCAGCAGTTCAAGATTAGTTGGTGCATTCCAGACTTGGCCCTCAACCTTCTATCGACTTGCCAAGGGTTCAAACTAGGAAAAATCAGAACGACTATTTGGAGAATGGCCATTTTAGCAATTTGGTGGTCCATTTGGGAAGAGAGAAATGAAAGATGCTTCAATGACAACTCTTCTTCTGCTTACGCAGTTGGTTCCAAGGCCAAAAGGTTGTTGTTCGAATGGGAGGTCAATGTCAAGGGATTGAAAGATTGCGATCTTTGTTTTCTAGGCTGTTAGTGGCTGTCTGCTACCTCAGCAGATTTGCTTTTCCTTTCTGCTTTCTGTATTCTCTCCTTTTTTTATTTATATTATCCCATTGCTTTAAATTTATTTTATTTTTTTTTAAGGAAAAAAAAAAAGACAATTTAATGGAGTCCACCAAGGCCTCACTCAATCCTAAGGAGTCCCGAAAGCATCATCCATTCTGCTCACCCTGAATAGCCCACCACACGGCAAGCAAACTCAGCTGCAGATAACCGTAACCTTCTTTGTCACACCACCACCATGTCATGCCCAAAGAAAGTCTCTAACTGAACACGGCATAATCAACGACATATGAATAATGCTATGAAGTACGTCACACTTTGAAGGTGAATGACAAAAGATGAAGAGATGGTCGATGGATTCGGCATCTTGTCTACGCAAGCAACACATGTTCGAGATAGCCAAGCCACGCTTCTGAAGGTTGTGAAGGGTCAACACCTTCTTTCTGCCCACCAACCAAATGAAAGCGGCAACCTTACAAGGTACTCTCTAAGACCTGAAATGATGTGTGAGCTCCATCTAAGATCGTCGTCTCCGAGCAAAGCATTTTATAGAAAGAGCTAACTGAGAACCAACCCAAGCTATGAATATCCCACACCATAGAATTGGCTCCACGAGACACGTATCGAAGACGGGCGAGGAGGGAGAAAAGCTCTTCCATCTCACTATATAAAAGATTCCTCCTGCATGGGGGCATCCAACATGTCGAGGAGCCACTATAAGAGAAACAATCCGCCACTTTTATTTCTTCAAAGATCGCTAGACTAGCAAAGCTAGGAAAGTCCAGGTGCAAAGGGTGATCGCCACACTAAGAATCCTTTCAGAATATAATTCTAGTACCGTCGCCCAGGGAGAATGAAATACCTTCCCTAACGTTCCCTCTTAAAGCCGATATTGATTTCTATATGTGAGAAGCCCGATAAAGAGGAGGATTCCTTCACCTCCTAACCCTCCCTCTTTAAGTTCGTACTTGCAAGCTATTATCTGACACCAGAAGTGTCCTTCCCTCATCCAAAACTACCATAGCCATTTGCCGAGAAGGGCTAGGTTTATAGTGGACAAGTTCCATAATCCCAAACCACCTAGAGAAACATGCTTACACACCTCCTCTAGGTGAAACTTGTTCCCGCCTTCCGATCCCCTCCATGAGAAGTCCCTTCTCAACTTGTCCAATGATTCCCGAACTGCTTGTGGGCACTCGTACAAGGACATAAAGTAAAGCAGCATATTAGAGAAAGTTGTTTTGATTAAGATCAAGTGGCCGCCCAAGGAGAGAAAGTGACTCTTCCATTTAGACAACTTCCTTTCGATTCTCTCTATCACCTTGTCCCATAAATGCTTAGCAGGCTTCCCAATGCACAATGGAAGCCCCAAGTAGGAGGAAGGGAAAGAACCCAACCTTGCATCCGAACACCATAGCCAACCTTCTGATCTCCTCTGAAGAAAGATGAATGCCCAACATTTCGCTCTTCCCAATATTGATCTTCAAACCCGACATCGCCTCAAAACACGCAACTATTTTTTGAAGATCGGCTATCATTAAGTGATTAGCATCATATAAAATAATTTCCATCCGCAAACTGAAGGTGCAAGATCTAATCTGCCAAGTTGGCCACCCTAAAGCCGCTAATGAGATTAGTCTCTCGACCAACGAAAGGCTTTCACTATGACTAAGAAAGGTAGGGAGGGCGGGTCCCCTTGACGAAGGCCCCTAGACGGCTTGAAGAAGCCTTTAGGGAACCATTCACAAGCACCAAAAGGGTTGGAGAACTAACGCACACCTGGATCCACCTCCATTTTTATCCTCGGCCCAACCTATCCAACATGTAATCCAGAAACTCCCACTCTACATGGTCATAGGCCTTCTCAACGTCCAACTTGCAAATAACCCCTTGATTTTTCTCTCTAAATCTACAATCAATGCATTCGTGAGCTACGAATGCACAATCCAGAATTTGTCTTCCTGCCACAAAAGCCCCTTGTCTTTCTAAAATAACACAGCCCAGCTGATGGGGACATCACGCGCACACGCGCACTCACGCCGCCCCCCCTACGCACGTACGTACGTAGAAGGAGGACCCCACCATCGATCTAGCTCGATGACAACGTCCAGGGAGGGCCTCCTAGCTAGAAGTCAAGTTTTGGTTCAGAAAAGTGGCCC
Source organism: Magnolia sinica (assembly GCF_029962835.1). Lineage (NCBI taxonomy): Eukaryota > Viridiplantae > Streptophyta > Magnoliopsida > Magnoliales > Magnoliaceae > Magnolia > Magnolia sinica. The sequence goes on from NC_080580.1 coordinate 89,730,229, forward strand.
GATAGTCAAGAAAAGCCCACCATGGGATCTCATGATCATGGCCCACTCGTCGGATTGGTTTTATATTTTAGGTTTTGCTTCTTTAGATTTCCTTGTTTGGTTTTTATTTTAGTTCACTTCATCGCCAAGTAATAGGTGTCACACATGGTGCGAGTTTTTGGGTATAAGGTTCTCCCTATAAATAGGCACCCCTTGTAGTTCTTTTCATTCATTGAAGTTAATAAAAAATTCCTGCTTTATTTTTCTGCTCTCTTCGTGAGTTGTGGAAGAATTCAAAAATGGGTGCGAAGCCCTCCCTTTTCGAAGGGCTAACTACCGTGGTGCGAAGCTACATCGATCCCAATTCATCCCCATCTTCCATTATCTTTTTTTCCATCTTCCCCCACCATCCGTACTTCAAATTTATCCTTTTGTTGCATCAGATTTCTTCATTACAGCAGGTTTCCAGATTTCGGCCAACAGGCGAGCTGAAACTTCGGCGGAGCACCACGCACAAACCGTACATCGGATCGAGCTGGGACTTGGGGGTTTTGGAGTCCATCCCTGGCCGACAAGGGCCAAGGTGGCCTTTTTCTGAATAGTGGGCCCCACACACGTGCGGCCGGGATCACACGTACGTCCGTCTGGGCTATTGTTGCTGTCCACACGCAGGATTATCTTTTGGCTCAAGTTTTTATCCTCTCATAGCCGTTTTTTATGAATCCTAACCCTAGATTACATGATCCCTAATTGATTTGCCCATTTTTATCACCTTAGGGTTCCTTGAATTGAAATTAGGGAATCCCTTGGATTAGGGACTGATTATTATGCATGAGTAGTTGATTTTATTTCCCTTTGACATCGTTTGGTTTATAATTTTTATTGGTCCAGTCCTAGCCTGTGTCGGCTTGGACCCGCATAGATTCCCCTTTTTAATTGAATGTTTGGATTTTCATGTGGGATGTGGAATTTGTGTGATTGTCTCTGAATTGGTATGATCTAAGCCTGAAATCTTGCATCTCATACTTAAGTTTCATGTCCTGCATCACCAGCACACCTCGAAATCGCATTGCAAGAATCTTGGCCAATATTTTGTACACACTCCCAATAAGGCTAATAGGCCTGAAGTCTTCTAAACTTTCAGCCCCTTCGACTTTTAAGGATAATCGCAATGAAGGACACCCCCAATTCACGAGGCAAGTGATCTTCTTCAAAGAATTCTTCAACAAATGCTACCAAATTTGCCCGAACTATGCTCCAAAACACTTAAAAGAAGGCAATGGGGAATCCAGCCGGCCCAGGAGCTTTGTCCCTACCCAAGCTGTCCACCGCCTCCTTAAGCTTGGATTCCAAAACCAAATTTTCCAAGATAGAAGCTTGATCTTCCAATAGGCTATCATAGTAAAGATTATCTAACCTCGGCCGAATCCAATGTCCTTTCAACAAAAGTTGTTCATAGTACCCCACAATTGCCCCACAAATCTACTTCTTTGTTTCGAGCCACGATTCGTCCACAACAAGAGAAGAAATTATGTTGGCTCTAGGTCTTGCCGAAGCAATGCTATGGAAGTAGCGCTTGTTCATATCCCCTTCCTTCAGCCAGTGAGTCCTCGACCGTTGTGTCCGCTTGATCTCTCCCTCCTTTAACATCTTCAAGTAGTCCAAAAACAATTTCAAACATTTAACTTTATCCTCTTCAGGTAGCTCTCCTCTTCGATGTCAATAGCATGGAGATCCTCTAAAATACCTGCTCTTTCCACCTAACCCCCAAGTATATCCCTCTTCCAGATCTTCAGATTTTCTTTTAGTGGCTTTAGTTCTTGTGTAATTGGTTCCTGCCATAGCCGAAACCTGAAAGGACAACCACTATCCTTCAACTAGCCCGAAGAACCCCTCAATCTCTAGCCACCACTACTCGAACTTGAATGGTTTGGGACCCCAGCTCATAGAGTCGACCTAAAAAGTAATAGACCTGTGATCATATATAGGCCTTGGAAGAGCCTTACATTGGGCTAGTTGGTACCTATCCATCCAATCCGAGGACACCAGTAATCTGTTAATAGTGACAGAATTGGGACACTCCTCCTGTTGGTCCATGTGAATTTAGCTCCTGACATAGGAATATCTAACAATTCAAACTGCTAGATTCGGGGATGAAATTCCTTCATGCTTCTGGTCTACCGTGAGCCATTCAATTTCTAGTAACTAAAGTGGGTTATGTTGAAATCCCCCCAAATGCACAAAGGGATAGCCCATCTAAAAGGAATAGCCCGAAGCTCCACCCAAAATCCGGATTGGAAGACAACCTTCCAAGGCCCATAGACAGAAGCAAAGAGCCACCTAAGGCCAAAAGAAATCTCAGAAAGGACCACAGACAGAGAAAATTCACCGCACCAGTTGTCCTCTTTCCTCCGCTTACTCGAGTTCCAAGCCACCATAATACCTCCTAACGAACCTTCAGCATCTAGAGCAGCAAAATCCTTGGTCTTCAACCCCCCCTCATTCAAAATATTGTTGTCGAAAGCATCGCACTTGGTTTCCTAAAAAGCAATGATTGGATCTATGATTTCCTACACATCTCCTTAATTTGAAGCATTTTGGCTTGCACCCCATCCCCTAAACATTCCAACTTAAAACATTTATTAGGAAACAGACCTCGCCCTTCTACCCCTCTGAGACCTATTGATGTTGCTTCATGCCTCGTAGTTGACCAAACTTTCAAGTCTTCGAAGCTCAATATGCCCCTTCAAGTTATGCTTCGTTGATCGCTTGATCCCCGAACTTCCACACTATTCGATGAACTAAAAAGGGGCCACTGCATCCTCATCACGAGCATGAAAGGAAAGACCAATCTTGCTTCCCACTCTATCGATGACATCCTTGGTCCAGTCGAGATCCTCTTTCTGCAAAGGTTATCGAACAACAACCCTTCACTTGTTCTTGGCATGTCTATGAATTAGACCTCTCAGCAGTCATGATTCACAGTCAGTCCGACTGTGACCTGCAACGAGGTGACGTCCAACGTCTCTATTATGTCATTGAGTCCTCTTCTTGGGATGGAGTAACGAGCTTGATATGATCCAGTAGATCAATAAACTCTAAGACCTCATCATCCAATAGGTTCCTACGGCATGGAGGACTCCACACAACCAAGCCACCACAGATAGAGAAGCATTGGGAAATTGCAACGGAGCGATCAAGAGCAAGAGCGACTAACCTTGGGAAGTCATCTTGGAACGCTTTGTCACCACACCAAACATATGTCCAAAAACGAATCTAATTCCCCATCCCAAGGACGAAAGCAATCCTTCTGCGAACTAAATGCCTAATCCGCACTATAACTTTCCAAATGCAAAAAGCATGGTATAAAGAGGATCTCTTCACAAACCATCTTCCCTCTTAAACTCTACTTGCTGACAATGATCTCCCTCCAAAGCCTACCCACTTTGGAACCAAACTTCCAATGCCACTTCCCTAGGAGAGCTAGATTCATGAGCCCCAAATTTTTTATTTCAGCACTCCCTTGGATAATAGGCTTGCAGACCTCCCCCAATGAAGAAGGTGAAACTTTCGACCATCCATATTCCCTTTCCAAAAGACAAAAGAAAAAAAAAAAAATCCATTCTCAACTTTTCTAATCTATCAAAGACCGAACTAAGCCACTTGAAAAGAGACATGAAGTACACAGGCTTGTTTGAAAAAGCTGCTTTAATGAGAGTCAACCTCCCTCCCAACGAAAGATAACAGCATTTCCAACTAGCTAATTTCCTTTATATTCTTTCAATCACCTTGTCCCACAAATGCTTAATAGGCTTGCCAATACACAAAGGCAAACCTAAGTTCGTAAAGGGGAACACTCCTATCTTACACCCGAAAACATTAGCCGAAGAAGCTAGCTTCTCATCAAATACATGCACCCCCAGCATCTCTCTCTTGGCAACATTAATATTAAGCCCTAACACTGCTTCAAAGCAAATGAGAATTTTACTGAGATTGTCTATAGAAGTCGCATCCGCATTACAAAACAAAAGTGTGGCTGATTTGGGCTCCACCTTCGGAAACTTTGAAGCCACTAACTAAGCCACAGTCCTCCCCTTTATAAAGCATCTTGCTAAGGGCCTTGCCAACACCCACAAAGAGATAGGAAGAATGGGGATCCCCTTGCCTAAGATCCATGGTACCCCTGAGGAAGCCTTTGGGTGAGCGATTAACCAAAACAACAAAAAAAAAAAAGAAAAAAAAAAGAGGCAAACTGCACACAGGACCACATCCAACCCCTCCACTATAACCGCAACCCACCCACTCCAACATATAGTCTAAGAACTCCCAATCAACATGATCATAGGCCTTTTCCAGATCCAACTTGCATGCTACACCACTTCTCCTTCTCTATATCTTGAATCGATGCATTCATGGGCTAGAAGGGCACTCATGATAATTTGTCTACCCATGACAAAGGCCCCTCGATTTTCAACAATAATATTAGATGGAAGTGTAACTCCCCAAAACCATAACACCATGATTCTCACTAAAATCTTATACGGGCCCCCTATAAGGCTTATAGGACGAAAATCTTTCAGCTGCCCTGCCCCTTCAAGCTTAGGAATGAGGGCAATCAAAGAAGCCCCAATGTCGATAGATAATCTATTACACTCAAAGAATTAGCAAAAAAAAGATAAGAGAGAGAGAGGCAAACTGCACACAGGACCACATCCAACCCCTCCACTATAACCGCAACCCACCCACTCCAACATATAGTCTAAGAACTCCCAATCAACATGATCATAGGCCTTTTTCAGATCCAACTTGCATGCTACACCACTTCTCCTTCTCTATATAGCACTCATGATAATTTGTCTACCCATATTAGATGGAAGTGTAACTCCCCAAAACCATAACACCATGATTCTCATTAAAATCTTATACGGGCCCCCTATAAGGCTTATAGGACGAAAATCTTTCAGCTGCCCTGCCCCTTCAAGCTTAGGAATGACGGCAATCAAAGAAGCCCCAATGTCGATAGATAATCTATTACACTCAAAGAATTCGCAAACAAAATCCATAATGTCCCTTTTGAGAGTGGGCCAAAAAAATATGGGAAAAAAAGGCTATAGGATAGCCATCGGGACCTAGGGCTTTGTCACCACACAGAATCATTTGCTACTTTGACTTCCTCTATAGAAAACGGCATTTCAAGAGATGAACCCTCCACTTCTATAAGCTTATCAAATGACAAATCATCGAGCCACAGCCTATTCCATCCATCCCCAGAAAGCAAGTTACTATAGAAGCCAACAACTGAATCCCATATCTTCCCTTTATTGAAGTCCTCTCACCCTCTAGGACTAGGCTACTAATACAATTGCATCTAGCCCAAGCAATTGCTATACTATGAAAATAACAAGCATTTCTGTCACCTTCTTTGAGCTAAACCGCTCTAGATCGGAGACACCATTTAATTTCCTTCTCTTTGGAAGGATTAGCATGACTCAAGATAAGGGCATCCCTTTTGTCGATCATCAGCCGATAGGGTACCTGCCTCCTCCAAAAGGTCGAGATCATAAATTTCCTTGGTCATGTTAATGAACTCAGCCTCTCTAGCACCCAAAGCCTCCTTTTTCCAGATTTTGATTTATTTTTTTTTCCTTCAGAAGCTTGAGTTTTCTACATATTCTAATGCGTATAGCCTTTTCTTTTACACACGCACTCACACCCCACACACACGCGCGCCTGTATAACCTTCCACTTCCATAACATTCCACTTATAAGCTATCGAATCCTTAAAGCCAGCAATTTCTACCCACACCAACTCAAACCTAAAAGGTTTAGGGCCCCAATTATCATCAAACACTTCCAATACAATAGGATGATGGTCTGAAGTGGGTCTCGACATCCCACATTGGCAAACCAAATGATATTTATCAAGCCAGTCCGGGGAAATAAGAAATCTATCCAACAGAGATAAGATGGCATTCTGTTGACCATTAGTCCAAGTGAAGTCGACACCCTCCATATGCAAATCCACCAATTCATGCCTAGCCACCCAATCTGCGAACTTCATCATGCTACTAGTGATACGGCCCCCATTGGACTTCTTGTGCAGAAAACGAAGCATGTTGTAGTCACCTCCAACACACCACAGTGAGTCCCACTTTTTCCTAACATAATCCAATTCGTCCCAAAACTGATCTCTAAGACTGCTAGCACATGGACCATAAACCGGAATAAAGACCCACTTGTTCCTAGAGGAAACCTCCCGCAGCAAAATAGATAAAGAGAAAGACCCCAAATAAGCATCTAGCTTCCCCCACAGATTTGTATTCCACGCCACAAGAATTCCCCCACAGCCCCAACAGCATCCCACCCCCTTTTTTTAATACCCCAAATAGAGTTGAGAATACCTCTATCAATAGACTGGAGCTTTGTCTCCTATAAAGCGATGATTTCCGCCTTCACGTTTTTGCAAACCTTCCTCACCTGTGCTCTTTTGAACTTGCAGCCCAATCCTCTAACATTCCAAGATAAAACAATCATTAAGAACAATTCTCATATGATGTTCCAATCCTCTTCCCCACTTGCCTCCACTAGCTTTCCTTGCCAAGTCGTAATTGACTGAGCATTCCAAGCTAAGAAGCTCCCTCCATCTCCTTGGGGATTTTTTACTCTTCACCATATGAGCCTCTTGTTGTCTCTGGGCAGCTCTACTTCCAACAAAATGGAAGAAATCGGCCACATCTTCGTCCCCCACTCCAATGTCATCCCTACTAGACCCCCAACCCTCTCAAGCACATCTTTCAACCATTGGAACTGATCTTCTGTTATCACACCTCTTCCCCGAGAGAACTCATCTTCTCTCTCACATGGAGAATAGGAGCAAAAGGTTACCTTTCTTATCCAGTTAGATCTGATTTTTCCAAATCCATGGGAATTGCGTTTGAAGCTTCTTGTTTTGGTAAATATTGAAATTTAGTTACTTCAAAATTGAGATAATCAAGTTTTTTAATCATCCTTTTATATAAGATTAATCAATTAAAGATAATATATGCGATAAATTAACCATGAGATCAGGGTACATGACGTGTACCCGGTTCGGTACTTGAACCAACCCAATATTTAAACAGGTCTAAAATGGTGTATCTGAACCTGTCTCAATTTCTTTAAACAGGTCTGAAATTTGGATCCATACCTGTTTAAAGTGGGTTGGGTCCATCGGGTACCCACGAATCCAAGTACATGTTCACAGTCCTAATCTTCTCCAAAGATATGGTGTACAAGGAAATACATTTCTTTCAACATTTATCGTATAGATAGACTTGCCTTCTCTCTAGCAAGCACCTTGGATGAAGCATCAGGTGGAACTGAAGGCCAAACTGCTGGCTTGGGCCAGGGTAGCATGCTTAAAGATGCGCTGCTCAAAAAAGGGAGATGCATTAAGTACAGAGGGAAATTGTATTGAAATACAGTAAAATGGCAAAACATCGAAGGTTGTGGCACAAATGCACTATCGTCAGCAGTTCTTTTTTTCCTCTGATTGAGAGATTCTTGCTCATTTACGAAGCCATATTACAAAATAATGATAAAAAAGCAGAACAATGAAATACAGGTTGGGTAAGTGGAATGCACAGAACTAACTCCAGTACATTTTATCTATTAGGATCACATTTGTACCTGTTGACAGGACTTCTTTCTATGTCCACCCCATATCCAATCAAATATGCAAGCCTCATGAACTGCCACATCCACAAATAACTTTCACTGAACAGGCACATCTACCAAATTTATTTATTTTTAGAGGCAACGGAAAGAGAATTCATTAAAAAGGAAAACAAACAGCTACAAAGCCAAAAAGAGGACAAAAAACAAAAAAAGGAGAAGAATACTACCAAATTTGATATAGGAGAACGAAGAAAATGCTGAATAGAAAACACTTGAATTAAAGAATACTCTTCAAATATGCATAACAATCATTTATTGAACTTTGATGTTATCCCTGTTCATCCCAGGCTGTTGCAAGTAGGAAGCCTTCCCTGCCAGGTTTTATGAAGCTGAATTTGACACCATCTCCTTTGGGAATCAAGGCCAGCCAGGATAGGATATATCATTCGAGCTTGTTTGGGGGCTCCTCTTCAAGCTAAATGGGACTGTTGGGCATGTGTGATTCAAATACAGCAGAAGTGTGGGTGTTCCTGTGTGGATTAAGAGTATGAATTTGTTCAGGCCCTTTAGTTGTTGCAGGTGATTCCTCAAGTGTCATTTGGTGGCGAAGTCGGGGATCTCCCCCTGGAAATTGCCATATGTGATAGGGGAAATCAATACCCGGCCAAGGAGTTTAATATTTACTTTCATCATACCCTTTCGGTGGCCAAATCAGTCGTGCACTTGCTTGCTAGAGAACATAGTGTAGCAGCTCCTGCACTCCATATCTGATGTGTACCTGAAGGTCATGTCATATCTATTTTGTAGCTGTCACGCCGTGTTATTCTTTTTCGCCTTTTTGGATCTTAATAAAATTTCTCATTAACAAAATGCACATAACAATCCAGAACCAACAAAAAATAATAATAAGGTAACCACTTCGTCAGAAACTGAACGGAGACACTTGTTCTGATGAAATTCCTGGGAGTAAAACATGACGCCTCTAACACCATTGATCTTTCTAAAACCCATTTATCTTTTCAATACATGGGCTTAAGAAGGAAGCCTCTATCTTTCTTGGTTAGAGATTTATTTTGCACATAGTACGATGTCATACCAGACAGCAATTAGAATAAAATATGCACGTTAAGTAATTTGAAACATGAATATTATTATGGCCAGAGGCCTATGCACGTTAAGTAATTGTGTATGAAACATAATAAAGGTTACCTTAACCCGGCTAAGTGAATAGAGATCCCCTCGAAGACGATGGAATTCCTTTTCAACATCAGGTGCCACAAGTTCTCCATCATAATGAGTAAATGTTGACTTGATTAATGCGAGGCAAGCAGTAATTACCCATACTTCTCGCATGCAAAAAGGTAAGGTATTCTGCAAATACATCAGAATTTTTTATTGAAAGTTTGAAACAAATAAGTTAGGTTAAAGATGTTTTCTCAGCTCCATACAACTGGAGGTAAAACTTTAGAAAGGAGATACAATAGAACACAAAAAGAGGTCTCAAATCAATGCATGACCAGATGGCATAGTACATACTTCATACTGTGCCAAAGCCTTGGAGAAGCTGATTATAAATGAGTAACCCCTTGATGCAACTTCAACTGGACGATTGAGCTTGAACAATAGCTGCAAAATTTAAGACATGAACACACAGGGTGAGAGAGAGAGAGAGAGAGAGAGAGAGAGAGAGAGAGAGAGAGAAACAAATAACAAATATCCCACATAATATAGAACAGGATTTTCTTCTTTCAATCACGTAAACGCTTCAAGAAAGGCCACCCTTTGTTGTAACTCTATGTTTTAAGCCTCAATAAGCAAGGGTCCTTATGATATAAAGTATTAATATTTTACATAAAATTTCAATTTCAATATAGAGGCTTTGCAATAGAGTTTCTTAAGCTTTTTTACCCTTCGATGAAAAAGGGAAAAAGGAAGCCGTTATAGATTTATGAAGTTAGTTTATGGCTTAGATAAATATGAATGATAACAGTACGAAATAAAGCAAGTAAACAACGGCATATTTGGGACAAACGCGTATCACAAATTGGCACTTTCAATTACCAATACAATACAGGCTGATACAGAACCATTGGCCCATCACAGACCTATATTGCGTATCACGTGAGCTGATACTTATTGTATCAGATATTTGAAACCATGAGACAAACTAATTGATTGTAATCAACCTGCGTAATAGACTATTATATAGCACTTGATCATAATCAACCTATGCAATAGTCTATTACATTGCGCCTGCGGGAATTTTATGCTCTCATTGCCTGTCCCCAGCCCAAATAAAGGAGGATTGCGTCAGGTTGACAGCTGGTGTCAAACTTATGCATAACTTCCAATCCGACCCCAATTAGTTGGGATAAGGCTTAGATGATGACATTTAAAACCATGAGACGAACAAAAAAGAGACAAAGCCATCTAGTAAACAAATGAGAAAATTTGGGGATACCACAGAATAAAAGAACTCTGCAGTTACAGCCACTTTTTTAAAACCTGGGTTGGTATGGGTGGTCGGACCATTTTGGACCGGAACCATGGGACTTTCCGGGCTGGGTCACTATAATGCCCATTTTTGGATTGAACACGCTGGCTTTCCAATCCGACTGTTGAACAGTTTGACCAGATAATTTGGAATGGAACCATCGGCTTTTTAACTAATTTAGGTATGACATCGTGAAGACATCATGTGTTGATCCAGCTGGACCGGCCGTCGGACCAGTTTGGACTGGACTGCCGAGAAACAGGTTCACATATGGTACTGATTTTCAAACATCGGTTATAAAAATTCTCGTACAATGTCAAACTACTTATGATGGATTGATGATTGGATAAGCATGGCACATTAACTCTTGGGGAGATAGAGGTACATCTATGGTAAGAGTGCATATCAATTGCATGAGTTTGAACTTAATTGTTCCAGACTGCAATCTTCTGAGTCACCATCTAAGCAAATTCCACAAAATGTGCAAATTAAAGAAAATTCAACAAGCATTTAGGTGCCGTCAAATACAGATGCATTTGTGTAGAGTGTACAGTAACATAGCAAACAATAAGTCAGGTTCATCCTTGGTTCAACTTAGAAGCCACTTCAGTCTAAATGAAGTTGACTTACATTTGACGATGCTAGATCGAAAATATTAAGCATTTTGGCAAGGAAAGACAGAAGTGACACTTTATACAGGAAAAGTAACAAAAGATTCATGAAAAGGTGGGTTTTCGATGCATAGTAGAGAAACATAAGTTCTTATATTTTTTTAATTTGGTTCGTATTGTACCACAACATGTTTATAGGAAACTGTAGCTGAAATAAGGATGTTGAGAAGGATAAGTGGCAAGATGAGGAAGGATCGAATTAGAAATGAATGCATCCAAGGAAACTTGGGATTAGCACCAATAGGTAATAAGATGAGAGGAAGTAGACTAAGCTGGTTTGGTCCTGTGCAACGGAGAACAAGAAGCACGCCAGTTAGGAGTGAGTTATTACCAGTTGAAGGCTCTAAAAGGACAAGAAGAAGGCCCAAAAGGATGTGGATGTAGTAAGAAAAGACTTGATGGAGTGGAATGGAGGAACAAATTCACGCAGCCAACTCCAATTAATTGGGTTGAGGTATGGATGATGATGATGTTTTCTCCCACCTTCAGGGAGGCTAATTAGGACATGAATCTCTGGCTAGAGAGGGTGTGCACTGAGTAGGCCTTCATTGTTGTAGAGAGGCACCATTTCCTGTAGATGTAATTTGTGCTACATCGCTACTTTTCTCCTCATAGATTTTATTGTTACAGGGAAAGGGAAATAAATAAAGTTCAGTTATTCCAGCATAAGATTAAACAAGAATACAACTATCATTTATGCACCTTAGATTGGCAGGCAAACAAATACTGTCTAAATTCAAACTCTCGAAATGAGTCGTCTAGAACAATCTGTGACAACGGCTTGTATCCAGGGTTTAGTAGTGCCGCCTGATCATCGCCATGGTCCAATCCACCAAAATCCCTGAGTCTATTACCTGAAGCATTTACTGCATTTTACCAAAAAAAAAAAAAAAATTGTCAATGGCCACAATACTTCATTACCTTCCACTGTAATTGGATACCCACATATGACAATGCATACATATCCAACTTTCTAATTTTGGTAGCTCTCTTTTCATGGGTATAAAAAATTCAAAACTATTAGAGCAGAACTGCATTTATATTATTTTCCTTAATAACAGGATCTAGTGTCCAAGAAGAGTGTGGGATGCTTGCCAAATGAACTGTAAATGATCATGTAAAGGCATGACATTGCAGTCACAAGTAGAAGAAAAGATTTTGGAATAGTAACAAACAAAAAATAATAAAGGTTAATTTTCATTTAGGGCCCGTTTGGCATTACTTCTGGGTTGTGCATGATTGATTTTCAATAAATAATTCTTTGATTGATTACCAATAGACATGTTTGGTAAACACACATGATAAAAACTTGCCAATGATCGAGATTTTGCAGGTGTCCATCAAGACAGTGGTCTGATTCAGTGAACCACAGACCCCGCATGTATGGAATTATATTCCTCACCAAGCTAAGAACATGCCGAGGCGCAAGTTGGGGCTTGAGTGGGTACATGTGTGGCCCATCTTTCACAGTGGGCCATACTGCCAATGGACCCTGCCCCAAGATCTACCAAATGGGAAATTCTAAACTTGCAATAAGTGAAAGAAGAAGCATGAACTATCCACATTCAAAGCAAGGCCAAAATATTGGATTGCTAAATCTTCCTATGCGGGAGATCTTTTGCACATGGTCCATCCACAGCAAGCCATACTGGAGTGCAAGTTGGGGCCTGAGTGGGTAGTGTGTGGCGCATCTTTCACAATGGACCATACCACTGTACCACTGGTGCACCATTGCCCCAAAATTTCCCACATGGGAAAATCTAACCTTGAAATAAGTGTTTAAGGGAGGGAGGGGGAAGAACTGTCCACATTCAAAGCAAGGCCAAAACGTTGGATTGCTAAATCCTCCTATGCAGGAAATCATTTACGCATGGTCCATCCACAGTGCAGCTCATGGAATCAATGGTATGGATCCACCTAACCACAAGTCCCATTTGTACAAAATGAGGCCGGAGGCATGTATAAATTCCAAGGGTGGTTGATCATATAAAATGGGCAAAAACATCAAGGAAGACCACTAATAGGGGATAAACAAAGAAAGAAGAACACTTATTGTACAAGGCCCAATATAGATAGGTCATAATTCGAAAAATCCTAATAAAAGATCCTTTATAACTAAGTGATTGGTAGCGAGAAAATGAACAGTCTATATCTCTGTATAGGTTAGTTTTTAGGAGAGTCTTCAACCTTAAGATTTGAAAGGACATAGAAGGGATTTGAAATATAGGTCGGGGTATTTGGGACATTTCAAAAATGTGAGTCGTCAACCGAGGCCATTTGTCATTTGAAAAGCCTCTAGCACCTACTTTCTCTCCCCATGATTCTCTAGCCTCTCCTTTTTGGTTTCTCCCCAATCTCTATCTTCCTTCTCTCCACATGCAACGCACGTGCCTCAGCCCTAGTGAACAATAAAGTAAAATCAAACTAAAGGATCTTTAGAACAATCATATTGAAGGCTAACAAAATGGATGGTTGGCATTAACATTAAAATCTTAAAATGGAGATTTACAGTGACTGTCAGTGATGTGTGCCACCACATGTACACGCCACTGTCCGATTTACTGGATGTGAGGATATGTGTGATTCACCATATGTGAGGATGCATCACCAAGGATTTTTTAAGATGGGAAAACTCCCTCATTGTTTTGGAGATAAGCGCTTATCTGAAAATTGATTCTCAATAACAATTGTATATTATAGTTAACCAAACATATTTAATGTCAAAAAATTGCTTTGTTAGAATTATAAGTGCCTAGAAGACCTTATTCTAGCAACACCAAACTATCCCTTAGCTGATTGGAACTCACTTGCATAATAACAAGATCGTTGTTCTGCAATGCCTCGCCATGGGTTTGGGTCTATCAGGTGAGTAGCATAAAGGTCAGTTTCCACATCTCAACCATACAACAAAATCTTCTGCAGAAATGGACACAAGCTTACCATTTTTGCAGGCGAGTTCAGAACCAGAAAAAACGCCATAAACAGACTAGAACTTTACCTAACACAGGAAATATGCTGAGAACTGATCCCATCATCAACAGAGTTCAAGTCCCAATTACAAAGATGGGGAAGCTCCATACCCGAAGTAGCTGAGCTATATGCCATGGTGTTGGCTCTGCCACAGGAGTGGACTAAAGTGTTTGAGGATGCATTGCCAAAGCATTTTTGAAGATGGGAAATGCCCCCTCACCATTTTGGAAATAAGTGCTCAGCTGAAAATTAATTCTTAATAACAATTGTATATTATTGTTAAACGGATATATCTAATGTCATCCAAAAAAAAAAAAAGGCCTTTAGAATCATAAGTGCTTAGAAGTGCTTACTCTAGAAATGCCAAACTAGCCCTTAGCTGATTGGAACTCACTAGCATAATAACGAGATCATTGTTCTGCAATGCTTCATCATGGGTTTGAATCTATCAGGTGAGTGGCATAAAGGTTAGTTTCCACATTCTCCCCATACAACAAAAACCTTCTGCAGAAATGGACACAAGCTTACCATTTTAATAGGCGAGTTCGGAATCAGAGAAAACACCATAGACAGACTAGAGCTTTACCTAACACAGGAAATATGCCAAGAAACTGATCCCATCATCAACAGTCCCAAGTCCCAATTACAAACATGAGGAAGGTCCAAACCTGAATTAGCTGAGCCATAAGAGTGGACTATTGAAACCTCTATGAAACCAGCGATTTTGGTCCAAAACACCATGTGTGACTCTGCCGTTATTCATGGTAATCAAAAACAAAATTGAGAGAGTTGCCTTCAACAATTAACCAAACCAGCACCACTTGATACCCCACCCTTGATCCATTTTGTTTGATTTATATCAGTAGGTAAGTTGGGATTGAACCTGCAACCTCGCCATTACCTCCAGTTTCACTTCCTCGCCAGTCACCACTGTGACCCCACCATCCTATGCATCTAGGAAACCCCAGCCAATTCACATCCTCACCTGGCTTTCCTTCTAGATATCTAACAAATCAGGTCCAATTTTGTACGACATAATCACCCATTTTTGCCACTATACAACTTGTAACCTAGTTCCTGATGCAGGCTATGAACGTTGGATAACTACAACTAGCTCAACCTCACTGTTGTTAAAGGCTCCAGGCACAATCATCCCTGGAATGCATGAAACACCTAGGTGCCCTCCTGGAGATTACAGGCGGATTCTTTAATTTATTTTGTGCCATTTGTGTTATATATAGATGCATATTGGGTTTTTTTTTAATAGTTTGTCTGAAGCTAATTTTAAGACAATGGAATGAAACTGACTGTTAAGTAATTATGTATTTTGAGACAACAATAGTTAGACACCACTTCCAAAACCTTACATCTAGTCAAATATTCCAATAAATCCACAATGTTAGGATAGTATATGTATGCACAATGGGATGTACAGCTATATAATACAGTCTTACATACAGTAGCACATGCATTTACTATCCTAACACACAAAACCCTAGAATTTTAAATTCCCCCAATTTTCCAAGCCTATAAACCCTAATTTCATAAAGTTCCTAATTCCACTTACCTCAAAACCCCATATCCCAAATTTTCCATAAATTCTCCCAATACTAAATTAACATCTCCCCTAGATTCCCCAACCCCAAATCACAACTTTGCCAAAATTTATAAATTTTCCCAACACTTAACATCCAAAATTTTGATATCACCAAATCCTTTAACCTATATTTTCCAATTCCCCTAAAATCCCCAATTTGCCATCTATCTGTTGTATGGCACAAATGGAATCTTAAATTACTTTAAGAAGCTCAGTGTGTGCTTAAATCACTAATAGAAGAAGAAATTGATATGAGTTCACAGAAAATCTAAGAAATTCAGGTTCATAGGTATTGTTCCATAAATCAAAGCTTTATCTAAAAGAAACTATGAAAAAGTGTCCAAAGGGGGGGTTTATAAGACCCATGCGGCCATGCCTAAAGTCTTTTCATCCTTAATGGATGTCAAGATACCGAAAATAGCATTTCTTTAAGGTAAGCATAAGGTTACCTCACAATATTTTGCAAGTGACAATCAGGTGCACACGTGGGGACAGTGCCTCACCTAGGGCCCAATCAAGGTGCAATGGCCCACAACATGTGCGCTTGGAACACCTTCTACACTACTCAACCTTGGCCCACATACAATCTAAATGTAAGTAGGATCACAGTACTACAATAATCAGCCCAGCCCACAATCTCTCCAACAATTGCTGTTCCATGAAGAATGACATGAATGTAGCAAACAAAAGAAATAATTAAGTGACCAGCGTAGCTTTACCAATTTCTCACATAGGTTTAGCATACCCCTCTCCTCTTTTCTCATTATCACTAGTATTCATATTACCACTAAGAGCCAAATAAACCTAAATTACCTGCCGAAGCTCCTAACCATCTAGACGATTAGTCGAAGCTATTCTAATCTCAACCTCTATAGGACACAAAACCAAACCAACTACGTTTCTAATAGATCCTCTAAATCTCTACTAAATAACGTGAGCAGTCATGGACAATTTTACTACACAATTTAGTCTTCAAAGAGTTCTGAACTTTGGGTTTTCAACTACATTTGGAAATCTACTGATGTGGAAAACAGTGGAAATGTTGAAGGGGCAATTGTCAATACAAGTTTGTTTTGCAGGTTGATTTCCATGGAAATGTTGATATGGTCAACAGCAAGAGGCGCCTCTCATTATCATGGAAATGCCCATAGATTAGCTTTTTGGGAGGAAATCAATTAACTAGTTTTCTGAGGAAAAGTGAAATAATGATGGTCAATTTCCACAGTTACTTCTAACAATACAAACAGCAAAAAACATAGAATCCAATTTCATTTCCAGCCATTTTTTATTTTTTATTTTTTTTCGAAAGGTATTTCCAGCCATTTCTAGTTTCCCAAACAACCACTAAGACTAGTTCTTGCTAGGTCAGAATATGTATGTACATACAATTGTACGTCAATATGCTATCCTAACAAATCTAGGCCTATTTTGGGGATCGCATTCAATAGATCAAAGAGCGATGAACCATTTTGGGAAGATTGAAAAAAAAAGGGTAAACCATCACTTTCATTTTTTTCAACTTCTTTTTTATTGTATTATGTAATGGACCTCAATCCACAAATACCATGCTTGACTCTGTTCAGTCAGGGACTATTTTGTTGACTTTCAGCAAGTCAAGCCAATCGAAAGCATTCTCATGGTTTAATGCACCACCAAATACTTTTAAAAAACCAAGGTTACCTAGATCGTGGGTCACTCTGTTACATGGTACAGGAACGGGTACACGGTATGCTATGTCCTCCAATGTGTGGTACACTAGGGTACAATCATGTGGGTTGCTCTAGTACATAAGCTAGGTATACACAGTAATTGATATTGTAATTTATACTGAGATGACAAATATTATTATTATAGGTCCCATATGGATAATATTAAAAATGTGCATGCTGTTATTTAATTCTCATCATAGATCTGTATTATGAATATAGATTGACATT
The DNA here is from genome assembly GCF_029962835.1 of Magnolia sinica. Lineage (NCBI taxonomy): Eukaryota > Viridiplantae > Streptophyta > Magnoliopsida > Magnoliales > Magnoliaceae > Magnolia > Magnolia sinica. The sequence continues at coordinate 89,747,533 of NC_080580.1, forward strand.
ACAAGTTAATCTACACTAGGAGCATAGAACCATAATTCGGATAGATAAAAATAGCATTCTGGATAATAAATGATTCATAATCCAGATCATAGGATTTGGAAGAGAAAACCCAGGGAGGCTGGAGATTTAGGTAACATTGATTAAAAACACATGAAAAAAAAAAAAAAATTGATAGATTTTGGCTTTTTACAGTCCACCTAGTCTCATATGTGCCTCCTAATACCGATGTACAGAACCTTGGATGGATTCCAACCTTGATCCATTTGATAATTTAGGTAATTTTTAGACATGAACCTGACTCAATTCAGATCCAGATTGTTTAAGCAAAGACGTTTGAATAAAATCGGCTCCATCTGCACCTTTACTTGGACATTCAATCTTGACTTTTATAGTCATTTTTTGCTTTTGGATTTTATCAACCATTTTTTGCTATCTTAAGAGTCATGCTTGAGCCTTATAAGACACAATGATCTATAGATATCTTCATGTTGATGATACAATTGTAAGTAAACTAAAAAACAAAAATATAAATGAAGGCTCTAACAAGATCTCTAATAGAAGTTAACACAGTACTCACAGTACTCAATTGAATACCCTGAAAGAATTTGAAAATGGGAAGAAAATAAATGAAATAAAGATTTTACAAAGTCTAACAAGCTACTAGTCTTTAAGATACCTGTTTCCAAATAGCAAAGTTCCAATTCATCATATTCACGTAGCGCATCTTCATGCAGATGAGCCATCTCAAACATGAAAGCTAAGCTCTCCTGAAAACAAAGGAAGAAAATGTCAAATCTGAGCAAAATCTTTCAAAATGAAATTGCTCCATTTGAATTCATCATCGCAAATAACAGTAATAACAATGTAAAATTGATAAACAAGCAATCTCATTTTCTTGGCAAATTCAAAGGTACTAACATGTTAGTTATGAGGATGGACCTTCAAAATGAAGAAGTTACAAAAATTCCACACTGGCATGAAGCGTTGTTCACTTAGCTTGCGAATCTCGTCCTCGTAGAACTGAACACGTCTATCCAACGTATTCCTGATGGATTCCACCATCTTCGATTCCAAATCTTCCCAAAAGTTTGTATCAGCTCCATGTAAATCTAATTTGCAGCACCTGAATTAAAGTTACAGGACCAGCAAAAGAAGAGAATATCATTCATCTTCAGACAGCTCAACCTGACAAAAAAAGGAACCTGTTTTGGCTACAAATTTGGAGAACACTAGTACTCCTGGAAAAAATTGGGACGACTATAGATTGCAAAGAAAAGATTGAGACCCATATGGTTTTGATTCAATCTAAACCTCCAAAAAAATATAAAAAGAAAGTTAAGTATAGCAAGAAGAGCTTATAAAAGAAACTGAATTCCATGATGGTTTTGATTTTATATGAACTTCTAAAAAAGAAAGAGAGCTATGATGAAAGAAACCAGAAAAAAAAAAACCAACTCGAAGCAACGTACTCAAGTACAATAGTAAAATTTATTGCTACAACTCAAAAGGTGAACTGAAATGGAGCAATGTATAGTACTTTTGCTTGCTTACCTTTCTCTCTTTTTTGAGCTAAAATCAACTTCGAGTTTGGCATAAACTTTTTTGGCTAATTTAACTGCCTGGTCATTGCTAGGTGAAGCTTTTGACACGAACACAATAAACCACTCTCGATCATCATTTTGAACAATTAACTTTAACCGTGGTTTTAGGATGGTCTTGAACTCATCAAGGTCCTGGAAAGGAAGAAAATATACACAGCCATGCCAAGTACACAGAGGCAAAAGGATATCAGAATAAGCATAGCTTTGAGCACATAAAGGAAAACAGCACCTGCAAAACTAAAATATACTTTGATGATCAAGACTAGAATCCATCTTCCATCTAGACTGATATGCAAACAGAATCAAACTATCGACATGTTAAAAAGCACCCACGCATGTTGATTGCTTTTTCTTTATTTAATTTTTTTCCTGAACTTATCTCGCTGACATATTAAAGATGTATTAATGCTTATCATCCAGAGAATATAACAAACCCCTCCCAAACTCCCTCAGATGAACAAATTACATATTCTAGACATTACGTCATAAGTACCTTTGAAGTGCAAATTATACTGGTTGATCTTAAAAATAAGTATGCTACAAATTACCAAAATGGATATCGTAAACATGACAACAATCCCAAGATTCGACAGCAAGGATCACAGACAAACTCTGTCCACCACAGAAATTGTACCATGAGCTCCGTACCCAAAACCCATTTCGCACAACTGGACAGTATAACAATCCTAACCCCAACCCTTAATTACACCAAAAGCATTAACGCCGTCAACCTTCACTAATATTCTACAAACCAAACCCTGAAATTTCATCCCGAAGACTATTGAGCATAAGACTAGAGGACTATTGAGCTTGCTCAACTCTTGTGTGATTCGAACTTTCAATCCAGTACGCCGAACTTCATTGCAACGAGTTTCTTCCTTGATCTAGTCGCGATATTTTGGTATCAAAGAAAGTTCTGCTCTTGGGAGATGCTTTTTCTCTTTTACTTTTCTTTTCTCTTCCCTATCTTCTTTCCACAAATTTTGGCCCAATATTCAACCCAAATGCACCCTCAATTCAAGGTATTCCAAAACAGTTATGTAATGGCAATATCGTCACGATAGCAGTGGTAACCATTACGCATTATGGGGTCATAACAACCATTATGGAAATTATGACCTGTAAGTGTAACAGCTCGCAACAGAACTATAATGGCTGTAATGGGCCCATAATGGTCCATAACGGGGCCGAAATGGGTTTTTCAGAAAGGAAAAAAAAAAAAAAAGGCCGTAACAGCCCGTATTGTAACAATAAGGCGGTGTCATTACTGTTATGGAATACATTGCTCAATTCCCCAAACCAGCCTGTTATTTTAGCCCTTCACCACAAACCATATATAGCTTCCATCTCACCTAAGCCACCACCCTATATCGATCCACATAGTATCAAAACTTACATGTTGTTAAACCAGTAAACAACCCATAATCTATCATACACCCAACCTTCCCAAAACCTTCCCCTTCACATGTCAAAAAAAAAAAAAAAAAACCTATCAAACCCACCCTACCAAAACCTTCCCCATTCCCAAAAAACAAAATAACGAAAAATTAAAAAATAAAACCCAAACCATTCCTTTTCTTCCTTTCCCCAAAAAAAAAAAAAAAAAAAAGGCCCACCCAAAGCCATTCTCATATACTTTGCGTAGATCTGCAACCATATGAGCACTAAAAGAGGGATGACTTACACTGGTTAGATGACTATTGAACCTCAGAATGGGACTATAACAACCTTGCAGCGAGTGATCGACTTGATCATGAAACAGTTAGACGATATGGAGGCTTGTTTCACAATCAAAGTAAATACTCTGGAAGGACGGATGATTGTTCTTGAAAAAACATGAAAGGGAATCAATCCACACTGTCAAACATTTATGGATGTTCGTGAGGAAGACTTGGAATCCGGGATGTTGACCCAAGGCATCCTGGCTGAAATGGTGATTTCCACGAGGAGGACTATGCGTCGGGCTATAGGATCCAACAACATTGCTCCACACAGCCAGGAACAAGAGAAACAAACAACCTCCGACAAAATTACCCAAATTATTGAAAGAGGGAGGCATGTTCGCACTATGGGCCTCACCAAACATATCAAGATTGAGATTCTGAATTATGATAGTAATATGAATCCTAAGGTTTTCAATAACTAGCTAAAGTCAATAGAGCAGTATTTCTACTAGTACAATATAGAAAAAGCAATCAAGCTATGTTTTGCTACCTGAAACTTGCAGCCCAAGACTAATGGTACGTTGTCAAAGAAAACTTGCAACAATGTGACTTTCCTCCTATAGGCAATTGGAAGAAAATGAAGGCAAGATTGAAGCACAGATTTCTAACATTGGATTTTGAGACAACTTTCTACTAGGAACTCCTCGCAATGTGGCAAGACAATCTAATTGTGGAGAAATACGCATAGCATTATTATGAATTGGTGATCTGTCATCTCTAAGCAACAAGTGGCGCGTTATTGCAATGGACTATGGTTCAACATTTTGAAAATATCTAGAAAAATTCCTGGGCTGAAAAATTGCGAAGAACAATATTTGTCACTATGGTTCCAATCAAATGGCCAAATTAGTGGTTCCATTTGCCCTACATCTCTCCGTATTGAAATGACACCCTAGATTTCTTATCTGATTATTGCTTCTCTTATTTCCCATTTCCTTTATTCCTACATGTGACTTTTGCAATCAAAATCCACATTGAAACCCAAAATCTGGTACAGACAATCTGAAATCTGTTTCTTTCAAGTTGCTTTCAGATCCCACTTCGTACTGCATCAGAACAGCTTGGTATATCCTGCATTTTGGAGCCAGGAGCCACCTGCACCCACTTATGATACGCATGTATCTATGGATCCTGCAGTCAGTGTTTTAACATGCAAACAGGTCCGAATCCCTGATCCTCTCAAGGAATTCCAATCCACAATGTCAGTTTTGGTGTTCATTACCTAGATGCTGTAATTTCACATTTGCTCAAGAGCCGATTGTGTGAAGTTATGCCCTGTTTAAAACCATGTAGCACCCAACCAAATCAACCATTAAAAGCCGAGCACAAATTGTTGGGAGAAAGACTAAGATGATGATGATGACAATGATGATGAGGAGGAGGAGGAGATGGCATGGGGGAATGTTTCCAAAGAAATTATGCATAGTACAAGTCTTAACAAGTTTCCCGCCAACCTTTGTGCAAGTTTCCAATGACTAAGATGCGGGGTTTGCAGCAGCACTAGTAACTCAAAGTTCATTAATTGACAGACACAGCAAATTTATGCACTCCACATTTATGTTGATATAACTTCAACAAACACAAAGCAACTTTGACTAGGTCAAATAGATCAAGATGATACCTCACAAGTAACAAGAACAACAGTTGCATATGGCTCCCGGAACCAAAATACGGACTGCTCCTGAGGGAAACGGCTACGCAGTCTTGCATCTGTTGTTAGGATGAACTCAGCAGGCAGTTTCTCTACATACACCGGATTGCGAGTCTTGTTATTCAAACAAGCCTTTTTGAATGGCAGACGTTCCTCAAACGCATCTTTGACAGTCGGCCACAAGTCACTTACATCTTCCACTGGAGAGTAATGCAAGAAAATAAAATATGAGCCAGGACATATGGAAGAGCAAGTGCTTACAAAGCTGGCATTTGTTTTCTCCCGAAAATCCTTCAAACCAAAACCAAAAAGGAGCAGTTTCTCCCAAAATCAAGACAGCGGGAATTACTTATACAAACGGTTCAAGGGACGTATGATAAAACTTAGATGTTCATAAAGGATCTTATAGAGAATTCAAGCATATCCCAGGAATATGAACATCTCAAACTTGAATACATCATACAACAGATATTTACGATTTGACTCGCAGTTAAGTTTTCAGTTCATTTCACCAAAATTGCCATCAATATTCGAAAAATGAAACCCTCAAAAAATCAAAAAATAGATGAACGTATGTTCTCCTAAAATCCAGAAAAAAGCAAGCTTTAATAGAACAAACAATTTAAGACATGTACACAAAAGCAAAACATCTTTCTCAGGTGATATGACTTAGACTTCTAGGTTTTTATGGAATCGATCTCAGAGAAATCTCAAGCACTCAAATCGATGACAATTTTCTAACATCTAAGGAGCCGGATTACAGTTTGAGATCCAAAACATAGCAAGGGCACAATGGCAACTGGCAACTGCATCCACAGTGATGCAGGACAATTAACCACTTGCTCTAAAAGCTCGAACTGTTAGAGCCCGAGTGCGCCCTTGCATCCCACAAGCGACCCCACTCGAGCCCAGTGTGAAAATGCCCCTGCATTACACAGTATACAGCATATGTAGTATAGGTGGCAGGCGGCCCAGCCCTGTAGAGCCAACTTGGCCGAAATGGGCAACGTGCCCAGCCAATGATGAATGGCCCCGTCCAGTTATCAAGTGGTCCACCATTAAAAGAATGGGAAGTTTAAAGACACTTGTTAGCAATTCCCATTCAATGTACATGTGTGTTCTAAAGACACTAGTTGGATCCAGGGTCATTGGGTCATGTTTCAATGATCCAAACCACTCGTATGATGGGAATTCTTGTTGACAGAGAATGCCCAAAAAATTCTTAGATTCGACTATTCAAACCTTTGATTGGTTAACTCTTTTCCTTACAGGGTTGATCCTATAGAGCCAGGACCAGAGCCTTTTTAGCCCAATTAGGACCAGGCCGGGCTAGGGGCCAATGCTTTGGGGGAACAGGGTTAGGCTAGGGCCAACCCTGGCCCATTTCCACCTCTAATACATAGTACGTGACAAATAGGAACATCAATTAGATCATCCAAATTGCTGGGCCCACTATAGATAGACCACTGCCAATAATAACACTGACATACAATTATAATAATCTGATTTTTTGAATTGGATTTGGACGACTGAACCTTTCTTTTTTCTAACAGTCTATTCGACGGTTGTGGAATGCACAGTGAGGATCATTTACTGGGGCGAGTTCAGGCTATATTCAATCCACAGTGGGGCCTACAACTTGAAGAATCCGGACCATGGTGCACATACTCTTACTTGTATCTGAATGTGCTGCTGTCCCCTACAGTGTAGGGAACTCACACTGTAACCTAGCCCTTTCTTCAGATACTCATGTAAATCAGACTCAAGCCAGATCCGGTAAAAGATTGTGCAATTCACCAAATCCGATTTTTTTAATTTTGAAAAATGAAATCCGCATTACTCTGAAAGAATGCGAATCTCGACCAATCGAGATCCAGCCAAAAAAGAAGAAAAACGAAATGTGATTCTATGAAATTTCTCGATTCGTAGAGAGTGACAGGAAAGGAGAGAGAAAAGTAGGGTTTTACCTGCTATGATAAGATGATCGCAGGCATTCTTGATCGTCTGGAACTGAGCTAGGAAATTAGCCATGGCGGATGATCAAGGAAAATCATAGGCAAGATAGGATCTGTGGAGAGAGAGAGAAACAGATCGAAAGGGGTTTTGATGTATTTGGAAGGAGAGAGAGAGGAAGAGAGGCCCTCGAAGCAGGCAGGACCAGCAGTGACAGCCCGAGAAATGCGCAAGCGTGAAAGAAAGGTCGAGAGAAGGACGAGGAAGGTTGCTCTTGTGAATGGACTAAAATGCCCTTATTTATCTCCGACGCACCGACCAAGATGACTTGTGCGGATTGGATACTGAACACTTCAGTAGCCTTTTGGCTACTGAAGTGATGTGGCAAAATGCCATTGGGTAAATACGTTCCCTTCGTATAAATGCTGCTCCGTTAGATCCGTTAACGGATCTTTCTCCGTTTACGCCGTGCACCCACTCGGCCAGGGAATCGGATTGTCATACTTCAGTTGGGCCCACTGTAAATTTATGTGATTTATCCGTACATTTAATTTTAGGAGTTGAACCCAAAATTGAAGCTTCTAAAAATCTCAAGTGGACCATACCATAGGAAACACCGGAAATAATGATTTCCACCGTTGAAACCTTTCCCAGCCCCACAGTTATGTTTATTTTTCACCCAAATTATTCAAAGGATCAAAAAACATGGATGAAGGTTAAAAAAAATATATAATCTTGATCCAAAACTTTTGTGGCCCCTAAGAATTTTTAATTCAATTCACACTGTTTCCCTTGGTGTGGTCAATTTTAGTATTTTATATGCTTAGGTTTTGAGCTAAGGTCCTAAAATTATCTTATAAACTGAATAGTATGCAATCCGCTTCCCTTGGCCACGTACCGATAAACTCCGCATGCGCTTTCTTTGGACGCAGATTTCTTCCTGCACTTGGGAACCGGGTAGGGCCCACTGTGATGTTTGTGAGAAATCCTCTCCTTTCATCCATTTTTTGGGTTCATTTAAGTACATGATACCAAAAATGAACTATATCCAAAGCTCAAGTGAGCCGTACTAAAGGAAAATGTGATTAGGAAAATTCCTACCACTAAGATTTACCTAGGTTCGACAGTGATATTTACAAGCCAACCATACCGTTAATAACTTAATTCCTACTGGGATGAACTGAAATTACAAATATTAGCATGACTCAAAACTTTTGTGGCCCACAAATATTTCAACTGTGGACATTCAATTATCACAATTTTAGCCCACTGGAGCTTTGGAAACCATTCATTTTTGGCTTCGTATCCTGAATTGAACTCAAAAAACGGATGGACAAGTAAGATTTCTCACAAACATCACAGAGGATCCCACCTGAGTTCCCAAAGCAGGAAACAGGAAATCCGCTCATTTTTTTTCTTAAGATAAGCAATTACCTGTGCGTAGCCGAGTGCGTTGACAGCCTAAACGGAAAAACATTCACCAACGCATCTCCGTTGAAAGAGCATTTATTGGAAACAAACAGCCCGTTGGTATCCACCAATACCATTTTGCCACGTCACTACAGTAGCCTTCTGGCTACTAAAGCGTTCAGTATCCAATCTGTTCCCTGGATCTGACTTTATTCCGATGGTTCATCACTGTTTAAAATGGAGTTTTGTTAGAAGACATTCCAACGGATTGCAAATTTGCAATACGTCGAACTTTAGCTTTTGAATGTGGATCGTCTTGCAATGATCTAGGCCGTTCATATAATGATTATCAGTTTGTGTGGTGGATAAAAGCTAATGAAAGTTCTCAATTGGTTCAACCACTTGATGGTTTGGCTCTCTTGCTTTTAACATGGATGGTCATCGTAACTTTACATGATCAAAGAGTTAAAAGTATCGAACGTTAGAGTTTTTGGGAGGATTCCTGTCACATAAACGGATTCGGTCATTGTCACATATCCAATGAGCTAGAGTCCCAACATGTCTCATTGGAAATTACAATACAACTACATCTGCTTGATAAGCTACTTATATCTTAAGAAATTTTTTGTTTCACTTATTTAGTAAATGAGTATGTTCTACAAATAACATGTTTATTGATCAAAAAGTTGAAAAGCACATATGACTTCCAAGATAATGAACAATTATCTCTTAAGTTTGTTTTGTCCCCGACACATCCATCATCCATCATATGAAACGTTTCTTGGATGTAGGTCATTTATTATTATGGCCCAACCTTTAATATGCATTATTCATTATGTAAGGCCCACTCTTAATGTTGGTCATCCATCAAGTAGGGCCTCCCATCAATGTTATTATCCATAATGTGGGGCCTACCTTCAATATCCACCGCCCATCATGTGGAGCTCACCTTTAATGTGGAGCATTCATCATGCAAGCCTTACCTCCAATGCGGGTTGTCCATCATGCAAGGCCCGCCTTGGATATGGGTCACTCATCATTAGAGCTAACCTTTGATGTAGACCATCCATCATGTGGGGCCCAACTTCAATGTCCATTGCCCATCATGTGGAGCCCCCCTTTGATGTGGACGGCCCATCATGTCGGCCCTACCTTTAAAGTGGGTTGTCCATCGTACTAACCTACTTTGAATATGGGTTTTTTTATCATTATGGGTCAACCTTTGATACGGACCATCCATGTGTGGGCCCACATTAATATGGGATCGTCCATCATATGAGGCCCACATTTTATGTGGACCATCCACCACGTGAGCCCCACCATCAATGTGGACAGTTTATCAAATGGGCCCTCCTTTAATATGGACAGTAAAACAGACCCTCCTTTGATAATAAGGACATTGACAATCTAATGTTAAGATAATATCATTTAATTAAAGTTGTACATAACCTAAGTGGGAGCGCGTCTCTTCCACCAAATATCATAAGGATTCATGATAGAGGGTTTCATATGTTATACAGATGATTGTCATAGAAGTAATTAATTTATCTCATTTTTTAGAATTTGATTATTATGTACCTCCCACTATGGGTAGTGGATTTTCATATCTCATTTAAAATTGATTAATTACTTCCATAACAAGAAGATTTACATAACATGTAAACACATGAGTGATTAATGCCAGTATATTATGATCATAGCAATGTGATAAGTTTGTGAAGCCTAAATGGCAACCAAAGCTTAAGTCACTGATCGACTTAAGGATTAAAAGTTTGACAACAACAATTATTAATATTGGTCTCATGTTGTGTGAATCCTCGTGGATAATAATAACATATCACACACTTTGGATGCGGCTAAGGGATAACTTACTTTAGATGGCAACTTGGCTAACTAGAGGGTTGCTTTAAACCATCATAGTAAGTGTGCATGAGAATAACCCATGATAACCTATTAAGCATCGGGTACAAGAAGCTCATATTCACATATAAGGTGCATGAAATCGCTACAGAGGTGTGCGACGCACTAACTAATACGTATGTAAGGAAGTTAAATGTACACCTTAGAGCAATACAATTGAAGTTACAGGAACACAGGATGTCATTTGGTTGCACCATCAAGAATCATATTTGTAAGATCGAGCAAGCGATAGGCGAACTTATAAACGTTGAGTGATGTACATTGTTGGAAAATTAAAAGACCATCGCTATGCATTGTTCAAATCGTGAGCCCCAATCAAAATGATTATGAACCATAATAATTTAATCACACCATTTAGAGACTTTTGTTACCACCTGGTACATGAGGTTGAAATGAGTATCATTCAATCAAATGAAGCTAAGGCCTCACAATAAAGTCCCGCATACAAATAGTTTTAATGAGATGGTCAAAAGACTGTAAGAGAGAGAAGAAAAATAACTACTAGTACAAGCCCACAACTTTTCTTAATATCAAAAATGGAAACTAAAAGAAAATGATAAAATGTTTAACGTCATCTACTTCGTTTGCAGAAACACCAACCATTGTACCTGTTGGTGTGCAAATAAAAATATGATAATTCTGTTGATGCAAAAATCTGGTGCGCCTCCTTCCTGTACTTCTCACTTGCACAATGTAGAGAAGCAAAGGGGACCCTGGCTAAAGCCGGGGAACCTCCGATGCTTAAGTCAAATTGGGATCAAGGAAGAAGGCCTTTTTGGAGGTTTTTTTTTGCGTACCTTTTATTATGAAGACGCCCTCCTTTTATAGAGGAATGGAGGTCCCACTGTGTAGGGATTTTTCTCCGAATATCTAGGAGATTTGATTTGATTACAATTTGTTTACGGATGCTTCCCGATCCCGAGATTGTCGAGGTCGGAAATCCTTTTACAAGATTTTTCAGAACGGAATTTGCATCTACTCCGTCTCTTCCTTGCTCGGCTCGGCCTTAACCGACTCTGGTAATAAAGGAGTCTCGGCTAGTTACAAGGGTAGGGATTTTTGCCTTCTATCAAATGAAGTAGAGTCGGACTATGCCCGACATCCCTTCTTACTCCGATGGCCGACACTATAACTGACCTAATATGGATCGATTTTATGGTCGGTCAGGTAACTTTTAGCCTTTGGGCTTTAATCAGCCCCTTTAGACGTTGCTAGCTCGTTATCCGAGTCAACTTCACGCATCTTACATGTCTTGCCTTAAGACTCCCGACTTTGAAGCTTTCGGTCGGATCCTACCTCCCTGATTCCGAGCTGAGTCTCTCCTTTAGGCATTAATTCTCTTGCCTCGGTCAGGCTTGTTGCCTCGAACCCTCGGGCAGTATCAGTAGAGTCGGTCCATTCCATAACCGAGTCTCTGGACTTGTCATATTTTTCCCCAACAATAAGCCCCCTTACTCCTTGCGCTAGTTGTGCTGACACTCAGGAGTAATGAGTTTCTCAGTCGGTTCGCGCTAAAGTCCGAGGTTGTGATGAAGCATTTATTGCTTATTGGGTCGTCCTTAACAGGCATCGGTTTGATGCTCGAGGTCGCACGAGCGGACAACCGTCAGTATGTTTCATTCACTTATAAGCGTCGGACGCGTGGCGAGGGCGTTACTTGCGTCCGTCAGCGTACGCCACGTGTTGGGCGGGGGAGTCAAAATAGGAGTCGATTCAACTCCTCCTTAAATGCCCCTGCCACGTGGCAGAGCTGTAAAAGGAGCGGGGTACCTTTTTCCCATTTTTGTGCCCGTCTCTCCCTTCTCCTCCGCTGTTTCTATCTTCTTTGCCACTATCGCCATTTTCCCTGCTATTTCCATCTTCTCCTTCCTCTTTGCTTCCCTGTCTATGTGCTTTTTCGCCTCTCTGGTGACTTGTTTTTACTCTCTCCCTCCCTTTCCTTTTCAATCTTAATGGCAACACGTGATTTCTCAAGTCCCTGGGAGGAGATTTTCGGTTATGAGGACGAAGCGAGACATCTCTAGAATGTCTTGGAATCACCCTCATTGCTGACAAAGATGGCGATTGGTGCCAATGAAGCTTTCCAATTCTCTTAAAGAGTATATGGAACTTCAGCGGAACATCCTGCTTTGGCTGGTCCTTCTGGCAGTAGCATGTCACTGATGACTGTCCTTAGGAGACCTAATCCTCTTGGGGATGACTTAGAGGAAGAGGATGAGGAATTTGAGGAAACTATTGAGTCGATTCCTCTTAAAAGATCGGCTCAGATTGCTGAGTCGGCGGACGAGGAAGGGGAGGCTACTGAGGGAGGGGTGACTGGAGACGAACAGAGGGGTCTGATCCCCTCAGTATTAACCGAGGTGGACTTGGACAGAATCTGAACCGTGTATCATGTCCTGGACTCAATCATCATTCGTCTCCCCCTCCCGAGTGAATTACTTGATCGTCCTCCTGCTGGAATGGTTGTGATTTTCTAAGTCGCTATGCAATGTGGCTTGCGTCTGCCCATTCAGCCTGTTGCTCGAGATTTCATGTCCCGACTCCGGATTGCCCCCGGACAAATAGTTCTGAACAGGTGGAGGAACTTATTTGGATGTTCAATGTTGTGGGCTGAGACAGAGCAGCCCCCACTGACCATTGATGAGTTCCTCTATCTGTACCAAGTACAACCCAACCCTAATCAGCCCGGCTGGTACTTCGTGTGCGCTTTGAGTAACAAGGGCGGTCCTTTCATAACCGACCCCTACCTCCAACAAGTACTAGAGAGAGAGAGATGATTCTGGGCATGTGGTCGCTGGGAGACTGCCGAGCCAGGACTCTTCGAGCCTCTCGCTCTTCAGGCCTTCTTTGAAGAAGGTGACTCAGCATGCTTTTTCTCTTTCTTTCGTTGTCATGATACTTTTGAGTCTGACTATATGTATTTTGTAGATATTCCCAAGAAAAGACCGAAGCTAAAAGTCGGCGCCCTAGCTCGGATTAAGGATCTGTGGGCGCTAAGTAAAGAGGATCTGTCTTGGAAGACACTTCTTCAGCCGGAGCGTCTTCTTTTGTCGGGTTTAGACTCGGACGTGACAGGTATTCACTGGCTGTTCCGACACACTTCCCTTAACCTTTTATTTAACTCTGTACTTCTTTTGACGCAGATATAGCTGAGGCTCGGCCCTTTCTTAAGCCAGCTTTCAAGATGAAGGCTCCTCCGAGATCGGTTCTTCTATCGGAGTCTCGGCCTTCGAAGAAGCCGAAGACGGCTCCAAAAGCCAGAGGGCCAACTGGCCCAGTCGCTCCTACCCCGGTTGTCCCGACCGTGGTTGTGCTCTCTGACTCTAATGAGAGGGCGGAAGAGATGGACGTGGTTCCTGCCGAGTCTCTGGCGGCTCCCGAGCCAGGACCCATTGCAGAGGAGGTCCCGGAACAAAGGGAGGAGCAGAGAGGAGAGGCTTCAAGGGAGGAGATGACTCAACAGGAGCCTTCACCCTTCCAAAAGATCGTGTCGGGGATGGTCCCTTGGGCCATCGCTCACGGAAGCGAGAGAGACTTTGCTAGTCTATACAACACCCCCTCGACGCAAACTCTTGGTCGTGCAGCGAAGATACTCCTTGAGGTAATGTTTGTAACCTCTCTTTTTGTCTATGATTCCTTGTATCGGTGATTCGATCTGACTTTATGTTCTTCTTTTGCAGTTGGCCCCTTGTTTGGTTAAAGCCTGCTCGGATCTGACTGTGGCTCTGAAGCAGACGTCTGAGGCGGAAGCAAAATCCGAGGCTGCCTTGACTCGGGTTAGCGTTCTGTTGGGCGATTTGGGGCATGCTAGGAAGGTCGTTGATGATGCCAAAGCCGAATATGCTCGCGTGGCCTCGCTATTGATAGAGGCTCAAGAAGAGTGTCAGCGAATTTGTCAGGTTCATGCCTCTTGCGCGAATAAGTTGGCTCGGACCAGGGCCGAGGCTGAGGCGGCTGTGCAAAAGGCCATGTATGAGGTCATGGAAGCCAAGGAGGCCAAGGATCAGGCCGTACAGGCCTTTCTCGAGTCCCAAGAATTTGAGGAAGAGAGAGATCGTTTGTATCAGAGTGGTTACAGTGCTTATATCCAACTGATGAAGACGTCTTTCCCTGACCTTGACCTTTCGGGATTTGACGAATGTGCCTCAGGGTCTGAAGGTCAGGAGGTTGAGGTTACCGGGTCTGTTAATGCTACTGCTGGTGTCGAGGTGGGACCTGAGGTGGCTCCAGAGGCTCCAGAGGTTGCTCCGAGTGATGAGCAATAGCCGAGCTTCATTTTTAGCACTCACACCAGCACTCGAGCTCCATTTTTGGCACTCACACCAGCACTTCAAGCACGCCAATCTTCAGGGCTGACTCGAGAGCATCTGCAACCGAGAGAGGATTTTTCATATTGAAGCCGATTGTCTCTGCCTTTATCTTTGTTAATTCCTCAATGTAAATGTAACCAGATGTAAAACAATTAGAGTGATGAATGAATATACTTGGTTTTATTAAACTGACTCAGTTTACATGTTTTTCCATTGTTTACTCTTTTGAGTTTTTCCTAACACATATTGGCCGACCTAAGGATAGTAAATTTTGAGATGTTCGGCATTCCAGGGATGAGGCAGTAACTGCCCATTTAGGTTTTCCAACCGATACGTTCCCGATCAAATGGTGCTTGAGACGACATAGGGTCCTTCCCACTTGGGTCCCAGTGTGCCCGCACCAACTTCCTTTGTATTTAGGAATGTTTTTCGGAAGACCATATCCCCTACTCGGAATCGTCTGACCTTGACTCGGGAGTTGTAGAACCGAGTCACTTGTCTCTACCGTGCCATCATTCGCTACCGAGCTATTTCTCTTTGTTTCTCCACAAGGTCGAGTCCAAGAGCTAAGAGTTCTTCATTATCTTCTTTATTAAATGAACTGACTCGGGCTGAAAGCAGTCTGATCTCGACAGGAGTGACGGCTTCCAAACCATAGGTAAGGGAGAAAGGAGTTTCTCCCGTAGCGGTCCGAGCCGTGGTTCGGTATGCTTATAAAATCTTCGGTAGTTCTTCAACCCAAGCTCCCTTGGCTCGGTCGAGCTTGGTTCGGAGGTGTTGTTTAATGATTTTGTTGACCGCTTCAACCTGACCATTCGTCTGAGGATAATGGGGTGATGAATACACATTCCTGATCCCAAGATTATCGCACATCTTACGGTATCTCCTATTGTCGAACTGCTTCCCATTGTCAGTAATGATAGTTAGAGGTATCCCTAACCGACAGACTATGTTTTTCCATACAAAGTTTGTGATTTTTTGTTCGGTTATCCTCGCCAATGGCTCTGCCTCGGCCTACTTTGTGAAGTAGTCCATGCTACGACAGCAAACTTGGTTTCACCTTTTCCCATAAGGAGAGGTCCGATGATGTTAATTCTCCATTGCGCAAAGGGCCAAGGATCAGTCATAGGAGTCAGCTCCTCTGGGGGTTGTCTCGGAATGACCGTGAACCGTTGACACTTGTCGCATCTCTGGACGAGTTTATGAGCGTCGTGCTGGATAGTTGGCCAGTAATATCTCTGACGTAAGATCTTATGTGCGAGTAACTGTTCTCCTAAATGATTTCTGCAGATCCCTTCATGTATTTCTTACAGCACATAATCGGCTTCGTCAGAATGTAAGCATCGTAAGAGGGGAGCATAATAACCTTTCTTGTATAGTACCCCGTTGAGTATGGTATAATGGGAGGCTCGAATCTTCAGTCGCCGAGCTTCGGCACGATCCTCAGGCAACTTTCCACTATCGAGATACTGGACGATTGGGTCGAGCCAAGTAGGTTCCGAATCAATTACATGTGCAGTCGGCTTAACTGGGTCATTGATGCTCGGCTTAGCAACGTACTTGATTGGAACATACCTGGGTATGTCGTCTTCGTCGGCAGAGGCAAGTTTTGCTAATAGATCGGCCTTAGCATTCTGTTTAAGGGATTCGAGTAACCATACATTACCGAAAACATTCGATTAATTCTTTCGCTTTCTCCATGTACACTTTCAACTGCTCTTTACTTGTTTGATACACGTCGATGACTTGGTTGACGACCAACTATGAATTGCTGAAAACATGAAGATGTGTAACTGTAAGGCCCGTGTCTTAGACCGTACCGTTCTATAGGCTTCCGCGGTTCTCCCGATCGAATTTCGGCAACCCGCGACTTATAATCCGTATTTGCGCATGACCCTAAGTCGTATCTCGCATTTCAGAGTCGGCTCAACCTGAGACTTGTACCCTAGCGACTGCGCCGTCGTCGTGGTTCCGACGCCGCGTCTTGCGCGCCAAGGCGATACCCAAGCCAGGAGATGTGGGCTCGCATTCAGTTCGAGAAAAACGCCGCACGTTACAAATACCGATGAAATCTTTACGACACATCCCATCACTCCCACCACTCACCTCCATCCCCAAGTACAACTACCCATCCCCAAAGTCAACTCTCCCCATCACCCATCACTCACTCATTATCTCTCTCCCATCACTTCTCTTACATTACTCTCTCTCTCATCTCGATGGAGCAACCCGCGTCCGATGAGAGAGCTAGTGTAGCCCACCTCCCTGTCTCCCATCTCCACCATCCAAAAACGTTGAAATTGTCTCTTTGGGACGCGGAAGAAGGAAGAAGAGATCTCAGGTGGGCAATCTTGGATTTACATTGTTGCATGACACCGTTTAATAGCTCATTTTAATCATGTTTTACGAGCACTTCCCGGATCAAGACTCCCATCACTCGAAAACCCCCATCATCCGATCCGAAACTCCATACAAGACCATAAATGAACAACTACCCATCCCCAAAGACAACTCTCTCTACCTGATCTCTGGATATACCTCATCTTCGGTCTCAACACCTATGGACGGAGGAGATTTTGTACATGCACTATGATGGACCCCGTGTGCATTGCATGTGCACCAGCCGTGCACCCGTGTTTCATTAGTGGAGCCTATCCATCATCCATTTGGGAGATCTGAACCATCCGTACTCTCCTCGGGGTGGGCATAAATCCTAGCCGTCCTTCTATTGCACGCAAACACACGCAGATTGCATGAAAACGCAGGTATGGACGGTGGGAGCAAAGATTGCTGGGCCACACCGAATCTGAAGCCAGCCCAATCTCGACGAGAATCATTCTCTTCCGCCGACCATTTCTATTTCCAAGCAATCCCTCCATGGAGTAACTTGCGTCCATGGGAAGACTGACGGTGAATTGAACTAATTCGTGGTTCACCATCCAATCAGGTTTCACTGGTTTTTCGAGGGGAATCGAACGAGGAAGAGAAACAGAGAAGACAAGGAGAAAAGGATTGAAGGAAGGTGGCTTTTGGCTGGAGCAGGGAAAGAGATGGAAAGGAAAAGTTTTTTTCTCTTTATTTTTGTTTGGCTTCTCTTAGCCCTAAGAGGTGAAGCTTGTATTGAGATGAGAGACTCTATTTATTGATTTAATTATTTAATTGTGAATTAAACTTAATTGTGGTTTAATTATTAAGGGATGTTTGTAGTTTTTAATGGTCTACCTATTACCCTATCTCCCATCTCCACCATCCAATGATCATCTCCACCGTTGAAATTGTCTCTTTGGGACTCTATCACGCATTGGCGGAAGAAGGAAGAAGAGATCTCGAGGTGGGTGATCTACCGTTGTTTTTTTTATTTGATGGCCCACTTGTGGTGGGACCCAATTGTAATCATAAGAGGGGCCCATAGTGGCGGGGTCCCTCCACTACACCTCTCTCTCTCTTATGATGATGATGAGAATGATGTATGGACCACCTGATGTACTTGTATCCACGCCATCCAGGGCCAGTGGCCCACCCTGATGATGATTTACCCACGTTGTCAGTCTAGCGAGCAGGCTCATCTGCCTATCCGTTTTAGACAGACCTGGGCGTTGGTAGGTCACGAATATCAGCTTTATAGAGAGTTGTGGGCCACACGTGTGACCCACCTTGATGAGGTGCTGATCCACACTATAGAACGGTGGGTCCCTTACAACAAATATTGTTGGATATATATCCGTATTGTCCAACCTCGCAGCAATTGCTGCTTGACTTGTGACGTGTCCATACCGTCTAACCATTTGGAGGTGGTGTGGGGCCCACCCCATACGTGCTGCACGTGTGGGATGGGACCCACCTTGATGTACGTCTTCTACATCCAAACTGTCCTTTGATTTGGACGATGGGGCCCACCTTATGACGCTATATTTTTTGAGCCGTCCATCTGTTGTGGCCTCATGTAGTAGCTGTTGCTGTTGCAATTTACAACCAGCAAGTTTTGTGAGTCCCTTTGATCCACGCCATCTGATGGAGCCTACGTTGATGTATGCTTCAGATCCACACCGTCCAGATTTTTTGGTGGGTGGGCTGATCTTGGGGTGTGCATTATATCCTATCTGTCCAACCATCTGACGATGGGCCACACTATGATATATGTGTCTTATCTCCACCGTTCACTGGACGGTTGACGCCATCGTGATGTATGTATCCCGAGCCGTCCATTCATGGGGCCTGCCTCTTGTACGTGTGAAATCCTCACCGTCCAGCAAGGACGGTGGGATCCACCGTGATGTGAGTGATTTATTCACACTATCCAAATGCGGTGCATGGACCCCCATGCTGCATGTGCTTCATCCAGCCGTTTAGTTGTGGGCCCCAGTGATGTATGTGTTATATCCAAACCGTCCCTCCAATTCACATCCAGACCATCCATCGATTTTGCTGGTGGGGCCCTGCCCTGATGTATTGTTTATCACTGCCGTTCATCCAGCAGCAGATGGCTGTTGGGTTAACGTCAACAATCTTGTGGAGCCACACGTGCTATACAAGCACTGTCCGTACTTGGACGGTGTATATTCTCACCGTCCATTCGTTTTTCCCTGGCAGTGGATGAGGCCCACCTTGGAAGTGTGTATTTTAGATCCACACCGTCCAGAGTGCTGGACAATGTTTGGGTGGTGTTGTGGCCACACCGTGATGTATTTGTCTTATCCACACCGTGATGTATTTGGGTGGTGCTGTCTAATGTTTGAATGGTGCAGATTTACATAGACCTTGTGTTGGATGGTGCTGATTTACCTCGATAATGTTTGGACTGTGTCGATCATTGTTATAGAATAATAGTGTACAGTGATACACATGTTACACCTACAACTATTGAAATGATTTTTTTAGTGTAATCCAAGCTCTCACTTGGGATCCACCTTGATGTATCTATGACCCATCCATGAGGCCCATTTGATGTATTTGAGGCCCAGGTGTAGGGCCCACCTATTATGTATATTAGGCCCATATGCAGGGCCCACCTGTTGTGTATATAAGGCCCATGAGTGAGGCCCATTGTGATGTACTGAGGCCCATGGGTCGTAGCCCATTAAGATGTATTCCTGGCCCATATGTTGTGGCCCATTGTGACGTATTTTCGGCCCATGTGAGAGGGCCTATTGTGATGCATTTGAGGCCCATGGGCGAGGCCCCTCTGTTTTTCCATTATTTGACCGAAATTACCCAAGTTTTGAGAGAAAGAAGAAGAAAATGAGAAAATGAGAAAGAGATGGAGAGTGAGAACTTAGAGCAAGAGTTCTCGATGTTAGAAGGGTGTGATTTTTTTGATCTAACCTCAGTAGCTACCAATTCCTTGGTGTCGAATTTGCCTTTATTTTGGATTGAATGTAACAAAAAAAAATGCTTTCTACATTTCGATTAAACCATTTAGTGATAGAATCCCTTAATCTTAATTGGATTTCCTTTGAATTTGGTTTAGAAATCAGTGCTTTTTAAAAAACCTTAACCCTAAGTGCAAGTAGATTGAGTAACCCCTAATAAGGTGAGGACCGTTTCTTTTAAGATACTTTTTATCATCCCTTGATAGTGATCAGTTAGTAGATTCGTGATTGGGTTGAGTTTCCATATGTTAGAAATGCTAGAATTACTTTATTATTATATCTCATATGATTAATTGCTATTGGTCTATACATGCCTGATGAAATCGCCAAATGATAGGGAATTACAATTTTGGGATTCTTATATGCTTCTTATTATGTTGCAATTATAGGAATTGAATTGAATGGCAGAGTAGGGTTATGTATACATATTCACTTGGGTCATTATGCTGTATATTCAACTGTTGTGGATTAAGTTCGGAAACTATTTGAGCAAGTGTAAGGCCTACCCTTGTTGGCAATTATAGGATTGCTCGGTTGACCGAGGTGAAATATGGATGACCGACAATAGTTATAACTACACGGGTTGCCTTGAACCCAATGCTAGTTACGCCGGTGTTCCCTATAATCGATTGGATTAGTCCAATGGGGAGCTGATCATTCATATGTTTGTCTGTTATAATACTCTTTAGAATCTAGGATAGCATGATGTTCATTGAATTAAAGTTATAATTTCAACCATTGGCATAATCTTAAGCAAAGTCTTATGAGTCGAGCATGGTGGTATGAAATATCGCGTTTGAGCTGCCGACCTATGCCGGGTGACAAGCCCCCAATAGTGCTCCAGTGAGCAGCAATGGAGGTGATAAGCCTACCATTTATTTGTTAGTTTTGGGTGACAAGCCCTTACCATTTTGATTATATTTTTGGGTTTTGAACCTTACTTTTGGAATGATTATTCATATGTCATATTTGGGTGATAAATCGTAAATTCGATATAGGGACATTGGTGATGAGTCACGCAATCCAGTTTATTCAACTCATGATATAATGATTGTATCCTAGCTTCACCAATACAGTTGTATGTAAAATAAAATAATCGTGGTATATTTTCGTGGATAATATTGGTGACGAGCTACATTACTGTTGGCTTTATTTATTATTTTCACGGTGATGTTAGTGATGAGTCATATCATTGTCAACTTTTACGTTAGGCACAAGGTATGCGCGTTTATCATGACGTAATTGCATTAATTAAGCAGTTTAATAAATTTTTACGATGATTGTGCTATCATTGACTGTGCTTGATTGTGTCGATAACTTGTGTAACTTAGAAAAATTATAACACTTAGTTGATCACTCCCTCTCTCCTAGGACGGTGTTTTAAAACACCAGGTAAATATTGTTTATGCAAGTACCATGGAGGCTGATGCCCTGGATGAGGCTTACCCAAACCTCGTTGACAAGACATCGTACTCTCAGTTCTTGGACAGGCATATGTAGGCTGGCTAGCTTCCGTTGCAATTATTTTTTGGATCTTTTGTGCATGAATATTGTTGATGCTGAAATCCCGACGTCCTCCTTAGGATGCTAATGGACCTGCAAAAAAAGACAACAATGGAGACCATGACCACAACAAAGGACCCTTCGATGCCTAAGTCAAGGTAGGTTGACTAGGTCTAGTGGAACGTCAGGTTTGTGGGGTGTACTTTTTGCATACCTTTCACTATAGATGAGGCTCTTATTTATAGTCTCTTAGTGCTAGTCACGTATATGGTAATGAATCTGTCATTCAGTCGCGTAACATTGGGAGGATCATTTTCAGAACCCAAGGTGCTATCCTCGGCGAGGATCTCAACGAAGATCTCAGGGAGGTAATCCACTAGAGATCTCCCGGTGGTCAGTATTTGATGAATGGGATGGATGAACACTATCGATCATGGTGGGCTTATATGTAAACCGTTCGTTAACCTCAATAGTAGGATGTTAATCAGAGCCAAAGTGAATGGAGGTCGTTCTCAAGGCCAAGCTCTTATCCGACCTCCTTTACTTATGTTGTGCTCTTCCTCATTTCAAAGATCAAGCTCTTATCCGTGTGGTCTTAGACCTATAACAGATATTATACTGGACATGAGTCCTTATCTAAGTGGAGGACATCACTCTCAAACACACTGTTCAAGTTATCTCTAATGTAAGGACATATCACGGCATAATGAAAGTGACACCGCTTATGATCAACTCTTAAAATCCAAGGATCCCTGGATTTTGTCTAAACGGTGGTGCAATGCTCACTGCGTCATGAAACGGATATTTGGTGGGGTACGGTGGGACCTACACTTTTGCTACTCGAGATAACTACATGATTGATGACGTGCAACCGTATGGTAATGGTGAAGATTCCAATTATCAGAAGGTTCGCATTCTCAATTTCACTTAACAATTGGTTCATGACCCATCCACCATGGGCCCACCTGATGAATGGTCTGATGTACAGGTGGCAAATTGGCATATGTTGGGGTCTAGGAATAAAAAATCCAGTGAACCCACCAGGCCTATTGGGTGGGCCAGGCATGTATGGATCAATCAATGTTCGGGCCAGGTCTGGTCTCTGGTCATTTTAGCGACCGGTCTGGTGACCGGGCTGACTTTGTGTGTGCATGTGTCCATGTTTCTTTGTACATGTTCGGTCCTGATCAACACTTTTAGCCCAGGTGGGCCCAACACTTGCTCATATTGAGCCCCGCCCAGCCCAAGACTTAAAAATTGTGAATATCCCTAGACCAAATGGGCCACATCAGCGGCGGTAGGGATTAGAATGGCATATTTGTGAGATGATTGGGCCATGTGAGGCTCAATCGTGGCGCTTATCCTCGGCGAGGATCTCAACGAAGATCTCAGGGGGCTGACCCTCCAAAACATTGCTGTTGTCAGAAATGTAGCTCTTTCATCAAGTGGGTCCACCTTTTTGGTTAGGTGGGCCACACTTGTATATTGAATAAGAATAGCCATTTTTTAAAAACAGATATCGATTGAAGGGTGAAATGCCCGGTCTGACACTCGCTGAGTATCATAGTTCTAAAACCCGGTGACTTAACTCAGAACTAAAACTCGGTTGAGTCGACTGGAATCAATTCGATTTCGAACCAGTACAAAACTCATTAGGAAGCTCAACTAGATTATGACTTAGCCAGACTCGTCGAGTCAGCTCATTGACTCGGTCAAAATCGATGGCTAGGGCTGTCAATGGGGCGGCTCGAGTCAAGCAAATCTAAGTTTTGAATAGGCTCAACTCGAACAATTCAAAATCTAGGCCGAAGACAACCCTAGGATGGGCCTGTTGAAGCCCTACCCATGACCTCTCTCAGAGTGTCATGTGACTCTACCCACCCTACCAAGAGAGTGGATTAGGTGAGACCTAGGACGGTGCAGCCCTTACCATGGGGTTATTGTCGGGCCCACCTTGATATATGTATTCTGTATCCATGCCGTCCATCCATTTTTCCATATCACTTTATGACATTATCCCCAAAAATGAAGCAGATCCAATTATCAAGTGGACCATACCGTAAGAAAAAGTGGTGATTGACCGTTAATGGGCCACAAAAGTTTCAGATCATGCTGATATTTGTTTTTTTTTTCCCTTCATCCAGGCTTATGTGACCTTATCAACGGATTGGATGGTAAATAAACACTACATAAACATTAAAGTGTGCCCTAAGAAAAAACATACTCAGGTTTTAGGTGTTTTTTTTTTCTTTTTTTCTTTTTTTCTTTTGAGTTAATCTCACAATAAAAACATGATATATGATTTTTTTTATTTTTTATTTAAAGGCAGGAATGTCACTCACCATCAGTAACAATTACTATCTGAGGAGTTATCTGAAGCTGTGGCAGCATATGATGGTTGACATGTAGTCAGCTAAAAAAATCATACAAGCATATGATGGCTGGCATGTAGGCAGCAAATATTTTAAAAGTCTCTCAAATGAAAAGAACCCACCATATCTAAGTTCCCAATACTAAATAGGTTCTGTTCTACTCTACATAGAAGCTAGGACCTCCCTTTTCTTTCCGTGGAGCCAACGTATCATTATAACTATATCTCAGCCACATGAATTAATGGCCCACTTTCAGTTAGATTCTTGATTGCTTTAAGAAAATAAATAAATTTGCATTTCAAATGTTCAAATGTCCCCTCCGTATCATGTCCAATAGCCAACGAATTCACTTGACAAATCCTAACCTTTGATTCATGGACACTTGGTTGTCGAAATGAGACAAATGGGTATTTTTCATTTTTAACTATTCACCAATCTAAGAGACAGATTATCAAATAATCTTGTTTTTGGTTAATTTTTAGCCGGTCACCAATTCGCCAATCGTAGTCGCAGCTTTTAAGTAAATTTTAAGAACCCGTATATGATTCATCATGCTATGCCAGAGTGTGTGTGTGTGTGTGTGTATCCATTATACCCATTTAGGTCATCAGGTTTTCGAATCAAACGTGTGGGACACGAACTTCCTACAACACTTGTCGTGGAGAGCCGCGCAGCTAATAGGCCCCACTATGGTCTATGTGACATTCCCTTTGTCCATTCATCTGAGTCCAAAATTCAGGCAAATTCAAAAACTCGAGTAGGTCACACCATTAGAAATAGCCCGGATGGGTGCGGACGTCTGCTGTCAAAACCTTCTCCAGACTCACTGTGAAGTACGTATCATCCAAACGCGTTAATAAGCTAGCGTGGCGATGGGCCCGGTCCTGCCTGCTTAAGATCTGAGTCATGAGCCTGGCCCAAGCTTTCCATGGGTCTTGTACAACAAGCCCAACCCGAGCTTTAAAAAATGGCAGGTTAGGGCTCGACCATTAGTGAAATCCTCTATATCCCATTCGAATGTTCCTAATTTGTCCATTGATCAAGTGGGCTAGATATGCGCCAAAAAAAAAAAAAGAATTAAAAGAATTAAAAGAATTAAACTGTCTCCATGGCTAGGTCGAAGCCCGATCAAAGTCAGGCCTAGCTCATGGGTTTGGCAGGCTACTTGGCCCATTGCCACCTTTATTAAAAAACGAAAGAGGTAAGGCACATAAGACGTCCGTGGTCAGATAAGAGCAGAGATACTGAGGGAAAGAGAGAGGCTACATGCACGCTCTTTGACCCACGCACACTAAGGAGAGAGAGATAGAGAGAGAGAAGGCTTTCTAATGTGGACAACTAATGCAACTGCTGATGCATTAGCCCCCTCACGGCTCTCTCTCTCTCCCATTCCTATTCCCTCCAATGGCTCTCTCCCTCTATTTCTCTCTTTTATTTTCTCCTAATTGAAGAAGTAATTAGTGCATTTTTACTTTATTTTGTGAGATATATTGATCATTGAAAGTGAGTCTTCTTGTATTTAGGTGAGTAAATTTCTAACCTTGAGGGGGTGAATTCTCAAGTCATATGTGCTGTATTTTCAGCTTCAATCTCAATTAAAACAATCAATCTTCTCTCTCTCTGTTTTTTTTCTCTCCATTTATTGCTTATATCAATTTGTTTCCTTTCTTGTGTGTTGGACTGGCATCTATGACCTATACCTATATTTTTGTTTTGCCGTGGCCCCCTTTTTTTTTGGTCAGCTTGTTAGTATGCCCCGTTGTCAGTTGACACTTCAGTGTTAGCCACCCCCACTAGGGATGATACCAAGACCTCGGTGTTGAAACGAGGTATCTTTCACTCAGTCTACCATTTGATCACCATTTAATCTTTAAATCTGCCTCATCTGTTGTGTATATTAAAATGGTTAACATATTCATGGCATGTACATTATATAAGTATTGTGGTGGGCCACACATAACCTTCACCATATCATCGCCTAATACAATCCTTATGTGCAAGCTACTGTCCTCAAAAAGACAAATTTATCCTCGTGTTGAAGGCTAGCTAGGGGCTCACTATAATGTTTGTGTCACATCCACTCCATTCAAGTTTTGCCAACTCATTTTGGGGCATGACCTGAAAAAATGAGATAGATCTTAAAATTAAGTGGGCCATACTACAGGAACAACGGGAATGTAAACTCCCGCCATCAAAATCTTTTAGCTTTATGCCATTGAAACTGTTCATAAGGTTATTCATACTAGGATTAATGGGATAGCAAAATATTAATCTGATCCGTATAAGCACGTATGGTGAGATTTAACTGGATAGCCAAGATGGGGCCATGCAAAGAATGTTTAAAATGGATGTGGATTGGGTACCACCACTTTGGTGCGGTCCACTTGAGTTTTGGCCTAAAATTTAGGCTCAACCCCTAAACTGAATTGAAAAAAGGGATGGGCGGTGTGGATAAACCACATACATTCATGGTGGACCCAATACAGTTTACTTAGTAAGACAAAGGCTCGTTAATTCGATCTTTTCATCCCGGGGCTGCTCATCTTAAGTTATTTATCCTGTATTCATGCTGTCCATATGTTTTTTCCAATCATTTTAGAGCATCATTGTAAAAAATAAAGCATATTTAAACATTAGGTGGACCATGCCATAGAAATCCTGATGATTGGCTATACTACTAGAAACTCATCAGGGCCATATTATTGTTTTGGCAGTGTTTATACTTTTGTGGTGTATTAATTGTCAATCACCACGGTTTCATATGGCATGGTCCACATGATATTTGGATCTGCTTCATTTTTGAGACGATGCCCTGCAACTAGAGGTGTACATGAAACGAGCTAGCTCGGTTAGCTCGCTTGACTTGACTCGAAAAAGCCAACTTAGTTCGAAGCTAAGTTCGAGCCGAGTTGAACTGATTTTTTGAGCTTGAAAATGAGTTCGAGCAGGCCCCGGCTCAACTTGGATCGATTCGAATTCGGATCAAACCAGTTTGGTGACTTGGTTACTTTCCCATTGATGTTACTCACCAACTGTTTGATAAAATGGCTCAACGAAATGTGGCTGGTGGCAAGGAAAGTTTGGCTAGTGGCAAAGAAGGTTTGGCCGGTGGCAAGCAAGGTATATAGAT
The DNA here is from genome assembly GCF_029962835.1 of Magnolia sinica. NCBI lineage: Eukaryota > Viridiplantae > Streptophyta > Magnoliopsida > Magnoliales > Magnoliaceae > Magnolia > Magnolia sinica. Next base: position 89,774,476 of record NC_080580.1, read on the forward strand.
CAAACAAATGGCTTGTTTTTTATTTTTTGGGTTTTTATATTACCTAGAAGGTGTTTGATAAAACACCTATAAAACCATTGCCTATATTTGTAAAATAGTGAGTTTTTAAAGTTGTAGTTCAGGTGTTTGTGAAAAATGGCTCAATGGCAAACTCGGCCCGAGCTGCCCGACCTACTGACCGAACTGAGCCCAGCTGGCCATCAGGCTCAAGATCAAGCTAAGCCAAGTTCGAGTTGAGGTCGGCCAGTGTTGGAGTCGAGTTGAGCTGAGGCCAGCTCGACTCGGTTTGACTCGATGTACACCCTTACCTGCAACGATATGGAAAACGGTCATCAAGGTGGACCCCACGTTAAAGGCCACACACCTAATCCGCTCCATCTGAACATTGAGTGGGCCACACTTGCACATGCGATTTCGTCCCTTCCTACGTGTATTTCCTCTTTGAGGATCATAACCGGTGATCGCCTCATGAACGGTCCTGATCTTGCACGTGTGCTTCGCATAGACACATGTGAGGCCAATGGAGACACAAACCGCCGTAATGCTGCTATCTGCGGTAGAACAGAGTCGGAAAATCTCAGATCTCGCGCCCAAATCTGAGTATAAATACCTTCCGTTTCCAGGCAAGTGTAGGATTCAAACTCTTTTTTTCTCATAGATTTTCAAAATCCTTCTTTCGAAGATCGAGAAACTCGATTTCTAGGGTTAGGGTTTCTGCATTTTCATCCAAGAATCCGATACAGAATGCGATTTCTAGGGTTTCAAGAGTTTCGGATGCGAAGAATCTGAAAGAGAGAAGAAGTTCCGATCTACCATTTGATAGAAGCAGTCCCTGCTCTTCTGGTTAGTTAGATCCCTATCAGATCTCCATTCTATGAACTTTTTGAAATTCGGCTATTTTATTGCTGTTTTTTGAATTGTCGATTACTGCGGTAGGGTTCCCTCTCTTCCTCTTGCATATTCTATGGATCAGCTTGATGGAGATATCTGTTGCTTACTATGTTTGGTGGAATCAAAAGAAGTTTAGAATTTCAATCTTTGATCTGGGTTTGTAGGCATAATTTTGGTATTTGATTCTCTGATTAGTGATTTTCGATCTGTTCTGGTTTTCTATTTTCTTTGAGTTTATGAAATTTGGTATCGAGTTGATGTAGAAATCCTTTCTCTACCAGTGGTTTGAAGAGGTTCAGATCTGTGGCTTTGAAGCACCGTTCTTTCTTTCTCTGCCTTTAAAATTTCTATTGAAGTGATGCAATGCTTAGCACATCCTACTGGTGTTTTCAGACAAGATAAACACAGGCGTGGCCTGTTGTTAATTGATTAGGATAGTTCTTCTGGTGCCTAGTGTTTGTTGATCCTGATCGTTCATCTGATGGGCTCACTTTGCATGAGCAGTGTTGCAAAAGGGTAGGATAATTCTATCGTTCTGGTTCTTGAACTGTGAATGGATGTCTGAGAAAATAAATATATCCAGTTTATGTGGAATGCAAAAAGCCACCTCAGAAGGCGGGAATTGTTTGATGCATGTGAATTTTGTTCATCATGCATACATTGTTATGACCCACCAGAGGGATGATCTGGAATGCTGAAAAGCATGGCCCACTTATACTGCATGATGGGCTGGATGAAACAACATTCGTTAGCATTTATAGTATGCATTTTCTATTTGAATAATATATATTTTATTAGGAATTCATTGTAGCCATTTATTTGCTGACAGGTGAAAACGGGAAGGAGATAATACGGAGTCTTATATGCAAGAGAGTTGTTGGATTGTAAAGATTTGTGGCTTTTCTTCTGTCTATTTGTTCTGAAATTTAAGTCCTGAGCTCAACAGATGGAAGAGGAAAAAAGGAGGAAGAAAAACAAGAAAAAAAGAGGCAAACAATCTAAAGTGACAGATGTAGCATTTGCCAATGGAGAAACAGCTCCTGCGCAGAATCATCATGCGCAAAACTCAGATAATGCTTGCATTCAAAATGCTGGTGTGTCAGAATCGGATGTAGAGGTGAACAGCCATAAAACCGATGACTCAAGAAGTGTAAGTTCCATTACAAGTTACCAGAATGCATGCATCTCTTGATAAATTGGGTTGGTTTTGGATTTTATTGATCTTGTTCTAGATCGGGAATGTTTACTTCTAACGACAAATGCTTTCTGCACGTCACTCTGACTGGTACAAGTACCCAGCCTTTCTACTTCTAGTCATACAACAACATATAACCAAAAGTAGAAAGGATGGGTGTATTTTGTAGTCAGAGTGTGTGTAAATAGTCTCTGTTTATTTTTAGTTAACTGTAGAATAGGTAGCGGCAGATGGACAAACCCCAGCATTTGGACCTGTTGCTGGACACAGACCTGTCTCCAGACATAACCAATGCTCATCTGCTTCTCTCCTTCATATTCATTTTTTTTTCCCTGAGAGAGAACAACAGTTTTTTTGAAAAGCTGCAAAAGCGGGAAAAGAATACAATCCGGAGGAAACAAAAGACTCAAAGAGGAAAGCCAGCTAATGTGGCCTTAACATGCACAGCCTAACCCACAACAAGACTTTTGACTTTACAAATGACCAGTTTTCACCCTCGCACTCATTCCTAAAGCAATGCCCATTCCTAGCTCCCCATAAAGCCCAAAAAACAGCTGTTATGACCAATCTCCAAATGGCTTTCCCAGATTTGCCAACTCCATGCTACGCCCAAAGCAGGTCCCCCACAAACTTTGGCATTACCTAGTTGGCATGCAGCAGGCATAGGAAATGATCCCAGACTCTACGGGCAAAAGAATAATGAATGAATAGGTGATCAGTCGATTCCCCTTAAGGGTTCCAACATCCTTATTTTTGAAAACCATTGGTGGTGACCCGGGCATAGGTCCGTCTGATCATTTATTTCAAGGTCCATGATGGATTCTCCTTTGTAGTGGTCTGTGGGTCGAGATTTTGCATCTCATACAATGTTGTGGTTTGTGTCTTTGGAGTTTGATGTGTATTGAAGTAAAGAAATGTTACCTACTAGCGTGTAGAGATGAGGCATGCTATATCCATCTTCTGCCCAAGCTTGATCCTATGCTAGTCTTACATTGTCTGCTTTTTTAGCTTTTTAATTATTTATTTTGTTTATTTTTTAATTTTGGGTTCCTCGCCTTCTCTTGCTGGCATTTGATATTCTTTCTACAATTTTTTAATTTTATTTTTCCTGTAAAGGTTGTGCTGGAGGAAGAAATCAGACAATTAGAAGCTGAAAAACATTCTTGGATACGAAGAGAGGTAACTTTCTCTTATTTGAACTCTATTGGCTGTTTTCCTTTATCAACAGCATTTTTTTATTTTTGACCTTTGGAGATTGGCTCCTAGAAATGCCTGGAAGAAGACATAAACCAAGTCATGTTGGACAAGCATTCTTGGATCTTGAAAGAGGTGGGAATTTATTTCCTGATGTCTTATAATGTGTCAGCATATTTTTTAAGGGCTTTGCTAACATCCCCACCTTCATGGGATGTTAGCAATGTCCCCGAAACTTTTGAATGATGCGTGGGACGCCCAATCGTCAATCTGAACCATCCATTCTTTTGCAAAAATAGGGACAAGCCATGGTGCAAAAAATATGCCAGTCGGATGATTCTAAGCATCTCTATTCATTAGTATGAGAATTGAGAAATGGACAGTCGAGATTGATCTGATAAACAAAATATGTCCAATCGTTATCCTGAACCATCAATTTGGTAGGTCCCACTTTGAAATGATTATTATTTCAAAGTAGCTCTTTGGTTTGATGATTCTATCCATGCGATATATGGCTTGTAAAAAACAGACGGTTGTAACAAATTGGCCTCATTCCTAGGGTTAGGACCATCTGATCAATGTGCTTCTTGTTCCGTGGCTTGGTCCCAATGGTACTATTGCATGAACCAACCGGATTGATGATTGGATGTCTCATGTGTGTCATTCAAAAGCTCTAAGGATGTTGTTAATGTGTCCATGAAGACGGGGACATTTTAGCAAACCCCTTTTTATAGGATCTCTAGTAATTGATGAACTTAACTAACCAAATGATCTACAGGCGAGCTTAGAGGAGAAAATTAGACTTCTACAAGTTGAAAAGGATTCTTGCATGCAGAAAGAGGTATTGTTTTTTATTAGCTGCATGATTTTTTATTTTTTTTTTCGGCGTCATATAAGTATGTTAAAGCTGGTAGGATGTGGAGAATGTGCAAGAGCTAGCATTGGCTTCTTAGGCGCAATTTGCTCTTAAACACACACATGGAAATGATTCCATGCTAACATTACAACCATAATTATGGCGGTAATAATTGGAAATGGGCTCCATCGTGCACACCCTCATTCATTTGGGCATGGCCCCAAAATAGGCCAAATGGAAAGTCATGTGGGCCACATCAGCAGGCACCTATCATTCATTTGCACTTGGCCCCACCTGAGTGTCAAAATGGCCTGATTTTCGTGGCATCCCTATGTCGAGGGCAGATGTTTTGAATCAATGTGTTGGATTGCACATCCACAACATGGTGGGCTTTCCACGAAATCAAGGGTGGCGTCCCTTCTCAACTATTCCCTGTGGTGTGGCTCACCTGAGTTCCCATTCAGCCTGATTTTTCAAGGCATGCCCAAACGAGGCAGGGTGCGCATGATGGTGTGGGTTGGATGTCCTACATGCATCACGTCTGGTGTGTGTGCATGCACATGTTTAATTGTATTCTTATTATTTTAGAGTATCTATTTATATTCTTGGTATACTAAGAATATTTGGCTAATTAAAAAATATATAGGTTAACTTGCTTGTGCGTGAGCGAGTGTGTGTTTAATTTATATGCTTATTATGCTAGAATATCTCTTTATATTCTTATTATATTAGAATATCTGGCTAACTGAATGATCTACAGGTCAACTTAGAGGAGAAAATCCGACAGTTACAGGATGAGAGAGATTCTTGGCTCCAAATGGAGGTAGTTTTTTTCATTACAATGCTGCCGGATTTTCAGATGGACCATGGGAATGTGTTAAAGTTGGTAGTTTGAATAATATGTTGAAAAGGGAGCATCAACTCCTAATTGCACTTAGGATGTGTTTGGAAGATACCCTCAGTCTACATTTCTGGTTGGAAAAAGCAGCACATTTGGAAAAGCCTGAGAAGCAGATTCTGCATTGGGCTAGCAGTTGAATGTCAAACTGGCCAAAATAAAGATTTTGCCTCAGCTGTAATGAGCAGGATATTGATCTTTTGTGGATATCTATCCCAACCGACTGCTATATAATTTTCATGACACCCAAATGCAGCCTTAGTTTGCTTTTAACACTGCAATCCAGAAAGCGCCCATGAATGGCTGTGGGGGCGTATGTATATGCATTACATGCCCCTGCTATCTATTGATATTCTTATAATGCTAGGCTTTCTGCAAAAAATAAAATAAAATGTGGTCTTGCTGCAGCACAGGAGTAGTTTAGCTAATTCACTGATCTGCAGGCCAGGTTGGAGGAGAAAATCAAACAGTTACAGAGCGAAAAACGTTCTTGGATCCTTAAGGAGGTGAATGTGTTCATTATCCTCTTTCCTGATGTTCCAGTAAAAGATCACACTGTGTTAAAGAAGTTAGGATGTTATGGGTAGACTGGCTAGGGTCATAAACATTTTGTCCACACTCAATGTTCCTTTCCATTGCACTTTGTGTGCATGTAGGTGGGCACACCTACATTAATGGTTTTTCATTTATGCACACGCACACGCACATCAGTGGGCTTGCATTTTCGCACAATTCTTGGCTTTCTTGAAAATGTGTGTCTTGCAACACAACTAACTCAATGATCTACAGGCCAGCTTAGAGGAAAAAATCAAACACTTAGAGAGTGGCAATGACTCATGGGTCCTAAAGGAGGTAACTACTTTCGTTGTAATGGTGCAGAGGCTATTATAATTGCACTATATCGATGTTTTTAGGGTCTCTCTTTCTCACGAGAGAAATATTATGGTAGTTGGAACATATGCTGACATTGTGTATATTTACACCCATGCTTGCCATTTCCTTTGTAGTTTTCCATTGAAACCACAATGTTAGAAAAATTTTCCTCATTGACAAGTCCTCTGTTTTAACACATCCCACATTTGTCAATGCTCAAATGTGCCACAATCCATCTTCAACACACGTCTCACCTCCCGTCTTCAAGAATTTTTTGTTTTTTCCAAGCAACAGATTTGGAAATAGTGGAATTTTTTCAAGAAAATCTTCTGGAAAAACAATCGAGGGAAATGGTTTCTCCATTCCCACTGTTTCCTAGAAATGTTGTTTCCTGAGAAACACCATTTTATCAATTTTTTTTTCTTCTTCCATGAATCCAAACAAGCCCTAAAGGAAATTTCAGGATTAAATAAAGATGTATTTCTTGGTGATTGTTTGGTGTTGATGTGGTGTAACGGGTAGCTCTTGGTTGTTGTTTGCCTCTGTGCTTGTCTTAATAAATTTTTTTTTTCACCGAACAGTAAAAAAGCTCTAAAATTCAAAAGCCCAGTAGATTTGAATTTTTGGTCTTGCGGAAGGGGATCTCTTATCCTTTGCTTTCTCTGAGCATATGAGTCTTGAACTCAGATACTCGGGTTTTTTTAGTAAGGCTACAGGTATCATAGGGTTGCATAACTCTGGTGATTTATAAATCACAGAAATCAGTTTTCCTCATATCTTATTTGTTTGTTGAGCTTGAACTTTATCTATGTGCATGTATGCCTTTCAATCAGGGCATTCATCTATCACTCGATTATCCCTGAATTCAATTTGGCAGAAATTTTAAGATATCCTTCTTGTTTACATGCAGAAAACAGAATATAGTGATGATATCTGTGGTTCTTTATCGTTATGAAGTTGATTATTGCTCTCATCTTTTGCAGAATTCAAACAAGGAGATGATTGCTAGATTGAACAAAGTAAATATTGGACTGCAAGCACAGGTATTTGCCTACGCTATTTTGAGTACTCCGTACTTGAAAAATGCCACCTAAACAGGTGTTTGAACATTAAACATAGCAACCAACCAGTTGAATGTAGCCTGAAAATGCATAGATGGCTTGTATATTTTCAAGAAGCTGCTCAATAGATGTTTTTTTTCCCGTCTGCTTTTATCTTTTTTCTTACTATAATAAAATTGAATGGTTATTTACATCTCTCTTTGCAATAATAGATTAAAGTCTCTTCCCACCTTTTCTTGGCGGATAGACATGGCTGAAGCTGTACATCGAGGCCAAGGTTTGAAGTCATCTGATACCAGTACGTATCGCTCCTGAATGATTTGGCTGAATTGGCCTGAAACAGCCTGATGCAGGGGCTATACAGGGCCATATCAGTGGTGAACAATACTATACCCAATACACCGATTTAAAACCTTGATCGAGACTAACTGTTATCTTGCCATTTCAATTAGTCTACTTCATATTCTTTATGCAGAAATTTGTGATGAGAATGCTTGATTAGTCACAACTCACACCCAAGGCTGAAATCTAGTATTTATTACCTTGTAATTTAGTAATATTGCCCATCAACGATGCCATCCAAGGAAAGGATTAGGCTTTCTATTTAATTCATCATGGTAATGAAATGTTATTGTCTCTGCTATATATAATGCGAGGAGCCAAGGACATTTTTGCCCATGCAATTAGTTTTAGGAGGGTTGTGGCCTTTGAGATTCTATAGGACATTAAGGGGGTGTTTGGATCGTTAGTTACTTAAGATAAGCTACTTATGCCTCAAGTAGCTTATCTTGATTTCTACTTATTAAGTTGAAGTGATTAACTTTAAGTTAAAAAGTTTGATCTTAAACCAAACTTACTTATCTCAAATAAGTTACTTATCTACTGCTGTCAGTGGAAAAGTAACTTATTTGGTGGTATCCAAACAGGCCCTAAATGAGATTTTTTCTCTGTGTGTGTGTGTGTGTGTGTGTTTCTGGAAATTTGAAAATCTGCTTGCTCATAAATGGATGGCTTGGAATTTAGCTGCCTGAATGGACGATTTGGATTTTATCCATTCCTCGCTGCTCCTTTTTTGTGCGTGAGTAGCCCACTCCCACCTCCCTTTGCGTTCATATGTAGCCTACGTGATGAGGCTATCCAACATTGGCTATGTGAAGCCCACCATGAAGGTTGGGTAACATCCCACCCGTCCATCTGTTGCGCTGCCTCATGTTAGGATGTCAGAACTCCAAATGCCACATGTTAGAATTTTTTCTCTTCCAGAACCAGTCATTGTTGTAAGCTGCCCATGCCAAAATGTTGGAACTTACACAATTTCAGGATTTTGGATTGCCATTGCATGGCCTTGTAACCACTTCCAGTACGATGTGGTTTGTTTTTCATGTGTGGCTAATATTCTTCCATCTTTCCTTCATGACTTCTTTCTGCTTTCTATATTTTGATGTGATGCAGCAGTTTGCCTTTCTTTTTTATTATCCATTTGCTTAGAGAAAGTATCTCATGCTTCGGTGCTTAAAAAGCTTCTGAATATTCATTCACATCTTTGGTTCATCAATTCATCGTAAACTGCTGTAATCTGCAAAGACTGAAATGTTTCTGATATGGATATTAAATAACAAAGCTTGGCAGGTGAAGGAGTTGGAAGAATCTAGAAACAGTCTCTTACAAGAAAACCAACAGTTGGTGGAAAGTGCGTCTTTTCTGGAAGCACGAATTCAATATCTTGAAAGGGACGTCTCCTTTCCTGCCTCAACAGCAGAGACAACGAAGGTCAGCTTTTACATTCTTCTAGTTTCTTAGGGCCAGTTTGAAAACCTGATTTTTCCAGGGGATGGGATGCTGACACAGCCGGAGTTCAGTGTGGTCTTTGAGATGCGAATTAGATGAATTCAAGATCTAGCAATACTTGCTAGTAATTTAAGTGCAACACATGCCAAAGCAAAAAAATTGCAAGAAGAATTCTTCAAAGAAAAAACAAAATAAGTTTTCATTCCATCATATCCTTCAACACATGTTGAACAAGGCCTATGTATAGGCTAAAGAAAAACAAATAAGCCCTAATAACCACCCTTTAACCTTAAGGGTATTTTAGTTATTACACAACTTTCCTCAGTCCCTCAGCTCTTGCCACGCTCAACTTTGGCAAACTCCATAGAATCTTCGTCCAAGCTCTGCGTAGATCTTTGAAAGAGATTCCAACAAAGGTTTTGTGATTCAGCGCCCAAGGACATGTTCTCAATGATTCTCTCTGTGATTGTTGAGGTTGGCAGCCCTTCACCCCTGAATATGTCTGTTTGTTTCAAGATCCAACTCCCAGCACAGAGCTAGCAGCTAGAGCTCCACAGAACTCTGCTCCTAAATTTGGAAGGACGTCTGCACCTGATTTCTAGTACTCCAATCACCCTTTCCCAAATTGACCAAACAATACCAAACAAATTGAAAAAAACTATACCAAAGACTGTGGGCAGTTAGTGGCGCAGGAGATGGTTCACATTATTTTCATCCTTCTTACACATCGTGTATCTGTTGGGGAAGGATTAGACATCTTTTCTCGAGCTGATTGACGATAAGGATCTTTTCCTTTGCCACCATCTACATGAAAGCTGCAATGCGAAGGGGAGCAGCCGTTTACCATATGAATGTGGGCTCTTTTAGACACCCACTCTTAATAAAACCAGGAATCTGGAAGCCGGAGAGCAATCGCCTATCCACACATCTTCCCACATTCTTACCTTATCACCTTAGATGACTCTCAATCTCATGCCTTCCTGAAGAGTTTTTCCCGAGATTTTTCTTCTATCCCCCATTTTGCAAATTTGCTTTCCAAACCTCGGATTTTGTCATTTTCCCCATTGAGATTACGGTTGGGGTCCCACCACCATTTCCCAGCCTGTATTTGTCTTCCACTTAGGGTTTGAAATCGGTGCGTTACGTAATGTATCTTTCACCACTGATTCCACTACGTATCGCCCATATCATTCATGGGCGATACTGGTACGTATGGGTCGATGCATACTGGTTTCGGATGATACTTTAAACCTTGCTTCCACTACCCTCAGAGCATTCTTCTCAGTTTTGAATGTCCTCCACCATTTGGAGAGGAGATTGAAATTCCTCTCTAGGTTGCTGCCCAAGCCCAGGCTGCCTCCATATTTGGACTGTGCCACTTCTCTTTACAAGTTCATTTTTTTTTATGGTCACTATTCCCTCCCATAGAAAGTATGATTTGTTTCGGCCTTTTCTGCCACCTTTGAAGGGACTTTACATACGGATAAGTAATAAACAGGGAGTTTAGATAGGGACATTTTAATCAGAGGGATGCTGTCACCGAAAGAGAGGTAGTCCTCTTTCACAACTTAAACCAAATAAACAAGGAAAAAACAAAATAAACAAAAAGCGACTTAATTAAAACCCTAAAGCTAGCGTGCATTTAACATTGTGGGGCCCGCACATGTGATCAAGCGGGCTCCATGTGGAGTTGTAGCTTTGTTTGCATCAGATGCGCTCCATCTACCCAAATTGACAGACTCTGCTGATTTATGATGTTGCTAGAGTTCTGTTCATAGTTTGGTTTGTTACTCTTGTGCATTTCACTCTCTGGAAGCTTGAAGCTGAACCCCCGAAATCTTCAATATCTGAGTTTTGACTCAACTGAGTCAGTTGGAAATTCGTCGCGTTTATAAAGCATGACCTAGTTAATCATCAAGTTTGCTAATGTTTTATGAAATTAAGAGTTTGGATTAATCTTACCAGGCTGAGTGTACTCAGCCGAATGTCATGAAGTTCATGGCATGAAATTCCAAATTTTCATGATATTTGGTGAAACAAACGTGCCCTAAGCAAAAATAGAATGAGGGATATGTATTTGCATTTTTTTCGGTGGTCTTTTAATAAGATGCTATTACCCATAAAAAAGATATTTGCGTCGGCATTGAATGTGGCTTTAGCATAAAGTGTGCAATGTTTGTCATCCATTCTTTCAGAATGTCGACTGTTGATTAGGATATTTTTGGAATCCTACCTTCTGTCTGTACTTTCTAGTATTCTATAGTCCTTCAACAGCAAGGTGGAATTGTCCTGATGGTTGGATATTTGGGGTGTGCTTGCCTATCCATGGGAGGGAGATGAATGGTCCTGATCTCGCACATGTTAGCCACTTATATGGAAATTGAGCCCTTGATGTCTGAGGAGAAGTGACAAACACCATGTCTTTTCCCCAAAATATTAGGGTAATCTGGTCTTCAGAGAAGTGGATTGTTCCTAATGTGTCTCTATGTTTTTTTTTCATGATATGGTGCAGCAAGACCCTAAAGATGAAGATGCGAGCAGTTTAGTAGAAGCTGCCTCTGCGATGGTTGAGAAGCTGGTTGCTGAAAATGCTGAGCTCGTTGAAAAAGTAAGTTTCGGTGGACTCTTCTTGTCTCTCTTTTTAATCTTAATATTCCTGGCTGCATACTTTCCCTGCTTTGATGGGGGCTTGATTTGAGCTGAGCCTCGAGTTGGTTACATAATTGGGCTCGACTTGGGTTCGCATCTCTCCGACGGCCTGGCAGACAGGCATCTAGCATTGTTGTGCCAAGTAGTTGGCTGGTGGGCCTGGCCTGGGCTTGATTCTTTAGCCTGCAGGTGGGGCTGGACTCAAGGTATTCAATAGTGGTAATGGTGGGGGTAATGCTGCTATGGACCTATAACTATCTAACTTCTTTTCAAAAGAAAATGTATCGGCCCCGTATCAAACAGTTACTTGCCTGTAATGGCCATTACAGGTCAGTTATGGGCATTTTTTTTTCCAGAACAGGTGTTGCAGCCCGCAACCGTGTAACGGGTCCTGCCAGTATGGTCATTATGAAAAGATTTTTGAATAACATGGCTGGACTTGGGTCCTTAGCTGTTTGACTGGACTTGAGCAGACTTCTTGTCCAGTGAGGCTGGCCCATTTGCAATCCTTTTTTTACACCCATTTTGAAAGACGCTGAACTTGGCATTACTCTTTCAATTTCTGAGGTTGACTCAGTTGAGTCAATGGGAGGTCGATTTGGCCAAATTGTTATATAACTGCGAGTTTCAAGTTGGTAGCCAGGACACCCAATCAGGGTGGCATCTACTCTCTGTGTTACATTATCCTAAGATGAAAATGGGCAAAATTACTAGTCGACAATCCACATTTTAATGGGGCCCCTATCAGATTGTTGAGATCATCATGGATGTTTGTGGTGTATCTCGCATCCACCACTGGGTGGACCATGTGAACAGTTGGCTCCACGTGTAGAGTAGTTTACTCTGGGAAATGTTTGCATAGCTCGCGAGAATGCCCATCCATGAGGGTCACTTTCTCCAGTGAGGGGTTGGGGAAATGACTTAACGGGCATGAAATCCACCCACACATCAGCAATTGTCCCTTTTGAGCCTTCATCCCAAAAGCACACTGATTCAATCAAGGTATTCCATAACAGTAATGATGGCCGTGATGGCAGCACCGTTACTATTTTGACATGGGCTGTAATGGCCGTCACGGTTCAGTTCCGTACCGACCGTTATGGGGCTGTTACAGGACCCCTTACGGGCAAGGTATTCCATAACGGTAATGGTGCTGTAACTGCCACCACCATTTCTGTTACAATGCGAGCTGTAACGGTTATTGTTTTTTTTTTTTTTTTTTGAAAAATCCATCTTGGCCCATTACAGGTCAATTTTGCCGCTACAACCCCATAATGTGTAGAAGTAAATTACTGTTACTATTATGTAACTATTTTGGATACCTTGATTATGAACTGTTACGGGTCAGTTTTTCCATAACGGCCGCTATAGCTCCATATCACATAACGGTTAGCATAATTACCGTTATGGCCGTTACATAACAAAATGTTTTGGGATACCTTGGATTGAATGCCTGTTTTGGGATACCTTGGATTCAATGCTTAAGTGGGCCACCCTAAAAAGTTAATACCTAAAAACCTCTAATTTCATGCTGTGGGTTGTATGCCCCACATGACTTTTGAATAGTGCGGATTATTCTTTCATCGTGATGAGGCATATGAGATGAATGGATTGGATGGCATATAAACAAATGGTGGGCCCGACAGAAAACTAATGGTGGCTACATCTCATCCCAACTTTTTCCCCTACTTGAGTTCTAGACGATAATGATTTTTGAGGTTCCAAGGTGAACATGAGGCAACATACCTAATGAATGGGGGTGGATCTCATGAAAGTTCCACCCACGTGGCTCTCCTGTGTGAGGTACTCAGAATGATTTCCGGCCGTGTGGCTTCAAGTTGCCTATTCCCTTCATTGAGTTTCAAACCGAATGAATGGTGCAAGCATTCCACGCTTGTATAGATCACCATTGACTTTGGTAATTGAATGTGAGTGGTCCATCTGAAAAATTGCATGGATTCTTCTATTTGCAGGTGAATGAACTATACATTGAACTTGATCGGCGTGGCGGAACTGTTGATCGTTCTTCAACAACGGCTGGATTCAATCCGGCCCAGCTGACCTCTGAAACCACATTTGCCCCAGATTCCTTGCTGCAGTACAGCGAGAAGATGCCAGCATCAATTGGGAGGGTAGAATCTCCTGCGAGTGTCCAAACCGTAGATGGTTCAATTGTAGTAGACAATGCCGAATTGGAATCGACCGCCGGCACTAGCACCTGGAAAGAAGGATTGCTGGAACCGCCCGAGATCAGCGAGATTTCTGAGATTGTGCAGATCCCATTGGAGGAAAATGAGATCCATGAGGTCGAGGTGGAGTCGCCACGTGCAGCAGAGGTTGGGGACGATGCTGCTGTCCCACTTACCGACGCACCATTGATTGGAGCCCCCTTCCGGTTGATCTCCTTCATGGCTAGGTACGTCAGTGGGGCAGATTTGGTCAACAACAAGAACAGTTCAGGTTCTGAGCAGTAATTATTAAAAAAAAAAAAAAGATCTCACGTTGATTATTGATTTTATTTCTCTTAAAAATACTTAAAATATGTTTTTTTCTTTTTTCTTTTTTAAATGGTGAGAAAATAGCAAATATATCACAGCTTGTAGCATCACCACTATTGTCACAGATTCTACCGTTGGGAAATAAAACACAGAAAAAGGTGCTTCGGTAATTCATTGCATGATTAGTTTGGTCACCTACAGCTGCCTGTGCCCCATGTGAATGGCGGGCCCCACCATGAAGATCACCTGCCACTGAAAGCAGGCGATCCACTCATCAGGCAGGCCTCGGCCCGCTCGAAATCAATGGATGGCCGATGTTCTGACTCTGTGTATGGGTGTGGCCCACTCTATGAGGGCATGTTCCAAGAGACAGTGATCTTCATGGTGGGGCCCATAGTTTACATGGTTCGGATGTACTGCATGAGTCATGCTTTGTCAGTTATTTATACTGTCAAGAGACTAACAGAAAATATTAAAAGAGGGAGAGGATTCGGTGCCGACCGTTCCTTCTATGCATATAATTGGATTGGCCATTTGCAGGTTCTTCATCGGATGCTTTGATGGTGAGGCCACTCTTGATTTCTTTTATCACACGTCAAGATAGGCTGGGCCCCACCTAATGGATGGTCTGTATAAATCAACAGCGGGCTGCTTGTACATTTAAGTGTGGATGGGGACTGCCAACGACCCCACCTGCTTCTGCTTGTGCATTAAATGTGGATGGGGATTGCCAGCGACACCCACAGCAGCAAGTTCCTGCTGTCGGAAGCTAGGGCTCACCGTTATGTTTGTGAGAAATCTGCCCTGTCCATGGCCCAAAGACGTGGTAGGAAAAAAAAAATGGGGGATTGCCTACTGTTGAAACCTTCCTGGATCCACTTGAAGTTTTTGTGCCATCCAAACCGTTGATAAGGTCATTCCCACTGGGATGAACTGAAAATACAAATGGTAGCCTGATGCAAAATTTCTGTGGCCCAACAGGTTTCAACGATGGGTGTTCATTCCCCACTTTCTTGTTGTGTGGTCCACTTGAGTTTTAGATCCATTTTTGATCTCATGTCCTAATATGAGCTGGCAAAATGGATGGAAGGGAGATGATGAGTTTTCGATCCATTTTTGGTCTCATTACCCACCTCGATGGTGAGATTTAATTGGTGGGGCTGTTTCTTGAAGGTTTTCCAGCTCATTGGCCCCACCACGTTTTCTCACCACCTGTATCCGTTAATTACGGAGCAATGCAGTTGGCAGATGAGCTGGGTTGGGTCAGTTTTAGCCGTTGGGCCACTGGGTTCCACCCCTAGTTGCATGCAGGCTCCTCTGCTCCCTTGATTCGCGCTGGTGTGGGCCCACACATTGACATGCTTCTCAATAGAGCAACGTCGCCCATTTGCTGGCCCAGTTATGTCACTCTTCAATCTTAACACCATACTAGCTTTTCCACAATTTTGCCTTGACAGGTCACAAGTAGTTTCAGACTGAGCAAGTGGTGTTTTGGGAAACTTAAAAGTAATGGCTGTTGCAGTGGGCCATTAGATTAACGGCGTGAAGGTTAATAGTAGAAAGAAAAAAAAAAAGGGGGAAAGGAAGAAAGTTAATAGAGTTGATTATCAAACGAAAAGGGTATTCTTCCAATCAGATGGTTAGATCTTCCAGTCTATTTCATGGAACCACCCATCCGCAGGAAATCCCACTAAATGAACGCTCAGCATCTATCCTACACAAGTACCATGTCTTAAGCTTTCACATAGAAAACAACCTTGTCTCACACCCTATTCTTTCTCATTCAATAAACCTAATTGCATGATGATTAAAGATCATCAATCAATGAAAAACCCACAGATTTAAAGGAAAGAAAAAAACACTTTCTTCCACATGCAATACATGCACTAGCTCTCAACAAGCCTCAGCATGCATTCATGAACTCAAACCATGCCCCACTCGTCTGGCCAATCACAAGACCTGTGGCCGGGAATCCAACGGCGGAATGTTTCATGGGGTCTGTACGTTCGAATCCTTGGACTTGTTATCTTCCGATGATGGCCGGTTCTCGGAGTCAGAGAGCCGGATCTCCTCAATCATCCTCACGACCTCGTCCATCTTGGGACGTAAGTCTGGCACCTTGGCCACACAGGCCATGGCTATCTGCAGCATCTGCACCATCTCCTCCTCAATGTTCTGGAACCTCATCAGCTCGACATCGAACACTTCAGCGGTCCACTCCTCGCGGACAACCGACTGCACCCACCGGGGTAGGTCGACGATGTCGTCGTGGCCGGGGGACTGTAGTGGGGCCTTGCCTGTGAGCATCTCAAGGAGGAGGACACCGAAGCTGTAGACGTCGGATTTCTGAGTGGGCTTGCGGGTCTCGATTGACTCTGGGGCCCGGTAGCCGGTGCTGCGGGAAGGGGCGGCGGGGTAGCTCATGAGAGGGGTGAGGCCCAAGTCGGAGACATGGCCGTCGAGGTTGGGGGTGAGGAGGATGTTGGAGGACTTGATGTTGCCGTGGGCGAACTTGCCTCCGCCTTCGGAATGGATGTGGGTCAGGCCGCGGGCGGCTCCTAGAGAGATCTTCACCCTTGAATCCCAGTCTAGTTGGGTTCTTCCAGTGCCTCTGCTGCCTGTTTTTTCATTTGAATTTGAATAGAGGGAAGGAGGGAAGAAAGAAAAAGGATAATCATGTCTTTGAGATACAGAGCTAAAACAGTCGTGTCAGTATTGCTATGATCATTGAGAAATTTGAATTGCTACTCGTTCATTGTGGTGGGCCCCACGGTGGCCTCGAAATTTCTCCAGTCCAGTGGGCCATGGAGGGTTAGAGAAGCTGACCAAAAGTTCGCACTTTTCTCACGATTGTGGCCCACCTGATGGGACTCACCTAGCCTCATTTATGGGGCACAGCACATGCACAAGGACCCACCTAATGAACACAGTCCGGATCAACATGGATGGCAGACTAATATCTTCCAGATTGGAAGATCTTCGCTACACAACAACTGGCCTTTCTTTAATGGACTGTTGCAGTATTGTTTTTCTGTTAGCTGCATACGGTAGGCCACTAATCAAACGAACTCATTGTAGCAACGGTTCAGATAGCCAGCCAAGGATGCAGTTGCACGGTCCAGGTGCTACTCTTGATGGACCACGGTGAGAAAGCTACAATTGATGTATAATTCTAACCATTAATGCATATGTTTGAATGTGGGCCACTGAAGAAAAAAAATTCCGGTGGCGAATCTTCAACTCCAAAAATCACAGTGGTGATCATCTTTTCAGTTTTAATTGACGGTTCTGATCACTGGACCATCTCTACATGTGGGCCTCTAATGTTTCATAGGCCAAAAGAGATAATAAACAGGCCATCCTAAGAAATTGCTTCATGGGGAAATATACACCACCACCAAATGTTCCTGTACCTGTTCATGCACCGATGCATGACGAACTATACTTGCCATTCATCAAATGGGCCCCACAGCAGGTCGGCCTGCTCATCAGATGAGCCAATTTGCACGATGAATGAGGACCCTGAGTCAGTCCATGTGCAATATCGTTCTTCTCACGCAAATTTTGCTCCAGGGCATGGTCATGGTGGGGCCTACTTGATGGAAGGCCTGGATCTAATCTAATTAGGAATTCAACTCAGAAATGCAGGTTGCAGAGAGGAATTGGATGAGAAGCATACCATGCAAGAGCGCCGACAAGCTGCCGGCCGGGACATAGTCATAAACCAGCAGCTTCTCGTCCTTGGAGTAGTAATACGCTCGAAGGGGCACGACATTGGGGTGCTGGCCCACCCGACCGACGATCTCCATCTGCTGCTCAAACTCTCTCTTCCCCACCACCACTTCCTTCAACCTCTTCACCACCACCGTCGTCCCCTCCTCCAGGACGGCCTTATAAGCCGTCCCGTAGCTTCCCTTCCCCAGCACTTCTGCTGAGGCCCGCAACAGATCCTCTAGATCGAAGTTATACGAACATCCCTCGAAGAACACTAGCTTGTTCTTCTCGGCTTCCTGGGCCCCACTTCCGTACTCCTCCTTGGGCTTCTCGCTTCTCCCGCCGCTTGTTCCCTTCCCTTTTGATGACACTGCAGCGTCTTCCCCACCTCTCTTCTTCAGACAGCACATCAAGACCACTATTGCTAGTAGGAACAGCAATGCACAGCCGCCGATCGCAATTGCGATTATAGAAGCGGTGCTTAGCTTCTTCTTCAAGCTCTTGCTTTGGGCTTTAAGGCCTGGCGGTGAGGCTGGCAAGGGAGGAGAGAAAGGAGACGGTGAAGGGAGGAGTGGAGGGCATTGAAGGAGGAGAGGGGCCCCACATAAGAGAGAATTACCCAAGAAGGATGAGTTTGGGAATTTTTGGAGAGAAGATGGGATCGAGCCATTGAGGTGGTTGAAGCTCAGATTCAAATGCTTCAGCCTCGGAAGGTCGAGATTAGGGATGGGCCCGGAGAGGGAATTGTTCTCAAGGTTCAGTCCAGTGAGCCGTGTCAGATTCCGAATCTGCAGTGGGATGTTTCCGGCGAAGGAATTGGAGGAGAGGTCTACGACACTGAGGCCGGGGGTGAGGGCAGTGCGGATGCTGCCGGAGAAGTTGTTGTGTTGGAGGTAGAGGAAGTGGAGAGAAGGGAGGGACGAGATGTCGGAAGGGAGATTCCCAGAGAGGTAGTTGGATCGGAGACTGAGGACCTGGAGCGCATCGAGCCTGCCGAGAGTGTTGGGTGGGATCGGGCCATAGAGCCCGACGCCAGGTAGCCGGACGGCAATCACACGGGTCTGGTTCGAATCGCACTTGATGCCAATCCAGGAGGAGCAGATCGGGACTGCCAGATTCCAATTTAGCTTCCGGCCGTGGGGGACTGCAGCAGAGAAATTGAGAAGTGCTTGCTTGTCGGAATTCAGGTCGGCGGTGGCTGAAGGGAGGAGGAAAATCAAGACAAGGAAGGGAAGTGGTGTGAAGGGGAAGGATTTTAGCTTGGAGTGTTTCATCATGGCTAGAATTCAACGGCTATATTTAGCAAGGCATGTTTGAATTTGAATTTCTACTGTGGGAGTGGGATTTCAGCTGTAATTCTTCTGTTCTTGTTCTTCTGATTCAAAGCAACAAAAGACATGAGATGCTTTATCAGCTGATCAGTAATGAAAAAGAAGAAGCTATGAGCATTGATGGTAGAAAGCAAGGAAGAAAAAGGAAGATCGTCATGTTTTCCTGCCAGCACATGGAAGTGTAAGCAATACTAGTAGAGCTTTTTCAATGCAAGAAAAGCGAGAAAGAGGGAGGAGATTGCCAAACGACTGAAAAGCAGGAAAAGCCCACGTTATTAAAGCATTGTGTTTTTTTTTTTTTTTGGTTTCTTTTTCTTTTTCTTTTTTAATATAAATGAATGATTTCCCTTTGAAAGTGCGAATCTTCATTAAAAAAAGAAAATGACAAGGCCTTTTGTTCCTAAAAAGAGAATGAACGGCTTAGAGGATGTTTTATGTTGTGCACCTAGTTTATAGATGTGGGGCCCATATTTGGTTTATCCAAGCCATTGATCTGACGGCCCCTGCAGTGGATCAACCTTGCCAAAAAGATCTCCCCAATTGGTCAACTCTAACCTTTTTCATTGGTGGCCAGTACATGCATGGTTAGGAAGAATAATGTACCAACAAACCACATTAATGAATTGAAGACCAAAGATTTGATGGCTAGTGTGTTACAGTGATTCCACTGCCTGGCCCGCCTGATATAATTGATTGATTTTGTTCCATGTGATCTTCCTGGTGGGTCCCCAACATTTCTAACATACTGTTCTGCGCACCACTTGCAAGGGCACTGATTGGGTACTACCCCCACCTGGACATGGCTATAGAAAGTTGGTCCTGTCGGTGGCTCTGTAGGGTCCACCATGACATGTGTTTTATCCAAGCCGTCCATCCATTTTGAAAGATCATTTTATTGCATGAGCTAAAAAAAAATGAGGCAGATCGTAGGCTCGAGCGGACCACGCTTATATGGAGTAGTGATGACAAAGACCCACCGTTGAAACCTTACTATGGCCCCACCGTGATGTTTATTTGTCATCCAACCTGCTCATAAGGTCACATGGACCTGTATGAATGGAAAACATAAACATCAGCTTGATTCAAAAGTTCTATGGCCGCCGAGAGGTTTTCAGTGATAGGCATTCAATCCTTACTGTTACGTGTGATGTGGTCCACTGGAGTATTGGATCTGCCTCGTTTTTAGGCTCATCCACTAAAACGATTTGTCAAAATGGATGGACTGCATGGATAAAACACATACATCATGGTGGGCCCCACCGTGCCCCTGCCAGGACCGTCCGTCTCTAGCTAGTTCCTGGTGGGGTTAGTACCCAATCCGCGCCGCACTTGCAATGCCCAAGTTTTGTGGGGCCATCATGGATGTGTGAGATCCACTTCGTCCATCTTACGAGACTAAATACGAAAGATCATCCCGGTACAAAATTCATATGCGCCACACCACTGAGAACAGTTTAAAATTGAAACTGAAGCCTCCAAGTTCACATGGTGTGGCCCACCTGAGTTTTGCATTTTCCCCTCCATCCTCTTGAGTCACACCTACGAAAGATACACGCTACTGTGGCCCCAAACACATCCGTACCCATTTTTCCCTATGGTGTGTTCCACCTGAGTTGGATATTGTTGAATTTTTTGCACCAGGACTATCATAGAGGGAAGCACCTGATGGATGGAGTAGATGTCCAAAGATAGGATGGTGGCCCAGAGCTTTATTGTGGAAGGTACTGCCTAAAACAGGGAAGCGGATTGCCTGGAGACACTTCTCCAGGGACATCCCTGGCACCACTGTGGGCCCCACCGTAATCTAAATGTTTATCTACACCGTCCATCCGTTTTTCCAGCTCATTGTAGGGCTTGAGCCCAAAAAATGAGCTGGATCAAATGCTCAACTGAGCACAGCATAGGAAACTGGGAGGATCGAGCTGATTATATGTGGGGTCCACATGAACTTGGGATCTGCCTTATTTTTGGGCTCGTGCCTTAAAATGAGCTGGCAAAACGGATGAACGGCATGGATAAAATACATACATCACAGTGGGCCCCACAGAGTCGTGTCGCCAGGGATATCCCTGTAGATGTCTCGGGCCATCCCGTTCCGTAGAAGCGGTGGTGCATAGGATTCCACTTACATTGGTTTCAAAGATGGGGACCGGAATACTATTTTACACCGTCTGTTTATGTATAGCGTACAGCAATAAAGCTTTGTTCAACCAGATCCACAACTCAGGTGGGCCACACTACAAGAAACAACGGAGGTGGATTGCGAACCGTTTGTGTGTGGGGCCTTCAATGTGTTTTTCTTTCATCAAAACCCATTCTCAGGCGTGACTCACAAGCACAAGGGGGAAAGTACCAAAATCAGCGTATCATTCAAAACTGATGTGGGCCACACCGCGTGTTAAGGCGCAACTTTACATTGTTTCCATTGACGTGGCGTATATTAATTTTTGTTACCGTTGTTTGTACGGTTAACATATGGATTCTCATATGATGGACGGAGCTGATGTCACATATACAAGTTGGTGGGCCTCACGGAGCTGGGGTGTTTTAGGAGACTTTGATCGTACCGTACAACAGGTTGGGCTATCTACGACCTACGGTTATCATTGCAGAGGAGATAGTCTTGTTTGAGAAGAAAAGGACAAGAGATGCCTGAAAACAGCAGTCGAACCGTCTGACCTGAGAAGAAAGCAACCATTCCATATCGAGGAATGATATCATACTCTGATGGAGTATGGTATATCATGTGCAGGCACGCATCCATGCCACCGTCCAAATTGTGAGGCCCCACAGCGGTGGGGCGTGCGTGACCGTAAAATCATACATGTCAGACCATCCTAACCATCCAATAGATTAAAATCCGCTACAGCTTCGATATGTCCTCATCCACAGCGGAGATCTAAATTTGGACGGTCATGATTTTTGTACGTGAATCCACATGGACAATGGATGTTTGCTATGAATGCCACAGTTGCTAGTTAAACAATCCTAACCTCTGATTGGTGGACACTTGTTTGTTGAGATGGCATTAACCATCCAAAAAATGTCCATAAATCCGTTAGTCAGAAAATAAAGCAAGTGTAAATTTTTTAAATTTATGATACATCTAAGCCACGGCCCATAATTTGGACGGTTGAATTTGAAGTACTTTATATGCCATGCACGCAGTTTCTATAGTAATTTCCAAGTGCCTGCGTGTCATCCATCACACTCTGGAGTATTTATTTCGGAGGGAGAAAGCACAAGCTACAGTAATAAAGACTACCACCGAAAAGGAAAAGGAAAGCTCCTACGCGGTCAAGCAGGTACGGTGGAAATATGGTTCTCATGAACAGGAGATGGTAAATGAGAGCAACAGGCGCACGCTAGAATCACTGGTGAGTGCAAAGAACATCTTAGTGGAGTTATTTGATACTCTGGATGACTAGGACGCTTTATACGCAGGCACTCCAAACTTGCACAAAATCAGATTGGCCGAACGATGCTATCATTTGACGTGTACACTTGGCTGTGGAAATGGGACAGATTGGATATTTTCATTCTCGGCCGTCCAATGAATGTCTACCAACCAGATAATCATCTAATAAAATAAGGGCAACTTTTTCTTCTAACAGGACCCACAGCTTAGGACAGTTCAGTTTCAATTTTCGTATTCAGCTTATATAATGTCAAAGTGAGTTATAGGTGGCTGCGTATCATCTACGACAGTACTCGAGTATCAAAGTTAGTGACTGCATATCATCCATGACGGTCTGCCAGAGTATCAAAGTTTTCACTTTGAATTGAAGGTGGAGGGAAGGATAACGTGAGCGTGATGGTCACTTGCCAGCAACAACACGCGGAAGACATGATTGCGCACGCAGCTTAGGTTGTTACACGCAGGGTGCACGGTAGCAAAGCTACCTTACACCCTGGACACAATCCGAGGTCCCAGCAACCCTGTACTTTTGAGTTCATGTGAACAATGACATTCCATTGGTGGGCACAACATGAATGGACCCAAGCCCAAAAACCACAGGGGAATAAGGCTTAACGGTAGCGGATATTCTCTTGAAACATGCGTTTAATGCAAAGGGTACGTGGATAAAGACGAGCTCACTGTACTCAATTGGAAAGAGAGACAAATCCTAAAACATGATATAGGAAATTGATATTATATTTGAGTGTTGTCAACGTCTTAAATATATTTGTAATTAGGTTTGTCAATGACGTTGACAGACCACTCAATCTCATTATGCAAGTGTTGATACCATCAATAAATACTTGATCCCATCGATAAAATCCGAAAAAATTCTAATTGATTGTTGGACAACTTTGGAGGTTGCTACTCATGACATTCAAGGATCATTGATGTCATCAACTAGTGTCCTCAATGACCGTCAATTCCATCAAATGACCCATCAAAGGCACATACACAATTACACGATTTGTTTCATATTTGGGGCTTGATAGTATACATATAGGGTATAATCGAGAGTAAGAAGGTATTATAGCTATCTAAGTTGTTCTTAAGGCTTCAGGGGCATAGTTAGGAATTCAAAGGAGATTCGATAGATTGTTTGAAACAGTAGAATTATCTATCTCCTGTAATATTGCTTTTGTAATGCATTATTTATCGCTTTCTGCTGTGGTTTTTTCCTCAAAAATTTTTTCGTGTAAAATTCCGATTACCTTCTTATTGGATTTGTTTTTGCGATTGTGATTACTTAATTGTTTTTGTGTGTACTTCTGCGAATCCTAACACTGAGTGTTTTAAAAATGATTTATATAGGCTTTAAATTCCAAATTTATAATTTTTAAATATAATAAGCTTCATAAAATAATAAATTTAAACAAAAAATAGTAAATATTTACTAAATTTATTAAAACTCTTAATAACTCAAACAAGAACTTTTAAGTTATTCCAAGAGTCTTAATACTTTGGAATACCCTGAACATATAAAAATCTAAAACTAACTAAAAAATATTAAATTTTAACTATAAATTTAAAATTAATCTTTAAAACTACTTAATTTTGAAAAACTATTCATGACATGTGAGCTTGGATGCGGATTGCATATTGATTAAACTCTGTGAGACCCACTGTGATGTATGTGTCATTATCCACTATGTCCATCCATTTTTCCAGATCAGGCATGAGCCCAAAATTGAAGCATATCCAAAGTTCAAGTGGACCACACCACAAGAAACTTTGAGGATAATGATGTCAGCGGTTGAAACGTTCCTAAGGCCCACAGTGTTGCTTATTTGTCATCAAACCTTATCATAAGATCACACACATGAATGAAGGAGAAACACAAATATTAGCTTGATATAAAAAAAAACTTTTGTGGCACATAAGAAGTTTTCAATGGCGGCATTTAATTCCCCTGGTTTCTTGTGGTGTATTGGAAGTGCGTTGCACACTAAGTAAACTCTGTGGGGCCCACTGCAAATAAATGTGTCCTATCCATACTGTCCATCCCTTTTTATACATCGACAAAATTGGAGCTTACACAAATCTCAAGTGGACCAAACCATAGGAAACAGTGGGGATAATAACATTCAACATTAAACCTTCCTAGGGCCCACAGTGATGTTTACCTGTCATCTAACTTATTTATAACATCACAAAGACATGAATAAAGGGAAAACACAAATATCAACTTGATCCAAAACTTTTGGCCTTCAAGAAGATTTCAATGGTAAGTGTTCAATTCACACTATTTTATGTGGTGTGGTCCAATTGAGCTTTGGTTATGCTTCAATTGTGGTCTCATACACTAAATGAGCTGCTAAAATGGATGGATGGTGTGGATAAGACATACATCACAGTGGGCCCTACAGAGTTTACTCAATACACTTCTACAACAGCTGCTTTCAATTTTTGGCTATTTTAGGCTCATGCCATAAAATGAACTGGAAAAATGGATGGACAGCATGTAAAAAACACCCTCACTGCGGACGGAGTTACTCATTACGCAATCCGCATTCTTGGATTGAACTCTTTAACCGGATTTCCTACAATCCAATAGATCTTGTGACTTTCCTTGGGGATGTCCTTTCATCAACTTGCAAGGACCAGTGAAACTAATCTGACGGCTGGAATAGTCCATCATCTATTTTGGGCCATGGCCCACAATTAGTGGGACCAGTGAATGGATAGTACACCCTACACTTGGCCCCTATTCGTAAAAAATGGGCAGCGAACATTTTTTTCTCTGGATTTTTTTTTTTTTTTTTTTACGTAATCGGAGGAGAGCCAGAGTTCTGCTTCTGAGCAAGGTGTGCATCTAGCGTTGCCCATCTCCTTCTCATCTACCGTACATTTAGCAAACATGTAAATCAATCGGGACCGTCCAAACTGTGGGTTCTGAAGTTGGTGTAGAATAGCTCAAAACCACACTGATGGAACAATCCTTACCGTCTAATGGGGGACAGAAAATCAATGGTTCTACAAAATGGCCAGCCATCAAATTTCAAAGGCAAAATCAGAACAGTGGATTTTCTTCCTGCGACATCCCCTTATGCAGTTTGGATGGTCTGGATCATCTTAAAGTGGATGTGTTCTCACCATGAGAGAGAGAGAGAGAGAGAGAGAGAGAGAGAGAGAGAGAGAGAGATGGGGGACTTACCAGAGTCAGTAGAATCCATGGCTTGGAACATCACCCTCTACCATCAGCATCGCTCAAAACCATTGCATCAAATCTGCAAAAGAAACAAGACGAAAAGAAGGGGAATAACAGAAAGTCTCAGCACCCAAAACCCAAAACAATATTCAAAACCATGAATCTAAAAAATCCAAGCTCTAATCTCACCAGATTCAGACCAGAAGTTTCAGATCTGCTCGATTCAGCAATGGCAAGTAAAAAAAGCTCCACAACCTTCATTGCAGAAAAAAAAAAAAAGAGAAATAAAACCCTCAAAAATAAAGAGATTATAGAGCTGAAACTGAGACTAAAGAAACTGCATTGTAAGAAAGCACATGAGAATCTCATGAACGAATAATTTCAATAAAAAATTCATCAAATCTGCCGGTTTATGAAAGCATCTCTAAATAATCTTCTATATCCAACATTCTAATTCTAGCATCAAAAGTTCAGAAAACACATCAAATCTGCTAGTTTCTAGAGCATTTCAAGACAGAGACTTCCATCTCGAGAGGTCGGAAAATGCAGCAAATCTGGTGGATTTTTGAGCAATTCAAGTGAAATCTAAGACATCCCAAGTTCTAATTACGACATTGGAGGGCTGAGAAAATTCATCAAATCTGCTGGTTTTCAGAGCATTTCAATCGGCCTCTTCCACATCCGAAGTTCTAATTCTGAGATTGAAAACTCAGAAAATGCACTGAATCTGCTTGTTTCTAGGGTAATTCCAATGTCGGAAGCTTGGAAACCGAATGAAATCCGTTGGTTCTCAGATCACGTCGAGTCAAATCTCGAACACCTGAAGTTCAATTACCGACATTGAAAACTCACAGAAAATATAAAATCCGCGGGTTTTCAGAGCATTTCAAAAGAAACGTACCACATCTGAAGTTTAAATACCAACATTGAAAGAAAATGTATAGAATCTGATGGTTTCCAGAGCATTTCAAGCGAAAATGCATAAAATCCGATGATTCTGACACCGATAATGGGAAAAAAAATAGTACAGAATCTATTGGTTTTTGAAGCATTTCAAGCGAAATCTTCGATACCAGAAGTTCTAATCACAACGTCAAAAACTCAGAAAATGCACAAAAACTACGGGTTTTCAGAACACTTCAAGCGGTAGCTACTACAGCCGAAGTTCGAATTCCGATGCTGAAAGCTCAAAATAACACAGAAAAATGCCCCAAATCTAGATATCTTCACCAGCATTCCTTCAAAATACACAGCCATCACAAGACAAAGGAAGAACAGAGGAACATACCTTTAAAAGAAGCAACGAGAGATCTGAAATCTCCAAGCATTTCCTTCAAAGTACTGCATAAGGATGCTGCGGGTCCGCCATTAAAGCTGCAGAGAGCTTCGCTACACAGATACTCCTTGAATCTCTAAGTTTCTCTCAGAAATCCCAATTTCAAACCTCAGGATTCTCCATTTCGGCCAAAATCAATGCAAACGGAGCTCAAAATCTGCAGATTTCTCCCAAAATCCCTTCTAACTCTTCTCGCAATCGAACGACAGCGCTTTCGCTAAACCACTGGAGCTCGACTCAGCTGAAATCGAACCAGAGAGCTCAGAATAGCGAGATTTACATCAAGAATCCACCATTGAAGCTCCGTTTGAGCTGAAATCGAAGATGCGAGAGCAGAACCGACGGATCTGGACTTTAGAACATCGAAAATCTCGTCCGTTTTCTCAAAATGCCACTTCTGGAAGCTCCGAATCCGCCATTAAATCTCTAATCGGAGCTGCATTGAGTTGAAATCGTTACGGGTGTCTTGTCGGAGACGAGAGAGACGAAAACCGGCAAGAAAATACGGAGATTTGTTGATTTTCAGAGAGAGAGAGAGAGAGAGAGAGAGGGAGCATTTTAAAGAGGAGGCGGGCTCCGGTGGTACCGCTGCTACCGTAAGTTTACGGTGGTCCCAGTCAGATGTGGGGCCCAGTAATTTTTTCTGTAAATCCAATCCGTCCATGAGATGGGCCATATCAGAAAACCTCAAAATTACTAAATTCTTCCCTATCCTAAATTCATATGGGCCACAGAACAGGTAGCATATTGAGATGGAACTCTCACCCTTTATTAGAGTGAGAGGCCCACGGTTTTGTTTATAATCAAGACCGTTCATACCCTTCATCTAGTCGATTGGTCAGACCATACATCACCCTGCTTTGAAACTCAGGTGGGCCCCTTTGAAATTCAATGATGTCCTTTTCCTCCAGCTCGTTCCCTTTTATGTGGTCCATCTTAGTATTTTCTCAGGATGATTTTTGGGCCATATGAATTTTATAAAGTTAATTATCTGATAGACATATTGGATGGTAGGAATACATAACATGGGCCCCACATCTTTCCGGTACCACTGTAAGCATACGGTTGTACCGATACCATCGGGTCCTTAGCATCAGTACGTCTGTTGTGTCCTTGGGCGCCTCACATGGTTCCATGTCTTTTGATCCAGATCGTTGATGTGATGGCCCAACGGTTGATGACTTTCCCGTAATTATGTATGTTGGTTTGGGAGGCTCTAGCATTTAGATTGGTCGCCTAACATTTACAGCTACGATAAATACACCAATGGTTACGATTCATCGAGAATGTCAAGGAATAGATAGATGTGATACTATAAGAGATCGCTAGGAAATCATCAGATTAACGGTCTTGATCACCAATGCATGGGCCCCAGTAGTGCAAAATAAACGACCGAGGATGCTTTAACCGTCCTCGGGTTTGAAGCCGTGACCAGAGCGAGAGTCGATTTGTTGTGTAGTGGTTTATTTCGAGAGCGGATTAGGTGAGACCCCGGCCTCACCCAAGACGCTGTGGCCGTTACCGTGGGGCCCACCTTTATGTATGAATTATCCATCCAAACGGTCCATCCGTTTTTCTAGATCATTTTAGGATATTATTCGAAAAATGAATAAGATCCAATGATCAAGTGGACCATACCATAGGAAACAGTGGTGAATGATCATTAATGGGCCACAAAAGTTTTGGATCAAGCTGATATTCGTTTTTTCCGTTCATACAGGATTATGCGACCTTATCAACATATTGGATGGTAAATAAACACTGTATAAAAATTAATGTTATACCTAAGAAGTTTTTAATGGTTGGACAGTCAATTACAACTGTTTCTTCTATTATAGTCAACCTGATAATTGGATCTACTTAATTTTTTACACAATGCACTAAAATGATCTTTAAAAAAGGATGAACGGTGTGGATACATAATACATACATCAAGGTGGGCCCCACAGTAAACCCATGCCGCACCGTTTTGGGTGAGGCCGGGGTCTCACCAAATCCGCTCTCATTTATTTCGCCCTAAGACGTTGACTATAAAACAAGCCCAGTCTAATCACAAAATTACGACTGTAGCCCTCGAACGGGTGTAGCTTTGGTGTATCCTCGGATCTATCAACTTTGGTGTGTCCCTAAATGTGGGGCCCACCTTGATATTTATATTTTAATCGACACTGTCCATCAGTTTTTTAAGATTATTTTAAGGCATGAGAAAAAATGTGATGACCATACTACATGAAACAGTGGTGATTGAATACCTGACATTCAAAAGTTCTTACGGACTACTGGAATGTTTATTTTCTATCCAAACCGTTGATAAGGTAAAAAAGAAATGTATGAAGGGATCATACAAATATTATATTAATAGAAAACTTTTATGGCCCAGAATAAGTTTATAATGGATAGTTACCACTTTTTTCTGTGATGTAGTACACCTGAATTTTATATATTTAATTTTTAGGTTTATGAATCAAAATTATCTATAAAAATGGATGGACCGTGTGGATTTAAGTTATGTACTAAATATGGTCCCCACAGTCGGAGATCCACCCAATATGGTACATCCGGAGATTCACCCAAGCCGCGCCCGCCTCAAACCTTTTCAGGTCCCTTCAAGAAGGGGTACTCTGAACCGAGACGAGGACGAACGGTCTAGAGTTGCGCAGGAACATCTGTATTTGATCTCAACAGTTCAAGATGTGGGACCCACCATTGATGGACCGCTGTCCATGTATTTGATATTGAAACGATCGGATTCCTGTAGTTGGATGGTTGAATCAATGATTTATGATGGTTCATGTTGAATATTCAGAGTCCGTTGATTGATAGTCCTAATATGCAAGTCCCCTCCTCACCGTACACGTGGAAAACATCTCTGGTGATCGGGACTGTTGATCTTCTCGGATACCACGTGGATGGGCCATATTGCAAAAACAAAGGAAACTGGAAAGTGTTAGCTACCAGATCAAGACTCACGGAAGATATGTAGTAAGACTTCTCCAATCACTGCAATCTTCGGCCCATAGTCCATCCACATGGTGGCCCATTATATCAACGGTCTCGATCACTTAAAACGTTTAAGAAATTTACTTTGAGAGGGAGAGCGTCATAGAGCTTGTAGGCAACGGACGTGTATATTATCAGGTTACACGCTCGGTAGCTGGGACTTTGGTCACATGGACAGTCGGACACGGATTGCATACTGACCAGCCCGTACTTACGTCGGTACTGGTCAGTGCTTTGTGGGACCCACCATGATGTATATAATTCATCCACGCCGTCTATAAATTTTACTAGCTCATTATAGTCATGGTTCCAAAAATGAGTTAGAATCCAAGTTCAGGTGGACCACACTACAGAAAATAGTGGTGACTGAGCGCTGACCATTAAAAACTTATTGGGTGCTACAGAAATTTTATTTCAAGCTGATATTTGTATTTTACCTCCGTCCATGTCTGTGTGACCTAATCAACAGATTAGATGGAAAATAAATATTTCAGTGGGCCCCGTGAAGTTTTTAACGGTAGGCATTCATTCACCACTGTTTTACTGTGGTATAGTCCACGTGAGTATCTACCTCATTTTTGTGATCATGGCCTAAAATGAGCTGAGAAAATAGATGGATGGAATGGATAAATCATATACATTATGTTGGGTCCCACATAGCACAAACCAGTAGCGACGTCAGTGCTGGCAGATCAGTTTGCAGTCAGCGTCCAATCAACCTCGTCTCTTGATAAGTTACAGTCTCCATATCCTGCTTGCCACGTGTACGATAGAGATAAGGTATGGAGATATTTTAGGACAATATGCCTGTCCGGTGGCGGATTGTGCCAGATGACCAAACTACCCTTCGATTCCGATGATTTTGATTAGTATTATGAAAGCACGGCACTGGACACGATAACTTGGAGAATGTAATAGATCGATCTAAGCCGTCCATTACGTATAGAACATGTATATATCATGCAAAAACAAGAGTGTCCAGATGGTCAGATCTATCTTAGATTCGTCCTATATTTCTAGCCATCCTTTTTACAGCCCATGGATGAGATGGTTAGGATTGCCTAATAGAAGTGATTCTTTAGAATCATTAACAATCCATGATCGAACCGTCAAATAGACGGATCAAGTGGTTAGTTATACCTATTTTATACATGTGATCCTGACCGTCCATATTAAAGACCATTTATTGGATGGTTAAGATCATCAGATCAGTGTGATTATACCTATTTTGTACATATGATCCTGACATTCCATATTAAAGGCCATTCATTGGATGGTTAAGATCATCAGAACAGTGTGATTATACCTATTTTTGTACATATGATCCTGACCGTCCATATTAAAGGCATTTATTGGATGGTTAAGATGATCAGATCAGTGTGATATTTGCATGTTAGACCATAAAATGTGTTCTGGATCAAGTGGACGCTCTAGATCGATCAATTGGGATGTTCAATTATCCCAACGCAGCTAGGAACCTCTCTAAGAGCAGTGGAGCACCTCTCCTGAGTAATCACTAACTGATAACATAACACAGCTTGGGCGCGGCTTCCGTGGATCCCTGACTGTGGGGCCACCTTTATGTATGTGACTTACATCCATGCCGTACATCCGTTTTGACAGATCATTTTAGTTCTTCATCCAAAAAATGAATTAGATCCAAATCTCAGGTGGACCACACCACATGAAATAATGGTGATTGAATACTCACCATTAAAAACTTCTTGGGTGCAATATGAATGTTTATTTTCCATCCAAACTGTTGATAAGGTCACAAAGACCTAGATTAAGGGGCCACAAATATATCAGCTTGATCCCAAACTTTTGTGACTCACAAGAAGTTTTTAATGATCAATCACCACTGCTTCCTATGGTGTGTTCCATGTGAGATTTGGATCTACTTCATTTTTTCATATCAAATGTTAAAATGAGCTTTCAAAACGGATTGACGGTATGGATGTAAGGCACATATATCACGGTGGACCCCACAGGCCCTAAAATGGATTATTGTGCCTTGAGTCAGACCACTGGTCCTCTGTTAATTTCCGCGGCCTGCCCTGATAAATGGACCGGCCAAGAAATCAATATTCCTGGTGGGACCCATTGTTTTCTGCGCATGTAATCGGTTTTCATTTTTTTAATGGTGGAGAATCATAAACTCCACACGTGTCATATATTATTGAAGTCCATGCCATTCAAATAATGAAACCGGTCGTAGATGAACTGCAACCTAGAGAAAAAACTTTGATACTCCGGCAGAATGTGTGGGATGATACGCAGGTACTTCAAAACTACACTCCTGGCCTAAAATTAGGTCAAATTGAACTGTCCAAATTATAGTTCCTAGCTTATATAAATCATTAATGAAAAATTACATTTAAATGACCTGTATCGGGTTTCACTTAAAACAGTGTTTTTCTCAAAATAAGAGTTATTTCTCTCTTTTACACGCGCTGACATCCCACACATGCACTCACTCGCACCATAGTAGAATTTCACAGCAATGGTACTTAAACCCATGACCTCGTGTTAAAACTCTTGTAAGTCTATAACACCATGAGTAAGGACTCAAAGAAGAGTTTTATCTCAAATGTGGAATTGGACGGCAAAAATATATGCCATGGTATTTCTAGATAGAGAACTATTGTGTAATAATAGTGTTAATACCATTTAATCCCATATCTTAAATTGTATCAAGCGATCATCATTTCCAATGGTCTTATGGGATCTCCAAGAGCCTTCGCTGTTGTCTGAGGTCCTCAACAAACAAGGCGATCATCATTATCATCATCTCCTTTTGAATTCGAGCTCTTGTAATCCATTGTTGTATACGATCATTAGCACCAACATCTTACACTACTGTCCATCTGATCTCATGACCCTTAACATCTCTATACATAGCCCCCTGATCTAGGGTCTAGGGAGAACCCTACATTAGGAGAAGAGGGGCATTTGCCTTTCTTGTTTCGAGCTCCGCCGATGCACCGTACTAACTGCACCTTTAGACCATCATAAGCTTGTTTGTCCACTTACAACAAATCAAAGCCTCACTGCATCTCCCTTGTATTTTTCGAAGTGTAATTAGAGATGTTTCTCAGTTTATGGTGAATATTCCTTGAATTTTGATTTCATGGTATGAGTTTTGGTTACTTTCAATCAACATTAGGACCTTTGATGATGTATTATTCCATAATAAGCCTTTTGACAAGATATGTTTTGTTTTTTTTGTATCAAACTTTTGGACCGGCCTTGTTATCGTGTCGGGAGTGTAGACTAAATTCGTTATTTGTGCCCGACATATGGATTAGACTTGTTTTTGTATTAAATATTTGGACCGCAGACACTTGTTATTATACTTGGCATTTGGATCAAACATGTTTATACTAGGTAACTTATTATTGTGCTAAACATTTGGACTGGACTTCATTATCATGTTGTCCTTATCGTTGAATTTATTTTTTACTATAAGGACATCTAGAGTCTTCAAAAGAGCGGCAGTTGAGCTCTCTAACACTGCAAGTGCATAAAAGATTTTGGCTGAAATTGTAAGCATTAGAAGTGCTTATCCACTGAAAGAGCAATGGTTGAAATCTTAGAAGTACTATTAAACTATTCATTGGATATTGAAAGTACCAATGGTTTACAATTTTGAAGTCATCAAAAGTATTGCTCACATCAAGCTATTTGTCATTTCATCGCCTTGTACTTGTCACATGTTACTGTTGAAATTTTCTTTTAATTTTTAATAAAGGTTCAATGTACCTTTCAAAATCAAGGTAAGTAACATGAGTTTGGATAAAAACTGATAGAATAGATAAGGGTAAACTTATTTAAATTAGAATATTTTTTGTTTTGTTAAGATAATTATCTCTTAAAATTTTCTATAAATCTCTTTCATTTTCTATATATTTCTATCATTCTCAATAAAATAAATAAGTTTTAATTACCATATTGTAATCTCTTGTGCTTAACACAGGAATCTATACTAACGAAAATCTTGAGAAATCATCATTGAATAATTATAAAAAAATTTGTTCCTTTCAAGTCCCATTTGAATTAGGGATCAATAGGATCTAGACCCATCACTACAAGACACTTGACAAACATTAAGGAAGAAGCCACATCCACACATTCACATGTGTACTATAGGTAGATTGAGTAGTGTTAATTTTTGTGCAACTAACCATTCAATCCATGGATATTTTCAATTAATTAAGGAGATTCCGTGGCTCCCACTTCCCTTCCTCGAAACAAATGCTTTGTAGGACCTACTATAGTCAAAAGAACTACTATGATGGCTATGTAACACCCACAAAATACATCTAGTTATGTTATGATCTTATCTTAAAAACAAGGCAAATCTAATGCTTGAGTGGACCACAATATCCAAAAAATGGGCATGAGTCACCCATAGCTTGCTTTCTCTTTTTGTATAGCTCACATTGTGTAGCGGCACCTTTTCCCTCAATCTCTCCATTTTTATGTCTTCCCTCTTCTCCTACCACACATCTAGCACTGTACGCAAGATGAGAAGCTTTGGATTGATTTTACCCCTCCAAATAGCCACAATGAGTGAGTCTAAATTTCTGGCTACTGTCGGTTGTTTAACTCCAAGGTTACTTTTTTCTTCTAGATCACTTCTTTTCCTCTTTGCCATTTAGTTGCAACTGTTGTGCCGCAAAGGTTCTGTGCGGCCCACCACAATAAATGTTAAATAATGGCACTGCAGATTTGTTGTGGTAGCTCATGTTAGGATGTTAGTTCAAAACATGACAGATCCAGGGTGTCTTTTAGCACTATGGATCGGAGGGGATTTGAGGGGTTTCAAATCTCCTAGTTGTTTGGCAGCATAAAGTAACTGGGGGTTCCAAATCTCCTCTTTGAGGGGGTTTGTAATCAATAGTAAGAGCTTGGATTACACCTAAAATTATTTCAATAGTTACAGGTGTAACATGTGTGTCACTATACACTATCATTCTATTGGGCACATGGCCCACTAATGATGATCAGTACCGTCCAAACATTATCCATGTAAATCAGCATCGTCCAAACATTGTCCAGCACTGTCCAAATATTATTCCTGTAAATCAACGATTGAAAATCGTTGGTTAGTCACTTAGACATGATCTTGTGCTTGTGGCCTATCCGAGACTTGAAATTTCATCATTTTTGGGCAAAGCATATATTTCTACGGGCTTATCACAACTATTGTGTCAAAAATTACATATCTCACTAATTAGAGATATTAAAATTGATTTAGTAATTAAATTCAAACCCCTGCAAATATACCATGCATAGGTACTTTTGAATTAAAGTTGATTCACACTCTACGGTGCCAAACACACTAGGAGGATTCCAAATCCCCGCTCCCAAACAGGTCCCGTTTGAGTAAGCCACAACATGTAAAAGTCATCACAATAAATGTTTAATAATGACACCGTAAAATTGTTGTGGTAGTTCATGTTAAGATGTTGGTTTAAAACATGGCAGATCTAAACCTTGAGGGAGCCACTGACATCATAAATTTGAGAATAGATAGCTAGCTAAATCTTTCACCAAAACATGGTTTGACTAGTGACAAGCCCTATAATGATGATGTGTTTTTATCTACACCGTGCATCTATTTCGTCAACTCGTTTTCAGTTATGAGTTCAAAAATAAGGTATATCCAAATCCGGTGGACCACACCATACGAAAACAATGTTTGATTGAACGTGCATCATTAAAAACTTCCTAAGGTTGCATCAAGGTCACATATACCTTCATACATAAATATCAGATTGTTCCAACACTTCTGTGGCCCCTAAAAAGTTTTCAATGGTAAGCCTTCAGTCCCGACTGTTTCGTGTGCTGTGGTCCACATAAGATTTGACTCTGCCTCATTTTCTGGCTCATGCCCTAAAATGGGCTAGCCGGAAAAATAGATGGACGGTGTGGATAAAACAAAAAATCATGGCGGGACAAACAGAGGTCTGACATCAGCTAGCTGGCTGGCGTTGGGGTCACTAGCCAAAACGCGTCCCCTTTCCCTCGGTATCTCTCACCTGCTCCCTCCACGTGCATTGCACATGCCACACTCGTCGTTTAACTTATGGCAGAAAAGGATACATCAGTAGAAATTACAGTAATGTATATTCCTAGGAATGTGATACCTACAAAAAATCAAACTGATAGCCTACAGTTAATGGTATCAGTAACTTGTGATGCAACAACTTCTTGCATGCTAACATGCCACATGTGTAGAAAATCAGAACCATTAAAATGACAGGCCCCACCATGAAGATCACTTAACTGAAAAATCATGCAGATACAATCTCTAAATGGGCCACACGTGTATGTTGAATCAGACCATCGGTTGTCCATTTATTCCAATGGTGTGATCCATCTAATAAGAAAACCAGCCTGATTATTGTGCCAAGTGATCATCATGGTGGGCCCTACCGTTTTCATGGAATAGATGCCTTAAACAGATGGCACATTGGGGATAAAGATGGTGTGGTACCACAACTTGTGGTACCATGCATGTAGGTAAGGAGGGTGTGATTTGGGAGACTTCTAGAAATTCGAAGCACATGTAACTGAAGCTGTTTTTAGCTGTTATATGGTGTTTAGTTTACTTGAGTTGGAGTTTGATTGTATGCATGAATTCTAGTGCAGATTAGGTGATTTTTATTCAAGGGAAATTATCATACAACCACTGTATTGAAATTTCAGATACAGCCTTTCTCTACCACTTACCTGTTGCATTTCTGAGAAATCTGATCCTTTTAAAATGTGGGACCCATGATGGAGATCAACTAGCATGAAAATGAGGCTGGCCCACTAATTAGGTGAGCTGCATTTGTACATTGACTCACATAGGCATGGGAAGGGCATTGACTGGCTGCTGTGGGGGCCACGTCAACTGCATCTGATCCACCGTGTTCATCGTGTTGTCCCTTCATTTGCACGGAAAAACCAAGAAGTCAGACGGATTTAATACTCAGATGGGCTACAAAGCAGGGAACATTGTAAAATCATGCCTAAGAACTTAATGTGGGGTGTCCCACCTAGGTTTTGGAATGGAATGAATTTTTGTTTGTTCCTTAATCCTAGTAAGGCGTGTCTGAGGAATGGATTAGATGGAATACTTATAGCAAGGTGGGCATGAAAAGGAGTGAGGAAGTTTTTATTGGTTTGATGTCCCTTCCCAACTCTTAGTTGTGGTGTGGTCTTTATGAGTTTCCATTCTAAATAATATTTGGTTTCATGGCTTAGAATTGAAGGTCACATCTAATGGACGGTGTAGATCTGATGTGATGTTTATGTGGACCCCACAACAGTACGTTACCATCACAGTAATTTTACCGGCGGTCCGGTACCATATGAGCGCTCCCCTAGTTTTAGAATGCATAGATCCGTTGCTCCGCTCCATCCACATTTATGGACTGGAGTCTGGACAAGGAATCGTAGGTAGTGCTGTCAACAGGCCGGGC
Source organism: Magnolia sinica (assembly GCF_029962835.1). Classification (NCBI taxonomy): domain Eukaryota; kingdom Viridiplantae; phylum Streptophyta; class Magnoliopsida; order Magnoliales; family Magnoliaceae; genus Magnolia; species Magnolia sinica. The sequence goes on from NC_080580.1 coordinate 89,811,843, forward strand.
CTGGGGTAGGTCTCAGCCCGGATTTGATCTATTTCGGGCCGGGCCTTTTCAAAATTTTGATTTTAGGCCCAACCTGACCCATTGACACTCCTAATCGTAGGGCTAGAATTCCATGCACAATTTTTAAAATGGTGGAGACTCTTCAACTGTACACGTGGCATAGTTGTATGGCAATCTAGACTGTCCAAATTGCTGATCTACTGTTGATGGATTATATCCTAAAAATTAGGCTGAGAAGATAATATTAACCATCTGATTTGTCCCTTCAAATTTGGACCACTGCCATGTTTGCTTTTGATCATCCATTTAAGATCCATTAATTGGATGGTCATGATTGCTTGATTACCTCTGAAGACGTGAGGAGAATGAGTCACCACCTAAATCGCAAGAAACTGATATCTACCCCAGGAATCCTAGATTCTAGAATATAAATATATTGATGGAGCGTGCGGATTGCGTGGCGATCCCTACTTGGTAGAGGTGGGCATCGAGTCGGTCCGGATTGGGTCCAACTCGATTCAATCCGATTTTTTAAGAACCTTACCCGAACTCGATCCGATCTGGGATCGAGTCCAGCAGGATTGACTCGATCCGATCCAATCCGAATCCTTGCTGGCCTGACCTGAATCGAGTTGGATCGGGTTGAGTCTAGGGAGAGAGAGGGAGAGAAAGAATGAGATGTGAGAAACCAAAAGAGAAAGAAGGAGAGAAAGGAGGAGAAAAGGAGAGGAGGGAAATCGGGAGAGAAAGATGGAGAGAAAGGAGGAGAGATGGGTGGGTGCGTGGCCTCCTTCGGGTAGAGAAAGAGGGGTTAAGGTACGTTCAGATTTCGGATCGGATCGGTCTGTATTGACCACGATTCAAACTCAATCCGATGTAAAATCGGATCTGAGTGGTCATACTCGATCTGCACTGATCCAGGCCTTTGGTTCGGTCTGGATTGGGTTGGATTCTACCCAGCTCTACTACGTGGTATATGGAGTCTATGGGGCCTACCTTGATGTATGAATTTTATCCATACCGTCCATCCATTTTTCCAGCTCATTTTAGGGCTTGAGCGCAAAATTCAATCATATCCAAGACTCAAGTGGACCACACCAAATGGAATAGTGGGGATTGGACCCTACCGTTGAAAATTCTTAGGGGCCGCAGAAGTTTTGGATCAGGCTGATATTTTTGTTTTCCCTTCATCAACGGCTGTGTGACCTTATGAAGAGGTTTGATAATAAATAAACATCACTGTGGGCCGTAGAAAGGTTTCAACGGTGGACATCATCATCCCACCATTTCACATGGTATGGTCCACTTGAGCGTTGGATATGCTTCAATTTTGGGCAGATCACCTAAAATGACCTGTTAAAACTGATGAACGGCATGGATTAAACAAATACTGATGTTGGCCACATAGAGTCCCAACACCATGGCTCCATGATGTTGGGGTAACCACGCAATCCGCCTCCAAGTGGGAATAATAAATGGTGAGTAACAAGGTGGGGCCCACCATTAATCCATAATCGCCAACATCTCGCAAATGTATGGCATCCAAGTGATCCAGACGGTGGGCCCATCCCACCATGCATCATGTAGAAGTCACGTTGGTGGCCCACCATCAAAATTGCCTGGTGCAAAATGATTGTGAGTTTTGATTGCTGATCATCCATCATAGCTAAGTCCATCCATTGATCATCATTCATGGCCGATCCAACCGTTGATCATCCATTATTTTGTAATTTTGCCATTGACTGCTCAATCCGACCACTTAATACAAATTTCACTAGGTTTAACCATTAATCCTCCATCATGAATAGATCTATGCTTATCCATCATTGATAGATTTGACAGTGGACCGTCCATTATGACTTGACTAACCATTGATCTTCAAGTAGTACTAGATCTCACCATTAATCTTCCTTCACTGTAGAATCCGACCGTTAATCATAAGGTATTACTAGATCCAACGGCTGATCATCTATTATAGCTAAATCTGACCGTCCATCGTCCATCAATGTGCAATCTTTCATCCTCACCATTGATCTTGGTATAACCCTTAAGTTGCTCCGTTCGTTTTTATCTTTTCTAAGCAAATCATTCCTTTACTCATGATTCTTGAAACACCGACATTTCTGTGAATTATTCCATGTTTGGACCGTAAAGTTGGTGGACGCTTTAACAATTTTCAAAATAAAGTCGAGATCATGAACACGTGGTGGGGCCCATCTATTAAAAATTCCAGCTTTTTCGGCTTTTGTTATGGGGCCTTTGTATTAATTGGATAGGGCCCTGGTCCCCATTGATTAATTGGGCCAGTACGATCAGTGGTTGAGAATGAAATGCGTGTAAAGTAGCTAGAGATGTGCCCCTCGTTTATAATATAATCGGATTCGGTGGTGACCCTTGTTGTACGGATGTCAGTGCTGAAAAAGCTCCACTGGAATGAATGTGTTTTATCCACGCCGTTGGTTGATTTTGGCAGCACATTTTAGGGCATGAGCCAAGAGTTGAGGTAGATTCAGGTATCTGGTGGACCACACCACTGGAAGCAGTGGTGATTGAATGCCCACCGTTAAAAACTTATGTGGGGCACGGTAACGTCTGTGGTACCTAGAGCTGTACACCAGCCTAGCCGAGCTGAGCTTGGCACAACTGGAATCTCGGCCACTAGCTGACCCCACCTTGAACTCGGCTTGGCGCTCCTCAAGCCTGGCTAGCTTGGATCCGTTTGGTGAGTAGCTCGGGCTAGTTCAAGCTGAATTCGAGACTGTGTGACATTTTCTCAAATATATAGAGTGCACCTTTAATTTCTTACGGTATGTAAAACAACAACTGCAATTTACATGTATTCATCAAACACTCCGTAAGCAACATCAAAATCAAGATACTAGGATATTTATTTATTTATTTTTTTTAAAACAAAGTAGTTTTTCTTCTTCTTGGGTTAGCTTGTTAGTACACCCCCATGTCAGTACACACACTCCATAGCCACCCCCGCTGGGGATGGATAGTAGGATATTTGTTTCATATCGACATTTCCTCTAGCCGACACTTCGTTGAGTCATTTCATCAAATACCTAGTGAGTAATATCGATATCGAAATAACCAAGTCACTGAACTTGCCCGATCCGAGTCAATTCAAGCTTGGACAAGCTCTACTTGGCTCGAACTCAATTTCGAACCAAGTAGGATTGAGCTTTTTACTAGTGGTCCGAGGAAGCTTTTAACAGCGGTCCAGGTAGCTTTTAATGCTAAAACTTTGTGGCTCTTGAGAAGTTTTAAGTGAGTGGGCATTCAATCACCACAGTTGCCTATGGTGCGGTCTACTTGAGATTTGGGTCAATTTTAAAAAAATTTCACATGCTCTGAAATGAGTAAGAAAAATTGGATGGATCGTATCTATAAAACACATTCATCATCATGGGTCCACAAAGCTTCTCCAGCACCAATGTCGGTGATAGCGTTGGGCTGACATGGTCACTATCCAAACGTAGTCTATTCAAGAGACACTATGAGATACACCACCCGAGGATATTGTTTATACTTGTCTTCACATGTACACGCAGATTAATAGAAAGCCACCACGTGTCACCACCATGCGCAAATAATGGACGAAATCTTGATAGCATATTAAGGATATCTTTTATCCCACATCCTTTGGTGGCATGTTACCTATTAAAAATAGAATGTCACGGGATTGAACGCACATCTACAGATGAGACACTATGATGACCGAGAAGTAACCCTCGCATGAGCGACACATGTGGTCAAAGCAACGTGCTTGACAAGTTTATAAAAGCCTCTTATGATAGGGATTTTATCACAATTTGGATATGCTTGGCAAGACCGTCTTACACAATCTGGCAAAATTGAATTTTTTTTCAGAAATGATTAGTGCTTTCACAACGATTGCGAATGTTTAAGAAGCAGTTTTTGTTTTTTTTTTCAAAGCGGAAGAAAATTAAAAACACCATGTTAGATTCAGTGAAATTGATCCCATAATGTCAACAGATCTCTCTAGCCATGCCAAGAAAAGAGATTTGAAAACGGTTTGATCATGTTACTTTTGAAAATCTATTTACCTAGGATAGGAAAATCGAAAAATAGTTTTGCACTATAACCTTTAGAGATCCCATGATCGCTAGATCCAGTTAGGAAATTTTGAAAGGTTTTACTACCTCCCGAGCTATATAAAGAGCACGCGATGAATAGCTCAGGATCCACGTCAAACATAATTTTTTTACACAGCGTAATGTTGTTTATCCTAGTTTAGCGTTAGATCCCTCTACTTTTATTTATCGATATTGCAGAACATCTAGAGCTTAGGTTAGCTTAGATCACAATTGTTCAGCATCATCACTGCAGTATGCATAAGAGTAGTACAATATTTACAACTTATCATTATGGGATCCCTGACCAACTAAATCCTTACTTGGAAGATTACATCCAGTCACATGCCACTAACTATCTGCCTTAATTGTTTGTCTATACATGCGATTGCTGGTATCCAGATCACATCCAGTCACATGCCACTAACCTTCATCTATTGATTATACTAAGCTTCAAATATAAATCAATAAAATCAATATTATTAGGTTTTAGTATTAATCTTTTCTATCTATTGTATTATTAAAAAATACAAGGCTTACAATCATGGGTGAAAGAAAAATTCTCAGTGTGAGGTAAAAAGTATTTGTTCAAAAGGATTAACCCCTCTCCTTCTAAATTACCTCACGGATACAGCCTTAATCGGTCTATTTCAGTGCTTAGGGCTACTAGCTTTCAATCAAACTCTAGTTCGGTATGACTTCACACTTTCCTAATCACACATGTTTATCTGAACACGGACTTCATTAACACAAGATTAAATCTTGTGTTTGATCAAATAGACAACAAATATATACACTAATCAATATGGTATCTCTAACACTATGCGGCCTAAATACAACGGTCCAAATTTAATTGAGAAAAGTCAAAAAATTGGCCAAGAGTATCTTTCAATGTTGAATGATTCTGTGCCATTGCCCATACACGATGGCACCAAGAAGGCCAATGGTTTATGTTGGGGAGAAAAAATAGGACAGGTCTAGGGACTCGGATATGGAATGGACCAACTCTACCGGCATCGCCCGGGGATCCAAGGCAACAAGCCCGACCGAGGCAGGTAAGCTAAAAACCTAAGGGAGAGACTTAGCTCGGATTCAGAGGAATGTATCCCGACCGAGATTTACAAAGTCATGAGCCATAAGGCAAAGTATATGGGATGCATAAAGTTGACTCAGCAAGCAAGACAGCAACACCCAAAGAGGCCAATTAAGGCCTGAAGCTCAGAAGCCACCCGACTGACCATAAAACTGAGCCATATTTAGGTCGGTCACAGAGTCGGCTATCGAAGCCAAATCGGATATCGATTATGGATTGGATCCGTTTCGTCCGACAGAGGGCAAGAAGCATGACCCTTTATAACTAGCTGAAACTCGTTCATCAGTAGAGTCGGCCAGGCCTGATCTAATCTATAAAGTCTGCCAAACAAGAAAAAGATGGTGTAAAATGGAACACCTTTCCAAAGATCCAATAAAAAGATCCCCAATCCTGAGAATCTCGAGATAGGCTGGAGTCCTAAATTGGATTCACAACAAATCTCCAAAATATTAGGAAAAGAATCCTGGCATGATGGGACTCTCCGATTCCTTTAAATACAGGAAACCTCCAAGGTAAAAGGTACGCAGAAAACTCTCCTAAAAAACGTCCTACCATGTCTATCATATTGACTTAAGCATCGGAGGTTCCTCGGCTTTAGCCAGGGTGGTCATTGCTTTCTTCTTCGTGAAAGTACGGAAGGATACGCACCGGTTTTTTTCATCAACAGCCTAGATCAGCAACATGTAGGCTCACTTGTCAGAGTTAAAATCCACGTCCACCGTACAAAGCATCCGGTGGTATGTCGTTTAGCCGTAGGATTTTCTATGATACATCCGGACGTATTGCAATATGGTACATGGGACACTAGCCGTTGGAACTGAGGCCATGTTCTGTGATCCAAACCGTCTACAAGATGGGCATCACTGTCGATGGAAGACAGGTAATAATATAGCTGTGGCCATTTTCAGTGATTCACACACTAGCTGTTGAATAGTAATCGTTCCTTGATCATTGCCTTCTTGGCCATTCTTTCTAAAGTTTAGGATATTTCAATGGTGAAGATTTCTAAGGTAGCCACCTTGGTCATTGTATTTATTCAGATCACTGAATATGATCTAGATCCAATGGCTATATAATCTTTAGATATCCTAACGAAAAATGTCTACATACAAGGTGGCATATGAATTTTCACATTCGATGTATGTTAAGAACTTGTGTGGCCCATCAAATCTTGCTACATCCTATCACCACCGAGCTTAGTTGTGTGGGGTTATCATGCAATTTCAGTAAAAAAGAAGCACCAAAATGTACTATATAAATTATAAAGGTTTTCATAGGGTAAGATGGGCTCCCCTCCGCAGCGGTTTCTATCCTTAGATTGCATCATGATTTGAAGCATTCATGTCCTAAGTTCCTCAAAAGGACCATCATAAGAAACATTTGGGGCAGTTGGTTTTATCAATTACTGCAGTAATAAAGAAATGTGTAATGTTTACAAGTTACAGCTGCAGTTAATTCTGTTTTTGGCTTGTTTGGAGCGTTAAATTGTGTTGTGTTTAGTCCCATGCAAATTTGATTTTACATTTAAAAATGAGGGAAGGATTGAATTAATTCAGATATACGGTAGCATCTTTGGTGGATTTCAAATCTACTACATCTGTGGGCCCCAGATTGATGTGTGTATTCACCATCCATCCATATTTGGCCTTTACACATGACATTCGAGATGCATATAAGTACAAGTGGTAGGCTGAGTGAAAGATACCTCATTTCAACACTGAGGTCTTGGCATCAATTCCCTACTGGGGTGGCTAATAGTGAAGTGTGAACTGACAGTGGGTGTACTAACAAGCTAACAAAAAAAAGTTCACTTCGGTTGTCAAATCTGATTCGTTGACTACATTTCCATAGTCCATCAAATGTAAGTTTCATCAAATATATTATTTTTTTCAAAACAAGAATTTGATGCTAATGTGAGATTTGATGGTCAGAATACCATGACTTTTTAAAATATAAGATCATTGTGTATAAAGTTAGTTCTACCTATTGCAATTCCATACCATTTAAAATTGTACTCCAAGTAGGGCCATGGTAAAATTGTAATAATGGCATTTTTAAACTAGTTCAATATCAAATAATGATAAAAATACATTGACTGTGATTTTCACGGTAATATCTATAAAATAAGTGAGTGATTTTAAATTTATATTTCTTAAATGTACATGCATTTAACTAGAGCTGGGCAAAATTGATTCAATCCGGTGGATCCGACCTGATCAGACCCGATCCGACCCGATCCTAACCGAACCGATGGCTTGGATCGGTGAGGATCGGGTTAGTCATTTCAGATCCGAATAGTTTTCGGATCTGGTTCGGATTGTGGTCAATCCGGACAGAACTAATTCGAAACCCGATCCGATCAGATCTGACCCGATCTAGAGCCTGGGGAGGATTTTAATAAAGGATATCCAATCATTATTGTTTTTCTATGGTGTGGTCCACCTGAGATTTTTACCCCTCTAATATTTTTTATCAAGCCTTAAAATGATCCGGAAAAATGGATGAACGACATCGATGAAAGACATACATCATGGTGGGGCTCACATATCACGAACACAGGGAGTAGCCCATCCATTTCAGTTAGCATCAGTAACACGAAATGGGTTGTCTTGTTTTATGGCACATATCACGTACTTAATAAGCTTTTATGGCACTGGGTAAACTCAGTGGGGCCTACCATGAATGTGTGTGGGTTATCCACGTTGTACATCCGTTTTTCCAGTTAATTTTAGTGGTTGAGCCGAAAATTGAAGAATGCACAAAGCTTAAGTGGACCACACCACAGGAAATAGTGGGAATAATGACTTCCTCCGTTGAAACCTTGGTAGGCCCCACAGTGATGTTTATTTGTCATCCAACCTGTTCATAAGATCACAAAGGCATGGATGAAAGGATAACACAAATAACAGATTGACCCAAAACTACTGTGGCCCTTAAGAAATTTTCAACGGTATAATTTCAATTCACACTGTTTCTAGTGGTGAGGCCCACTTGACATTTAGATATATTTTGTTTTTGGTCCAGAGTCCTCAAATTATCTTTTAAAATGGATGGACAGAGTGGATAAAATACTTAAATCATGGTGGACCCAACAGAGGCTGGCGTGCTGAGTTACTCGGTACGCAGTCCGCATCCCAGTACAAGCACTAGTTGTGCCGTAGGCTGTAGCCTAGGCCAGCTGGCTGTGGCGTGCGAAGACGACACTAACGTGGACGCTCCTCGAGCTCCGAGTTGTATGAACGGTTCAAAGGAGATCAAGTTATATGGGCCCACAGTGATGTATTTATTATATCTACACCGTTCATATTTTTTAGAGATCATCGTAGAGCATTATTCAAAAAATGAATAATATCCCAAGATCATCTGGACCACACTACAAATAGCAGCAAATAATGATTTTCACTGTTAAACCATTCGTGTGGTCCACTTGATAGTTAGATTTGCCTTATTTTTCGTCTCAGGCCTTAAGACGAGCTTGCCAAATGGATGAACGGTTTGGATATAACACCTACCCCATCGTCAGATTTACAAACCTTGCTAACGTGGATACACAATTCGAATTCACCTGGCTGTGCTTGCGTGAAAAGTAAGCAAACAGTTTCTGAAGTAACTTTTAAAGTTAAATAAAAACGTATACGCGGAGATTGGAAGTTTTTTTAGAGCCATGTGGGGCCTAACTTGATGTATATACTTCATCTAAGCCGTTTATTCATTTTGAAATATTATTTTAGTTATTGAGCACAAAAAGGAGATATATTAAAGGTTAACTTAGACCACATCATATGAAACAATTTGATTTAATTCATACTGTTCGAATCGTACCTAATCCAATCCGGCTCGGTTTTCCTAACCGAGGCGGACTCGGTTCGGGTAAGGTCAACCAGGCATCGGGTCTGTCCGAATTAGGTGACCCGAATCCGGTCTTGGATCAGATCGAGTTTAGGTCTAACCATTGGAAATTTGGATCTGATCGAGTTATACCTAATCTGATCCGATCAGGACCGATGCTCAGCTCTACATTTAACTAGTAGTTCAACGTTTCATTTGATTTTTCCGTGGTAAAATTATAATGATAATACTTTTTTATTATTTAAATAATTGGCAAAACAAATAAACTGGTGTTGAGTGGTGATTGTATGTGAAAATTATTGAAAATTAATTTTTTAATATCTTGCCTTCAAATCTAAGATTCAAAGGTTAGGATTAAGGATGATTATAAGATTATAGTATCTAGATGATGGTAGTGACTAGTTAGAACATAAACGGTTCAGATCAATCTAAGGTTACAATGTTGAGTGGAAACTGGGAACAAAGATGTAGTGTATTTGGAAATAATGAGATCAGTGGATCTATGATGTAGGGCCCATCGTGATGTATGTATTTCGTATCCACGTCACTCATCTGTTTTTCCAGCTCATTTTAGGGCACCAACACAAAAATGAGGCATATCCAAATTTTGGATGGACCACACCACAAGAAATAGTGGTGATTGAACACCCACCATTAAAAACTTCCCGGGACCTATTGTGATGTTTATTTTCTATCCAAACCATTGATAAGATCACATAGATCTGGATGAAGGGAAAACACGAATATCAGCTTCATCCAAAGCTTATGTGGCCCCAAGAAGTTTTCAATGGTGGGCGTTCAATCACCACTGTTTCCTTTGGTCCACCTGAAATTTTGATCTCCTTCATTTTTGGGCTCATGCTCTAACATGAGCTAGTAAAATAGATGAACGGCGTGGATATAAACACATACATCACGGTGGGCCCCACAGCCACGTATCCACCCACCTCCGTGGTTTCCCATCCACCGTCCGGCGAATGGTCACCGTACGGTGGCGGGCGCACCTTCCAAATAAAACATTGACTGAAACTGAAATTATACCCACCTTACTTTGATTGATGCACCCTCTTTTGCTACTTTTTGTTATGTAACGGAACATCCACTTTGTTTGATAGAAGCACCATTTTTCCACTTGTGGTTGTGAACATGCTGCACTTTTTTGATACTGTCTGTTACCACTTTTTGATAGATAGATCCACTTTTTTCTATTTCTGGTCATTTGGGAGGGTGTATCTATCAATAAGGTGGGTGTAAGTAGTTGCTTTCACGGCAGATTGTATGGCCTTTTATTATCTGGTGGTCTCGTTTGAAGACAGGTGATGAGAATATATCGGTTCTGAGGTCCAAAGAAGGTTTGGAGGATTCCTATTGTACGGTGGCTGCTCTTGTGGGGGACCGGAGTCGTCTTCAACACTCTTACTATGTGGGGCCCACGTTATTGTATATGTAGATCCATTACATCCATCATGTGGAAATGCTTATTTTAACTGTACATACAAAATATCAGACTCATAACAAAAATCTACGTGCCACACCACTGGGAAAAATGTAACATGTTCACGTGGTGTGGTCCACCTGAGTTTTGGGTCAGGATGGTTTTTTGTATATTCACTTCATCCTGGTGAGTTGCATCTGATTAACAGGTTAGATGAAAGATAACATGGTGACCCCACATGCAAATACAGACCTGTTGTTGGCATCCTATCTCCATTGTTCTCCTTGAAGTGAACCGTATGAGTTGTAAATATGGCTGATTTTTATTTTCAAGGTCTAGAATTGAGGATAGAACTTGATGGATTGAGTGGATTTTGAATGTAAAATGGGTGGGGCCCACAGGGCTTGGGTGTTTTAGGCAGGTGTGGTAGAGCAGAAACATTTTTGAAATGCTGGCGGCTCGCTCTTCCCCCATGAGCCACTGATGTACAACGATGCAGACCAGCCAAATTGTGGGGCCCATTGTGGATGTAGCATATCTCTAGAATCACACTGAAAAGGCAATCCTGGCCGTGGATATCAAATGGGTGGTTAAAAGTGAGTGGTCCCAAAAAAAAAAAAAATAATAATAATAATATCATCAGATGGCTAGTGTTATTTTCTCTTTGTAATTTTACGGTTATCCTCCATCTATGGTCAGGTATGCAATTTGGGCTGTCTAGGTTGTCGCCATGCATATGGTTGAGACTCAGAGAGATGGTCTGGCATTTATGTGGGTACCTTTTGTAGGTTGGCTGGGGCATCCTATTTATTAATATGGGACCCTTAAAGAGTTGCTACTGTGGATGTGGTAGACTTATGTGCTACAAGGGAAACATATTCCTTACCGTGGGGCCCACCTTGATGTATTTATTCTGTATCCATGTTGTCCATCTTTTTTTTTTTCTTTTTTTTTTTTTTCAAATCATTTTTGGGTATGATTGAAAAAATGAAGCAGATCCAATTATCAGGTGGACCTTACCATAGGAAACAGTCGTGATTGACCATTAATGGGCCACGAAAGTTTTGGATCAAGCTGATATTTTTTTTCCCTTCATTTAGGCTTACGTGACCTTATCAACAGTTTGGATGGCAAATAACATTAAGGTGCATCCTAGGAAGTTTTTAATGGTAGGGCATTCAATCACCATTGTTTCCTAGAGTATGGTTCACATGAGTTTTGGATCTTCTTCATTTTTAGGATCATGCCCTAAAATTATACGGAAAATGGATTGAAGGCATGTAAACATAATAGATACATTCAGGTGGGCCCTACAGTAAGGGTGGGTGAGGTTGGGGTCTCACCTAATCTGGCTCTTTATTGAGAAGAAAGTATGGTATGGAATTTCAGGCCTCTTTCAATATTAGCAAGGTTTAGAGTATGGTCCAAATGGTTAAGTACCAGTATCATTCGTGAATGGCATGGCTGAATTAAGTGAAACAGCTTGGTATGGTGAGATACGGGTCAATGATATGATACTCAACATCTAAATTTAGAACTTTGGTGTAGACGCTCCACCGAAAATGAAATTCAAACTATTCTTCGACTTTAGTATAAGGTTTAATAAAAATATTTTAAAAGAACTAAGCATGCATAAATGATCAATATCGGTTTGGCAAGATGCATTTGAGAGGGATTTAAAATGATGAACGGATTAAAACGGCCAAACAAAGGGTCAACCAAGCGGATTTCAGCCAAAACTCAAAAGCACCTATCATGAATATTGCCACTTTCGGGCAACCTAGGAAATCTTAGAAATCAGGAAGATTTGGCTAGAAAAGACCATCGATGCGACTTGTACATGATTAATGGGTCAAATTGGAAGGTCCATAGCCTGGTCCACAAAGATATTGGTTGATACGTCAAGATGTCCAGGCATTGCAAGAATATACAACCATAATTAAACAATATTTTCCAGACTCCAAAAGTATAGAAGGTCCACAAAAGTCAAGCCAACAGTATCTTTGGCATCTCCTGAAGACAACCATCGAACTTATTTGACTAAGACAAACGTTTGGAGATCTGAAGCTCCCTAGAAACCTAAGAACTTCAAAGTGCAGCATGTACAATATAAAAAAATGATAAAACTCCACGAGTACATGAGGTACAAACAATCAAAAGCAACACCCCATCGTAATAATAAAGACCTACCTGGGGCGAACCATCTACCAAAAGCAAAAGGCAAGGTATGAGCTCCAACGATGCCGGATGCACTAGTTGAAGGTCTGTTTAAACCTAATTGTGATAGACCATTTGAGAGGGTGTAAGACCCGTATTCTAAACCGTACTGTTCCGTAGGCTTCCGCGGTCCTCCTGGTCCAATTCCGGCAACCCTCGACCTGTATCCGACAGTTGCGTGCGATTTTAAGTCGAGACCTGCATACCGAAGTCGGCTCGACCCGAAACTTGTATCTTAGCGACTGCGCCGTCGTCGCGGTTCCAACGTCGCGACTCGCGCACGGATCTGATACCCAGGCTAGGAGTTGTGGGCCCGCGTTCATTTCAAGGAAAACGCTGCGTGTTGCGAATTTCGAGAGAATCTCTACAACATGTCCCATCAATCAGTCAAGTATACTCCATACCTCAAGTACAAACAATTCATCCCTCCTTTTTCCTAAGTTAACTCTCTCTTCCCTTACCCATCCTTCTTTTTCCAACTTTCAAACTAAACCTTACCTTTCCATCTCCTTTCCTTACAACGCCCATCCCATATCATCCCATCACTCCTCTCTCTCTCTCTCTCTCTCTCTCTCTCTCATTCTTTAGCAATTTTTCAAATCCCATGAGAGCTCCAACGTCCAAGCTCCTCTCTCCCAAATGCTAAGTGTGGGCCACCTTCTCATCTCTCATCTTAACCTTCCAATCACCATCAACCTCCATCAAAAGTGAAGGCAAGGAGTATACAAGTCTAAGGAGCTAAAGAAAGAGTGATATAGGTGGGTGATCCACCGTTGATTTCAAGTTTTGGGCTCACTTGTTGTGGGATCCATATTGATGTATGCAATGTAAAGAGGGGCCCATAGTGGCGGGGTCCCTCTATCTCACAGTTTCTCTCTCTCTCTCTCTCTCTCTCTCTCTCTCTCTTATATGAATGGTGTGTGTGGCATATCATGAAGTAAGTATTTCATCTATGCCGTCTACCGAGTGGCCCACATGGTAATCCATTTGGACGGGCCTGATCGAAGGAAAACACAAGTATCAATTTGATCCGAGGCCGATGTGGGCCGCACGTGTTGAACCACCATGGCATATGCATTAGCTCCACACCATCCAGGGGTTAGGATGGTGGGGCCCACCCTCATATTGATGTGGATTAATCCATGCTGTCCAGAGCGTCTAGACCTCCTGGACGCTAGACATGTATTATATATATATATGATATATGTTATATATTTATATATATTATCATGATATGAGGTGGGCCACACGTGTGGACCCACCATGTAATGTAAATATGTGTGAGATCTCCACCGTCCAGAACATCCAGGGGTCTGGACGGTGACTCTTTATAATATATATATATATATATATATATATATATATAAAATATTATATTATATTATAATATGATATATTATATTATATTATATGTAAGGTGGGCCACGTGCGTGGGACCCACCACTGATGTATGTTTGTATCCACGCTGTCCAGCGATCTGGATGGGTGGAGTCCACTGTGATGTATGTTTATATTCACGCCGTCCATTCATTAGTTGGATAGGTGGAGTCCACCGTGATGTATGTTTATATCCATGCCGTCCAGCAAGCTGGACAGGTGGAGTCCACTGTGATGTATGTTTGTATCTACGCCGTCCATTCATCTGGCGAGCTCGTCTTTGGCTCAAGACGAAAAGAAAGCAGATTTAGTCCTCTGGTGGGCCATGTACGTGGACCCCACCCCTGATGTTTGTATTACATCCAAACCGTCCATCTATTTTGGACCACCTCGTCTCACGGCTTGAGACTAAAAATAAGACAGATCTAGTTATCAGGTGGACCACACCACAGGAAACAGTGGATTGAACACCCACCATTAAAACCCCCTTTTGGGTTACAGAAGTTTTGAACCAATATGATATTTATTTTCCCCCACTGTTCAGGTTTTTGGTGAACTTATGAACAATCTGGATGGGAAATAAATGCTATGGTGGGCCCTCTAAAATTTAACAGTGGAAATCATTATCACCGTTGTTATTCATGGTATGGTCCAGATGATCTTTTGATTTGATTTATCGTTTGAATAATGCTCTAAAATGATCTCTATAGATGGATGAATGGTGCGGCCTAGGTAGTGCGGCCCATTTGTTGTATTTGAGAGGCCCAATATAACGTATTTGGGGCACATGGTTAGAGGCCCATTGTGATGTATTTGGAGCCCATGGGTAGAGGCCCACTGTGATATACTTGGTCCATTTGATCAGCCCATTTGATCGACCCAATTGATTCGGCCCATTTGTACCGACCCATTTGATTCAGCCCATTTGATTCGACCCGTTGATACGACCCGATGTCATATACATTGGCCCATGAGTGAGGCCCAATGTGATGTGTATATGCCCCATAAGCGAGGCCCATGATGATGTGTATTAGACCATTGTATGAGACCATGGACTCATTATACGATTGACCCTATGAGCGTCATTCCTTAGGAGCAATGTTGGTTAAAGGTCCACATTGATGGGTAATGATGGTTGGACGCCCATATTATGACCTTCCCTTGGGCCTTATTAGGCCCTTCCTTATCATTTTCTCGTGGGTTAACCTTAATCAGTGGGCCCTCATTCGCCATAGACGGATGGTTTCGCGCTATCGGGTTTGATATAACTACGGCCGAAGGCCGATCTTTATATTATGGTTCGATCGATTGTTCATATATGGACCCCTCCTTGCTTATAGGCTGATTATCGGTGCATATTATCGATGTTGATTATTGGTGCCGATTATTGAGGCCGATCCGATTTTCGAGGCTGATTCCAATTATTGAGACCGATTCCGATTGTCGAGGCCGATTCCGATTATTGAGGCCAATTCCAATTGTCGAGGTCGATTCCGACTATCGAGGCCGATTCCGATTATTAAGGTTGATTCTGATTATCGAGGCCGACTCCGATTGTCGAGGTCGATTGTCGAGGATGGATATCGAGGCCGATTGCCGACGCCCATTGTGATGTATATACGGCCCATATTTAAAGCCCATTCTGATGAGCATTTGGCCTCGCTTGATGTATTTGGGGCCTATGTAATGTATGTGAGGCTTATGTGATGAGGCCCATTGTGGTGCATTTGAGGGCCAGGCGATGAAGCCCGTTGTGTTGTATATCAGGCCCATGTGAGAGGCCCATCGTGATGTGTATTAAACTCTTAAGTGAGGCCCATGGTGTCGTATATTAGGCCCTTGTGTGAGGCCATCTGTCCACTATATATTAGGCTCTATGCGGGCCACTCCTTAGAGGTAATGTTAGTTAAATGTCCACATTATCAAGGCCGATTGTCGATGCCAGTTATTGATACCGATTATGAGTATGTGACAGCATAACATCATGATACATGCCCATACGCATCATCTGCATGTTTATTGTGAGATGCGATTGATCATTGTATACGTCATAGTACAGATGATTTATGGGACTCCCTGATAGGTGGAGTTATCCCACATGAGCGCACAGTATGCGAAGGATTGATGCATGATTGGGCTACATGACTCATGCATCTTTCATTGTGTGATAGTGATTACTATACGCCCTAGCGACATCAGGGTTGTGACCTCCACAGGCATGTCGTGGATGATTAAATGAGACACCGAAAATGTTTGGTTCGAGTATCTGGGCACTTTAGATATCCGTGGGTGAAAGTACCTAAACCTCCGAGGCTAGGAGACGCCCCAATGTCGAGACCGAGTGGATACATGAGCGCCCGAGTGCCGAATACCAGGAGGCCACGTCTCCCACTGTGTCCTGGTCAGTTGGGAGGGGGTGTGGCCTTATCTGCCTGAGGGAGTAGACATAACTAGGCTGAGTCTGACCAACTCCTAAATGGGTCTGCTCTCAACGAGCCAAGTAGGTATTGGTATACTGTTAGCAGGTGGGTAGTGAGGTCTTTTCCACTCGCTGGGCTACGAGGCCTGCAGGAGCGGTAGACAATTTGGAGTGTACTAGACCCCGGTGATGATCCCAGAGATGTACAATACTGATTCGTGGAGCAGAGTTGCATACTCATTCATTCAATCACTATCTACTCGGGCTGATGGTGCACAACTATTTGTTACGTGTACCTTCGCAATGGTTAGGATTTCGGTTGGAGCGCGACTAACCTAAGCTCAGGAGTGTACCACATTGAGTCTGACTATCCAAATTAGGTATGTGGCTGGTTTGGATAGAAGTCCCTTGCGATAGACTCCATAACTTGTAATACTACGTACCATCATCCTGACTTCACACTCCAGCATGGTCATTCCATTCGCACTGTATATTGCATTACATCCGCGGCATATGACATTTTGATTTACTGTGTTTCTGTATATATATGGCCTAGATACGGCTGACGGTATTCGTGAACTCATCAGGAATTGCATATTGCATTGCATCCTCGGCATTTGATATTTGGCTCTTTATGACTCCTCTCTTGTATAGCTAATCTGTATTGCGTACTCTGATATCGTATGATTCATGATCTTACCAGTATTTTCGATATTGTATGATTATGGCATTGTATTGAATACTTGACACTTACCTTGTGCACATACTTGCACCACCCTCTAAGCTTTCTATAAGCTTATGCACGATAGATGCATGCAAGTGATGTTAGGTTGTAGCAGCGTGGAGCTTGAAGCAAGTAACTGACTTCTAGAGTTTTGATTTTGACATATGTATTTCCCTTTCAACATTGTATTCAAATGTTTATATTAGTGGATATGTGATGATGATGTTGCCTTTGTGATTTGGGTAAACTTGTCGTTATGCTTCTTACAAGATAAATGTACATTGAAAAATCCTCCTTGTAAGATCCCAGGATCGAAATCTGGCATATGGGCGCTGGGAGCCGAGAATGAGGTACTATGAAGGCTGTCGGCACTGGATCCGGCAATCAGGATTCCTGTGAATCTGATTTCCGGATTTGGGGCGTAACAGGGGGTAATCAGCCTACTCTGATCTGACTGTCCTGACAACATCTCCTATTTGTCTTGTACAAAAAGTACGCTAAATTTAAGCTGAAAAAGATATTGATGGTGAAAGAATATGATTGAATCGGGGATATCCGCACCATCTCTTTTATTAAAAAATAGTGTTTAGTTTTCATTTTCTTCTCACATCTCAAATCAACTGACGCTTCATACTTTATATTCTGATGCGATTTGTAAAGCTCAAACAGTCACACATCTTTATTACATTCTTCTGTCCTTTTCTTTTTTTTTTTTGAATCTTTTACTTTTGCCTACTTAGAGTTCCAATACCTTGCGAAGTATGGCTAAATATATAGTACTACTAATGTCTAGCTAAATTTCCTAAAACTTCCAAAAATGTCATAAAATAGAGATTGCATTTCATACGAGTTGAAGGCAGTGCTTAACTCCCTTTTCCATAATCATGACCCTTAGCTGAAATATATAGTGTATATCAACCGCATGAGTCAAAGGAATAGAATGGTCGTTTGATTCTTTATTCCTTGAATGATTCTACAGTTTCTAATCAACCATAAAATTTGAAATTTATTTAGATAATGGCAACTCCAGTCCAAACATATTAAGTCTTAACACGCCCCATTATACAACATTCTTAAGAAAACAAAAAGACTAAATAAGAATAAACAAGGCAAGGCCACCAATCCACCCACGGAGCAGCGTCAACACTCAGATGCTATGAATTCATGGTGACCATGACATCGATAATCGTAACAACTATCTTCACAATGACCCAGTGGATACTGTTAATTTGATGGAATTAGGTTATTTTGCTTTACATCTTTTGTAATTAGTACCACCAAATATATATACTAAAATGAATGGTATGATAGACCATTGAATATAAACATTAGTATATACCAAAAAAGCATATCATTTAGATAATAAGCAAAAATTCCAACCGTAAGACTAATTAAGTCTCCTCCTAAGTCACCATCCTAAAGGATTGTAATTACTACACAAATTTTATAATTTTCTTTGCAATTTAAACAATAAAACATATTATATCATGAAAAACTTGAAAAAAAAAAAACTTCCTTAGAATTCCTTGGGCCTATTTCGGAGTGTGGATTTGGAACCCCTATATTCGGAATACCCTAGATTTGAAATCCTCTTGTTGTGTTTGGCACCCTGGATTCAGAATCCTATGTAATCGAAAATTAGCAATGCATGGTATATTTATAGATGTTTAAATTTAATTAATAAATTAACTTTAATATCTCTAATTAGTGTATATATGTAATATTTTACGCAATGGTTGTAATAAGCCCATTGAAATATATACTTTGCCCAAAGATGATGAAATTCCAACTCTTGGATGAGCCACAAGCATAGGATTACATCCGAGTGACTAACCAACCATGTTTAACCATTGATTTACATGGACAATGTTTGGGTGATGCACATCATCTATAGATTAAATGTGGTTGAGCAGTGAAAAGACGGAACGAAGTTGAGAGAAAAGTGGTGTTGAAGTGATTACTGAGACAGGTGTCCAAGAAGAGTCTGGAAGGCTAGAGTGGTTCCAAAACGATTATTGTTATTAACTTAAGGTGAGAAGAAGTATATAAATCACTATCTCAAGAAAATCTATAAATACAAAAATGAGTTCAACAAATTAAAGTGTCTTATACCAACCTAATAAATCTATCAAGTATTCTTTATGTTTGTTGATGTAAAAATTTGGTCCACCTTTTTTAGACATTCGAGTACATGCACAGGAAGAAGATAAAGGAAACCCTGGCTAGAGTAGGGGACCCTCCGATGCCAAAGTCAGGCTATGAATCTGGGTCTGATAGTATCGAGGGATTTTGGGTGAGAGATTCTGTATACCTTTCACCATTAGAGATGCTCATATTTATAATTGAGGAGATGTGGTGGCGTAGAGGAGATTTTCCTATTGTAGAGGGAATTGAGTCCTGGATATGTTGGGATGATCTCCCGAGATCCTCGGTGAAGATCTGGGGAGATCCATATTCCGAGCGCGTCGTAGATGTCCCCGAGATCTTCGGTGGAGATCTCGGGTTGGTCTTTCGGATAAGACTCGATTAATAGGAACTGGGGGCGGCGTGTAATAGGAGGCCGAGGCCGACTTGACCAGAGGGTAGTCTATCAACCTGACCAGGGGGGTAGTATGCCGACCTGGATTCTCTAGCAAGCCTCGATCATTCTCTATGTGCTGTGTAGATTGCTGACTTGCCCTCATGTTAGGACAGTGAGGCTGAGCTCCTTTCCTTAGTAGAGTTCGGATGAAATATGTTGTGGGGGTCAAGTTCAAGAGTCCGAAGTGGTCTTGACCGATTTAGATACTCGAATGAGCTTTGAGCCTCCCTTTTATCATTGGGTAGATGGCCCACCTGCCTTCATACGTAATAGGTGACCGACTTTTCTATGGTGGGATGAGATCTTCCTTAACCATTGAGGAGCGCATTGGTCATGACCGGCGCTAGCCGATCTGTGTCCTATAGAAATGTCCGAGCTGACCTCTTCTCTTTATCCAGTCCATTTTTACCCATAACAATGCTCATTAGTATAATCTATCTTTTATGTTTATTAGCGTTATCAGTAGTCTAATTTTACATTAAGAGTAGCACTAATCCAATATCAATAATCGAAGTCTACACTCATGTCTTCGTAAATTGTAAGTGTTTTCTTTTTTTATTCGCCCATTTTCACGACCAACTCTTTGATAATCGAGCAATCGTTAAGGGAGACATGCATGCTGGGAACATCAATCACGACAAAGGAAAACGAAATCCTCAATAGTAACACCATTGATTAGGAAATACCACCGTGTGTCCGTCGCACTTGTGGCATACATGTTCAACGATACAGATGTGGAGATGATGGGGCCTACCGTGGATGGTACATGTTCCAAAAATTACATTGATGAGATGATCCTAACGGTCTGATTACTGGTTCAGCCATGCTGCTGACTGATTTCCTAATTAGGTTCCATTTGATGGCTGTGATTTGCATTGCTAAGAGCATTTCTCTCTGGACACACAGGATCCCTAGGTTTGGACGGTTTGGATCGATGTAAATATGTGCTGTGTGAAAGAATGAGTCACAACCATTTAAGAGATAGACCAAAACCCACACATTTGTCGAATCCATGTTGGTTAGACAGGGGGACGGACGCATGGGCCATGTGCCAGGGAAGGTTCATCGCCTGCCCCAACTAGTGAATTGCCCATATCTCACACACGTGCCACGTTAGCACGTGTCTGCCCCGGTTCACCTCTTCAATTTCCCTAAAATGGCTTAAGCTTGTATTTTTCTTGTTCGTGCGTGCGCATGTGCACGTGGGAATTGAGCCAAATAACGAGCGGTTATTTTATCTTCCTCGGCGTAGATTCTCATGTTAGTTTTGCAATATTTAAAAACTGGTGGTGACTTTTCAACCATACCCCTTGCGTAATTTTAAGGCTATCTGGACCGTTCAAATCGATGACCCAACTGTGGATGGAGCACAGCCGAAGAATATACTTAGAAGAAAAGCTAACTATTTTACTTTTGACCTTCCATTTGATCGCCATTAATTGGATGGTCATGATTTCTTGAACTATTTGATTTAAGAGATATGCTCTATCCACAATGGGGCCCACATTTTGGATGGTCCAAATAGCTTCATAACTATATCACCCGCGATGAGGTTAAAGCACCACCATTTTTCTAATGGTGCAGAACTAACAACCTTGTCTAAAACACGGGATGTTAAAATCCTTTGATACACGTCGATACGCCATTTTTCAGCTTTCAGAGAAAGTGGCCGTTTAAATGGTATTATGTAAAATGTGGGAATTTGGAGAAATTTATTTTCTTTATTTTTAAAAAATTTATAATAAAAAAATACACAAAAATGAAAAATAAAATAAAAATACAATCTAATATAATGTTATGGTAGTTCTAGTTCACATGACCACGCATATACATCAACACAAACTAAACATGTTTTCTCAATCGACCACGTCTTATTAAAAAAGCTGCTTTTAGGAGGAATTTAAAAGGTAAGGATTGGTGGTCCATACCCATCACTAAAATTGAGTGGAATATATAAAATTTCAATAAAAACAGATTTAGGTTTATGTAGATTACTTGAAAATAAAGGATATGAGAAAGGTAAAGAATACCATTCAACTATTTGTCTTTATATATTGTTTGAGCAATTCAAGCACAAGGTCAACGAGGGCATATATTCGATTTTCATGTGTGATTAGAAAGTGCAGGTATGCTAGAGTTGTACTCAATTGATCAATGTTTGATTAAACACTAGTACCCTCGTGCTTAGATGGACCGATTACGACTAGATTTTAGAATCCAGTTATCTTTTCAAGCACTGGTTGTAATAGCGATCAGACAATTTACAAAAGGGTAGAAGTTAGTACTTTCTAATAGATCTTTTTTTTTTTTCTTGTATTTTAAGGACTTGTTCTTTCACCAATAAATGTAACCGATGTACTTCTTGAAAGAATAAAGATGGATAGAAAGAAACTTAAACAATATTGATTTTATTGATTTATGAATAATGCTTATTATAATCAATAGAATAAAAATAACTAGAGAAAATAAAAAGATCAATACTTAATTTGTCCGTAGGAACCTATGATATAAGCAAATGGTCAGTAGAATCTGACCAAAAGATTTCCAAATAATAACTTGGTTAATCAAGGTCTAACAACCTAAGGTTGTGGATGATTATAGTATTCTTATGGTATTATAGTGGTACCGTTGGACATTAGTAATATATGTTAAGACTAAGGTTAACCTAGTCTATGCTAAGATAAAAGTAGAGATAAAAATCAAAGATAGATTGTATTTGGCGTTTGGCTTGGAGCTCTTCATTGTGTTCTCCTTTTATAGCTTCTATGGGTGACAAAACTCTCGCTGGGTTTCCTTGATGATACTCTAAGATCATTCACAGTCATGTGATTTTATGTAATCTTCACACATCTCTATAAATCTAAAATTATTGTTCAAATCTCCACTTTTATGTAAATACTCCGCTTCAAAGACCTTCAGGATACAGTTGCATCTAAATTTAGCTCGATCAAAGCCATCTCCACAATTTCTCTTATCATGACTTCAAATATTGTGTGGATTGGATGGGATTGTATCCACTAGGATCGAGCCCCAAGCTACTAGTTCCAATTTGTTCAGCTATTGGTCCAATCTTTTGATCTATTGAATCTTCGTAATTGTTACAAGAGCTTCAAAATTCTTTAGGAAAATCTTTCATTTTTGAAGGACTAAAAGAGATGGCTTCAATGACCATATCTAAGATTTGTGATAGGAGACTTATCTCGGTGGATCTTTCATAAATGTGCATACATTGGTGGATCTTTTATAGATGTGCATATATTGTCCCGATCATGCCTCAGGGCTACGTGTCATTCGCCGTTTCGTTCCTCAAAAGGTCTGCACATGGTTTTGTGCCACCATATTAATGATGTGAAGCATATTGTTAAAGGAAAAGTCATTTCATTTCTCGAAAAGCCTGCGTATAGTTTTGCACTATTGTATTAATAGATGGGAGGCATATCACTAAAATATAAGTTAGTGAAAATTTTCTTTAAGTGCAAGTACAATTCTACCAACATCGAACCCGTAGTGCTGATGTGTAGTGGTTTCTTATTGAGAACTGGTGGAGCTCTTCTTGAGGAGATGAAGATCTTGGGGGAGCGTCATTCTCAGTTAGGTTAGTATTTACTTATTTATTTATATATAATATTTTTGATTATTTTAAGAATTTCATAGGATCGATTACGTTGCATGCGTGTAAGTCAAATTTCACAGCCCTTTTTATTTATTTATTTATTCATTCCGTTAGTTTGTTAGTACACCCCCCTGTCAGTTCACACTTCAGTGTTAGCCACCCCCACTAGGGATCGATACCAAGACTCTGTTGAAACGAGGTATCACAGCCCTTATTTAGGTATCTAACCATCGGATTGGTGGCAGTCATTGGACGGCCAGAATTGAAAAATACCCAATGTTCTTATTTCATAAAGAAAGTGTCCTAATCCGAGTCTAGGACATTCGACCAGCTGTCTGATTTCAGGTATCTGACGTAGTACCTGTGTATAAAGTGACATGCTCTTCCAGAGTATCAAATAACTCACCTGTACCATCTCCAATACCAGCCATTCATTTCTCACCCAGAACAAGATTCGGACACATTGAAGCTCTTTCTACCCTGGAGGTTTACTAGAATGCATCCGTACTATGTCCGGGGATCTCAGCCGTTGGATTGGGTCATTTTCAATAACCAAAGCTGTTTATATGATAAGCCTCATCCTGGATGGAGTGTACCAAAAGATTTAAGTAAAAAATAATAATTTGGGATTAAAGTATTTCCATATTTTGATTATTTAAAGTTCATATTGACCGTCCATATTCAATGTAAAATAGACAGATTATCAAACATTTGGAATATGGATTCCATCCTAACGGTTTTATTTATTTATTTATTTATATTTTTGGTGCTATTCACCATCCAAGGTGAGGCCTATGACGTAGACGGTTTGGATCATTGGAAAGTGACCCTGGATCTATGACCAAGGTCCCAATAATAAATACATTGGGACCCACCATGATGTGTGTGGAATCTAAACCGTGCGTCAGTCTGAAAAAAAAAAAAAGAAAAAAAAAAGAAAAAAAAAAACCTCCAGTAGGCACCACCTCTATGAATAACTTAAAATCAAGTTTTCATTTAGTGTGGCCCACCTAGCTAATGGCCTTAAATATGGGTTCTCCCTTGATCCTGGTGGGGCAATTTGATGAATGGATTGGATGACATATAGCCCAACCAACAATATGGAAATTTCTATGGTGGGCGTCCCCTTCCCATGGACCCTATCGCTCCCCTTTGTTCCTGGCCCACTGATGCAGGGATGAATGTGATGAGGTCGATCACCATCTTCCTTAAGGATAACTACTTTGAATTCGCGGAGTTTATTTGGACTCCTCACAAAGACTTTTCCAATTCACTGGGAAAAAAACAAAAATAAAATTAAAATAAATTCTATAAAATTCAAAATTTAATTGAAATAAACCAGTTCAAAATCCTAGGGATACTAAGGCATTAAGAAGTTTTGGAATCAAGCTACAACTAAAACTCCTAGAATTTACAACTTGCTATAAATAGTAAACTTACTATTTATAGATGGTCGTGATTTCCAGTAGTGCGAAAACCCCAAAAATAGTGTACTATTTGGCTTCACCATATCGTTCTCCTAATTATTCTAAGCACCTTTCACGTTGGGCGCAACTCCTGTAACCAAAGGATGAAAAGTTATTATCACACTAAAACTTACCATTTACAGTAAAAACGGAATTAAAATAAGGAAATGAACATCAATGATGTGGTATTTTGCAAATTCGGCGTAGGCAACTGATGTAGAGCGGGTCGCAGACAGTTACATGGCTAAGATGGATCAGAAAAGGCCCGGTCGACGACAGAAGTGATCCAGACCATCGAACCTTAAATCGGGCATATCTTGCAATCCGGAATGAGTTATCTGACGTAAAATATATGATTTTGGGGTAGAACGAGCTACTTTAGCCAACCAACCCCGCTACGCCGGGTTGCGCAGCCCGGAATTGCGAAAAACCCCTGGATCGATGGTCGTTTCCCTGTTTCAATTTCGTTTTTACTATAAATAGTAAGTTTTAGTTTGATTATAACTCTTCATCCGTCGGGCTTTAGGAGTTGCGCCCAACGTGAAAAGAGCTTAGAATAATTAGGAGAACGGGTTGGTGAAGCCAAATAGGACACTTACTATTTTTGGCCGAAAACCTTGCGCACTAGTAGACATCACGACCGTCTATAAATAGTAAGTTTACTATTTATAGTAAGTCGCGGATTCTAAGAGTTTGAGTTGTAGTTTGATTCTAATTTCTTTCCCATTGCTTGGTACCCCTATTTAAAGGGTTGTAAACTCGTTTTTATTCATCAATTAATCAATTTCGAATTTATTAGAATTTATTTCTATTTTCTGCTTTCTTTCCTCGTGGATTCGAGAAGTCTCTGTGAGGAGTCCAGAGAAGCTCCGTAGATTCGGAGTAGTTATCCTCATCACGTTCATCCCTGCGTCAGCAACCCAGCGTAGCAGGTTGGGTGGCTAAGGTAGCTTGTCCTACCCCAAAATCATATATGGTACGTCCGATAGCTTATTCCAAATTGCGAGATACGCCTAATTTAAGGTCTGATGGTACATATCATTTCTGTCGTCGACCGGCCTTTACTAATCCATCTTGGCCATGAAACTGTCCGCGACACACTCTACATCACCCACCTGACTATTTCATAAGCATGATGTTTGGGCTCTGTGGGCTTAACATAGGGCCCATCTGATGAACGGTTTGGATGGCAACATGGGTCCCACACAGCTCAACGGATGAGAATTCACATGCAGAGGAGATCATTCTCCAATTTTTACTCCCTGCTTTGAAAAAAAAGCTCTTCCATGGGGTCAGGGAATGATGCTTCCACTGCCTTTAAGAAACAACCGACAAAGACAAAGGTGGGCCACCTCTCATTCTCAACCATTCATTGCATTCGGTCATGATTCTCTCTAACCTCTATGAAGCCCCAACATAAGGGGGGGAGTAGATAGACGACAAAAGATCACCTCTTCTGAAAAATAGACCTTTCTTTAATTATGAGAAACAAAATTAATATTATTGATGAAAAAAAAAAAGATATATTTTATTTCTAATTTAACTAGAAATAAGAATATTTTTTTTTATGAAATATTAAAAATTACTCAAAATAGTAAAAAGAACTCTAACTTTATCAAAACTCATAAAAAGCTATTAGATGACTAAAATAGCATTGGGCATTGACTAGGTTTTTTTCTTTAGCTTTTTTGGTGTCTCTCCTCTTTTTTCTTTTATTCCTTTTTAAGAGTCGTTTGATTTTTCAACTTCCCCACTTATTCACCCTAAATAAGTTATCATTATGGCAAGGGTTATTTGAAAGTATTAGTATTTAAACCTAAGTGAAAAAATTAAAATCTATGGGGCCCACCATGATGTATGTTACCTATCCCTGCCGTTCATTCCTTCTGCGCACTCATTTTCAGTGAAATAGCAAAAAAATTGAGGAATATCCAAAGCTAAAGTGGACCATAATACGGGAGGATGCCTGATGTTGAAAACTTCTTAGGAGCCTTATAAGTGTTTTTTGTTATTTGTTTTTTTGTTTTTTTGTTTTTTAATATCAAGCTTATATATGTATTTTTCTTTTCTCTATGTCTGTATGGCCTTGTGAATGGATTAGATGACAAAAAGACATTAACATGAAGAAAGGAAACAACTTTCAAAGATGGAATTGTGCCTTAAAATGTTCGGTTAAAATGGATAGACAGTGAGTTAAATCAGCTAGTTCCCGTTGTAGGGACGACGATAAGTTACATACATTATCATGAGGCCACAAATTTAAATTAGCTAGTTTTGTTGTATCCTAATTTTGGCCGAGCCAATTAGAAGGGGACATATATCATTACATGGGAATTATACAACATGCATGAGGTCCATAGAGATATTTAGAGCTTTATAGAAATACAGCTTGCGCGATTGAGAGGAGAGAGAAACACAGTTGAGAAGTTGAAGATATGGAGTGGTGTTGAGAATCCATGGGCAAAACTCGAGTAGGAGCAGAGTGTGGCTGAGACATCCAAAAATGAAAAATGGCCGAGTGGCTAAGAGACTTGGAGAGCGGCCGAGAACTACAAAGTAGATCGAGAGTCAAGAGGCAGCCGAGATCTACAAAGTTGATCAAGAGGCAAGATGCGGTCGATCAAGAAGCATCCAAAAGCAACGTGAGTGAGAGACGTTGGGAAGAGCAACAGTAAAAAAAAGAGACATGTTAAAGGAACACAAGGATCTAGATGGAAACTCTTTGATTACCATAATTGATGAATTATAAAAGAGGAGCGCTTAAAGGAAGAATGCATAAGAGATCTATAAATAGCTGCAGAAATCAATAAAACATGGCGTCTCACACCAATCAAACCAAATCAAATCTATTAATTTACTTTATCTCAGTTTATTATAGGAACAGTGATAATCCAGTAGAAGTAATCCCTGTTTGTAATCCGGATATACACTCATACGCTGGACTTGATTTTTATCCAATATTAGCAGTTCTTTTAAGAGATGTATTATTACAATCGCTCCTAGTGAACAATTGTGAGTTTTTTCCTTTTGTTTGATTGCATTGGTATACTGGAAAGTCCTTTATTGTAAAAGGCAATGCGCAACCATTTTCGAAGGAAGAACCCCACTCTCTGACAATCACTTCATCATTATAAATATTTTGTAAGTGGTTGAGTAGGTGATCGATCTTCTCTAATTTTAGTTATATACATTTATATTGAACGAACGCATCTGCTTATTTCAACACTCGGGGTCAAAGTTTTTCGATTTCAATCAAGTTGTTATATCGATTTTGGCACGCCCACATACACAACACGTGATAGAAAACAAACCGAGTGCCAACAATTCCATTCCAGGCCAGTATTCAAGGCGAAAGATTTTTATCTCTTTACCAACATATATTAAAAGTAATAATGACTCGTTTATGGATATTTATAAAGGATTTGATAAATCAAATATTCTTAATAAAAAATTATCTTAAAAAACCTCTAAAAAAAATAATAATAACTTAATAAAAGTAATATATTTTAATTTTTTACTCTTAAAATGATTGAATTCTGCTCAACTGTTTAGGTACAACAAACCTTAGACACTTAGCTGATAAACTTATATTACACTGGCAAAACAAATAACCAGCTGTAAAGTTATGATTGTAGAAAAGCTAAAGACCTTCCAACGAACTCGTGAGATCCAAACCCTTGGTTGACTTGTCTTCTAAGATAAACCATCGGAACCGTAATCTATCAACATGAGAAAATTGGAAATGCATGTGAGATCTAGACCTTTCATCACATCCCCTACAATGAGCCATATGTCATGGCCCGAAAATCAGGACCGTTCAGCCATCAGGTGGGTCCACGAGCATTAAAAAATGGATGGCTAGAAATACTGGCATATGGTCCGTATTGATTGTACCCGCCAGGCCTACTTAATGACCCAATCTAGCCAGCTTGATTTTCGGGCCAACACAGGTATTCAATGCAGGCCACCAGATGAGCGGCCTGGATCTCTTGGAGACCTGCCACATCAGCCTGTGTAAGGGGAGTAGGATTTGGAAAGCTACTCTCGCTGATTATTTCAACACTGATCATTTGGCTCTTTTACTTTGATTTTGAACGGTCATTATAACATTTGCAAAATCAAAGAATTGAATTAATCATTCTTAGCCAATTTAAGGGCATCCCCCATCCAAAGTGGGCCCTATAAAATAAACGGTTTGGATCATTTTAAAAAAATCAAAATCCAACGGAGAGAATGCCCACGCATGCATTGCTTTCATAATCAAACCTAATTCTTTAAAAATGCTTTTTGTCTCTCATTTCACTTTTTATTTTATGGATTATTCCAGTTCATCAGATGGTGGTGACTCATCAAAAGCATACGTGGAATATTTACACAGCATCCTGACCATCCAAATATCTGGCCCACCTGTGGATGAAGTAGAACCGAAAAATTGCACTTGGAAGATAGCAGTGACCATCTGATTTTGTTTCCTTCGCATTTAGACCACTCACTCATTAATTGGATGGTTAGGATTGCTTGATCAGTGTGATTTTAGTGATACATCCCATCTGCAATGTGGACCACTATTTGGATGGTCTGGATAGGTGTACGTCAGAGGCACATGTGAGGAGAATGAGTCACCGACACTTTTAAATGATGTAAAACGAACAGAAGAGTCAAGCACTTCGTTCCAAAACTCAAGAAGCTTCGTCTTTTCGACATAGAGCACAGCCGATGGTTTGATTGTGTATGATGGTGTGGCCCATTTAATGAGTGGATTGAACCAATTTTCTTTGTAAATGATCTTTGTGGTGTGGCCAAACATTTTCACGGCTAGGATTGCATTTACCGTTCGATTTTCTTTACTCAAAATATGGTTTTTTTAATGATCGACAGGTTACTAGCCCACCCGTCACTAGCCAGGAACGGAGGGGGTCTGAGTTATCCACACCGTCCATCTATTTTTCCATATTATTTTAGGGTAAAGGCCCAAAAATAAGGTAGATCCACACCGTCCATCCACTATGATGGCTAATTTCCATCCATCCATTTTACCAGCTCATGTCAGGACATGAGCCCCAAAATGAGGCAGATCCAAAACTCTATGTAGGACACACTAGGGCTGAAAGTCCAGCGCGTTGGGTCGGGTTGGTGCTCAACCCTGGCCCAACCGAAGGTTCGTTTACCTCACTTTTAACCCAATGCTACCCAACCTTAGCTCGCGAATTCTCAACTCAAGCTCAACCCAAGTGGGGTCGGTCGGGTTGATAGGGTGGATTGGTGCTAATATTTTCATTATTATATTAGTCTAAAATATATATATATATATATATATATATGGAAAAGGTACTACGCACTCGCCTCACGATAAGCTCCCTTGAAGTTGAGCTGTGTGGGCCCCACCGTGATGCGTGTCGACCATCAACACCGTGCATTTGATGGGTCCCCTTTAAATTATGGGATATCCCAAAAATCAGCCGTATACGGAACTCAGGTGGGCCATACCATCTAAAATCATGCGAAGACACCGTTAAAACATATAAAAGCACTAGGTGGGGCCCACCTGAAATTTGCATGCGCCTGAATCTGAAACCTCATCCAAGTGGGACACACATAATGGATGGGCTGGATTTGCAAACCACATCTCGGTGGGCCCAAAAAATGATTATGAATGTTTTAATGGTGCACGGCCCCTCTACACTTCTATACGTGGTGTGGCCCACACAAGTCACGGATTGACTTGATTTTTGAGACCTAGGCCCACAATGGAATGTTGCATCTGACTGATGGGGTAGATGTTCGAAACGCATCACGGTGGGGCCCACACAGCTCTACCTCATGGGACGGACTCGTGAGGTCGAGCGCATAGTACCATATATATATATATATATATAATTTTACTAATTACATGTGTATTTATTTATTGAAAATAACGTTTTTTTCTACCTCAACAAATTAAAATAGAAGACAATTATTCCTTTAAAAGTCTAGGTCCTAACTCTTACCCGGTGGGAGTGACTCCCGGGAGTTTCAACACCGGGTCAAGGGTTCGAGTACCCACTAGTGGTGAAATCCCATGGCGTGCATGTGTGGGGTGTGTGTGCGTGTGTAAGCGTGTGTGTGTGGGGTGTGTGTGCGTGTATAAATAAAAAAAAAATCCTTTAAAAGTTGTGTTGTATAGAACACAATCTATTTGGAAAAGAGAAATCCGGTATATCTTGTTAGCTTGAGTCATCAGAAATGGTGTGGACCAATTGGAATTTCTCGCGCCTTTAACATAGGTCCCACTCAATTATTCTTTGTAAGTAAC
Organism: Magnolia sinica; assembly: GCF_029962835.1. Taxonomy (NCBI): domain Eukaryota; kingdom Viridiplantae; phylum Streptophyta; class Magnoliopsida; order Magnoliales; family Magnoliaceae; genus Magnolia; species Magnolia sinica. The sequence continues at coordinate 89,843,009 of NC_080580.1, forward strand.
TTATATATTATAAGTAACTTATATATTGATCAGGTTCGAGTTCAGTTGGGTAAAGCAACTTAAGACCGTAATTTGAACCTAACCCAAGTTTTAGGATTATATACCCTAAGCTCAAGACGAAACTTGATACATTCTGCCCAAGCCCAACTCAATATCGGGCCAGTCCTGGATTGGTCGGGTTGAACACACCCATCTTTCAGCCCTAGAACACACATACAGAAAAGGTGGGGAGGTGAAGGACTACCGTTGAAACCTACGCCGATCCACGATGATGTTTATATGCCATCCAAACCGTTCGTAAGGTCATTCTCCGTGGGAAGGAATTAAAAGACAAAATATTAGCGTTATTCAACCATGGCCCAACGAATGTTTCAACGATGGACGTTCAATCCCAGCTATTTCCCATCACGTGGCCCACTTGAGTTTTGGATCTACCACATTTTTAACATGAGCTGGCAAAATGGATGGATGGGGAGGATTTCTCACAAACATCAGTGGGCCACACCTAATTTCCCACCACAGGAACTTCATGCCGTTGGGGGTGTCGGGCAATCTGCGTCATTAAAAGTTCTTAGCAATCAAAACCGTTAAATCAATCAGATGGAGGAGATATATGGTGGTAAATACTACTTCCCCACCATGAATATCAACTGGCACAAAGATGAGGCCGGTCCTCTCATCAGGTTGGCCATACCTGCATGTAGAGTCAGACCTTCTGTTATCCATTGATTTCAACGGTATGGATCACCAGACTTGCATGATTTTTGTGTCAGATGATCTTCACGGTGGGACCTGCTGTTTGCCTGGTTCAGATTTCCTATACAGGTGGTACGTTGTTTGAAAGATCTGATTAGGCAATAAACCACATTATTGAGGTAATACATGATCAGTTCTCAATTCTCATTGTAAAAAGTGGACCCCATTTAAAAAAACAAATCACCTGATTGGCACTTATAAAACTTATTTTGCAAAAAATATTAATTGTATAATTTATCAAAGTGGCGCAGCGGAAGTGTGGTGGGCCCATAACCCACAGGTCCCAGGATCGAAACCTGGCTCTGATATATAAAGAGTAAAGGTCATTTTTCATTTTTTTAAAAATTTACAATTAATCATGAAATTATGCTATTTTATAATAATAACATTTAATATTTTAAATTAATCTTTTACACTCATATGATAAAATTTTGAAGTTATTAATTTTAATAAATATACTTTTTTTAATATTTAATTTTTAGCACTTTCCTTGAAATATTGCAAGAAAGCATCAAAATCTATCTTCGGGAAACTATCGAGAATAGGATTATCACTATGCTTACAGGCTCTTTTAAGTAGGGTGGCATCTAAATGTTGCCATCGTCATCACAACCATCTAACCTAGGTTAAGTAGGGTTGGCTCCATGAATCCTGTTGTACCATTCTGCTATGATGGGCTAAACCTTTAATTAGACCATAGATCATCAAGTCTTTTGATGTAGTGCGTCACTTACAGGAAACGCCCTAGCATCAATGTGGACGCTGCCCACGCGACACCCCCGACCCCTCCATCCTGTAGGTGGGACAAAGTAGTTGAGATGTTTGCGTGCTCACCATTCTTTTTGGACGCCATTTGGATTGTTTGGTTGGGATTTGCTTTCTTAGTTGTGCAATACCTTTCCAAGGTTCTCGCGGCAAGGAAATCCAATTGCTTTCTTTATCTTGCTTGCCGTTAGTCGGTCTAGCATCTTTCGGTTGGAGTCTGCCCTAGGGGTTAGACCTTTGGGGTTATATTTGATAGGGTTGGTTCAATTTTGTTTGTTTGATTTCAGATCATGCCTCACTCGTCATGAACCCCACCCGCCCTAACGATGAGTCACAACTCTTCCTATAGAAACCTCCTTCAATTGATTCAAGTGATTCAGCCATAGAAAAGTCAGTAAGAAAGTTGAAATAGGGCATTTGAATGTTTGGAGTCACCACTAGCTGATTAGGCTTGATGTTTGTTCACGGCCAGCTAGGATCCGTAGACCTACCTGAAAGGTCAAAGAATCATGAAATCCTCTTACCTAAATGACTCATGTGGCTGGCTTACGATCATGGGGATCTAGGTAAGTGTCTCAATTACAAGAAAGGAAAGGTTTAAGCAGCCTCTCCTGCCCACATCATGTGCGGTATCTATTTTTAAGATGTGTGCATGCAACTTTTAGGAGAACGGTATCTATTTTTAAGATGTGTGGATGCAACTTTTAGGAGAACGGTATCTATTTTTAAGATGTGTGCATGCAACTTTTAGGAGAAGGTGATATTTGTAAACAAGTTAATCATTTAGTCATGCTTTGCATAACCTTATAAGATGTTCAGGCAGACGAAAAGGAAATCAAAGGGTCTTAGCCTTGCTTTGCTGAGTTGAAAGACATTGGGCAAGCAACCAAAATAAAATAAAGATAATAAATAACAGTAAATGCAGTAAAAAGAAAGTATGTAGTGTTTGCTACAATGGAATGTGCGGAATGGACCGCGTTATGAGCTTGAATGAGCTGTGAGAAATAAAAATGGAAGTCGAACACCCTTTTTTTAAGTTAAAAGAGATAGTTGGACGTCCCTAATCCTGACCTTACTCTTGAATTGACCGACTTGCTCCAGTGAATGAATTTTTCGTAGTTGGCTTAGAAGGGGACAAGGTCTATGCTTTCCTAGGTGACAGAGTCATTCCTGTGAGGATTAATTAGGTATGCCGGGATCATGGCTGCTTTCTCCCTCAAATTTCTTTGTTCTCCTCCCTTCTCCCTTGCTTTTGATTCAGTGCTCGCGCTTGTCTTCCTTTCCCTTGGGCCTCTTGTGGCTTTTGTAGCTTCGACGCCTTGTGGATTGAGGGATCCACTCCCTTTACTCTCTTCGGAAGGGGCTTTTGGCTCCAATATTTTTGTTTAGTGGGATTTCAAGGTCCTTTTAACAGGTAGGTACAATTCTATCCGGATGTGTTAAGTCAGTGTGCTTTTGGAGATGGCTACCCAAGGGTCCGGGGATCTTGTTGGGGACAAGCTAGGGTTTCTGCTTCTAGATTTTTCTTAACCATCCAACAGTGATCAAATAGGTTAGGTGCAGTTTCATTAAGGATTTTGCCAACTGATTTAAGAGTAGTGTCTTTGTAATTTAGGTCGGGTGTGTAAAATAAGTTTATAATGTTTTATTGTTTGGATTCATGACAGAAGTTATGGAATTCTCAACCCAAGCCCAACCCAAGTGGGTTTGGTCGGGTAGGTCGGGTGGATACATGCTAATATTTTAATGATTGGATTAGTTTATTATATTTCAATACACGTCTTATTTTTTATATCTATGATTTTATTAATTATATATGTAGTTATTTATCGTAAAGAACCTCATTTATTGTAAACAAACAAGCTAAAATATAGGACTACTCATTTAAAACTTGTGTTGTGTAGCACACAAACTAGTAGGGAGAGAGAAATCCAACATATCTTGTTAGCTTAGTCATCCGAAATGATGCGGACCAATGAGACCCGACAACATCGGAATTTCCTATGTCTTCAATACATACGATTCACACTCAATTATAATTTATAAGTAACTATATATTGATCGGGTTCGGGTTGGTCGGGCAACCCAAGACTTCAACCCGAGCCCGACCCAAGTTTTATAGGTTGGTGTTTGTATAGCCCAAGCCCAAGATCGGACTTGATACATCCTGTGCAAGCCCAACCCAATGTCGGGTTGGTCACGGGTCTGTCATGTTTAACCCACCCAACTTTCAGCCCTACACATAGGTTGATTATAGTTTGAGAGTTGATTTAATCAATGAAGTTAGGACGACACTTAAATGTAAATATAGAAAATCATCTTTAAAAATGGGCCATATGTGAAATAGTAAAAATGTTGAAAAATTGGGTGGGTATTGATTTACATTCTTTATTTTTCAAGTTGATTTCCGTGAGTCAACGGTGAGTAACAGGAGGTGTCTCACATTATCTAAAAAATGTCTGACATTATCAGGTCCTCTCATTAGGCGTTACTCATGCCTCAGTGGTAGACTCACAACAGTATCAACACATGGTCATAGGTTCGAGTACCCGTTGTGGTACAAAAAGGTCCTCTCATCAAGCTTTACCTGCACCTTTGCACCTCAAGTTAGACCGTCGGTTATACATTGATTTCAATGGTATGGCCCAACACATCAAGCTAGTCCTGCACCCCAAGATAAGGATTTCAATGGTCCCACCATCATACAGGATATAAGTTTTATGTTACAAAAGAAGATCAATTCATCAAAGTGGCGCAGCGGAAGCGTGGTGGGCCCATAACCCACAGGTCCCAGGATCGAAACCTGGCTTTGATATGAAAAGTAAAGGCTTCTCTCCACTTTTTTATCTTTTTGTTTATTGGGCCCACCATTGTGAGCATCCCAAAGATTATTCCTTTCTTAAAATAATAATTTTATAGTTTAAATTAATTCATTTTTTTACGCATATTCTAAAATTTTGAAGTTGTTTATTAAATTTAATAAATAATTTTTAGTATTTTTCCTAACAATATTGCAAGAAAATCTGAAAGTCTTATGAGAAATTGCTGAGAATAGGATTTCCACTATGCTTAGAGTCTGTTTGAGTAGGGTGACATTTAAATGTTGTCATCATTTAAGCCTCATCCTAATTAAAAGGGACTGGCTCCATAAATCCTCCGCTCGAGGGCTAGACCTTTAGTTAGACTATAGGTCATTAAGTCTTCCTATGCAGCGTGTCACTTGAGGGCCTGTTTGGAATATAGGATCAAATGGTATGGAATTAACACCATTATTATACAATTATTTGCTTGTATGGAAATACCATGCTGTTTTGACTGACAATCCCATGTGTGGGATCAAACTCTTCCTTTGGGAAAAATACTTCTGATGGACCATGGAATTGTAATCAATGGACGAAATTTCACAACAGATGCTGGTTAACACAACCCTCTTTTATCTAGGCTTGGGATGGATGGTCCACAAGTGCACAAAACTGTAATAAACTATCACATAAGTTGATTACAATCACTATCTTATAATCTATTACATAGCTTGATTACAGTTAAAAAGTTGATTTTACTCAATGAGTTGGGGTGACATCTAATTGTGGATGTAGAAAATCCTCCTGAAAAATGGATCGTCCATATTTGAAATAGTAGTGGAAATATTGACAACTTTTGTATTAATTTATATTCTTTATTTTTCAAGTTGATTTCCTCTAGTCAAAAGTCAGTAGCAAAAGGTGTCTCACACCGTCATAGAAATGCATGTAGATTAGCTTTTTGAAAGGACAAAAAGCTACTTTTACAAGGAATAATGTAATTTCAAAAATCAACCATGGCAGCTACTGTTTTTTTACCAGCCCAAGTAGCGTATAACAAGTGGCCGTCAATAGGTCGGGCTGGACCTTGACTTCATGCTGCCGAATCACAACCCAAAATTCTGTAAGCAAGCTCAAACCTGACCACGCTCACGCCTAGCTCACATAACAGTTTGTGCCTATTACTGTGCTGGCTCGGCCCGGATATAAAATAAAGACATTAAAACCCGAAAGCTGACAACCCAGCCCAGCCCCATTGATGGCACCCTAATAGCCATCAATGAGCTAACTCACCTAGCAACACCATCACATCCATCGAATGAACTGGCCCATCCAGTAAACGACCTGGAGAGAAACATCAGGTTATTCTTCTACTAGAGAGTTGCTTGTATGCCAAGAGAGTAAGTACATCAGGTTATTCTTCTCATAGGCAACTGCTCATGGTTAAAATCTCAGCTCTAACTAAAGGATCAGGATCACATCCTTCAGCCCTTCTTTCAAGGAGTAAACATTACCGTTTGAGCATATGTTCTTGATACGCCAGTTATAGCTCACTCCTCATTCCACATGACATACAAAATATGAAGCATGCATATGATGGGACGTCAGATCTTCCCAGCAGCCTCTCCAATTTTTAACTATAATCTCATTTTTCTTCCAACAGCAATCGTGTCCAATTGTTGGTGGGATCACCCAACGCTGACCTGGAAAAATATAAGGCCCAACTGATGAACAGGGTCAATCTTGTACACTTGTTCAGCAACTGAAGAGGCTGAGAACTTGATTTGTATACAGAGATGGATCTCTTCCATTGAGATTGGCAACAGTTCAGACCAACAAAAGATATAAATCCCAATCAGGCAATCTTGCCCATTTAAAGGTTAATATTTGGATGGTTAGGATTATCTTTTCAGAGCATGTCCTATCAACAATCCAAATTGAGACCTATATAATGGTAATTTTAACCTAATTAAAGTACAGCTCTATGCAATCTTACTTCCATACCGAAATGAAAATTAAATAGAAATACAAAAAGACTGATGACAAATAACTCAAAAGTCAAAACAAACAAGCTTTTCTATTCTTTTTGCTTTTTTTTGGGGGGTGTATGTTGAATTTTCAGATCACCACAAAATATCCATCAGACAACGTATTAAGCTGTTTTCTTCCACTTGGATTTTACTTGTAGAAGTCAAAATCGGTGTCAGGCTTCTTCACGTTTGTCCGGTAGCCCTTCTCAAAGTCCTTTGGAAGAATAACGTAACGGTTCTTACGGACAGCATGCATTCCTGCTTCCTGACAGATCGCTGTAATCTGCATACCATTTAACAAAAGAATAGGAAGCAATGGTCAGTCATTACCAAGATAAATTATATAGTTACAAGTCTGGATTTCAATTGCAAAAAGATGCTGAGATTCACAATATAAGAATTTGCAGTTTCTGCATGGTCGACCATTGGTCTCTACGGTAAACCCATGTGTGCCAATGTTACACTTGTTTTCGGATCTTGGCTGTTTGTCAGGCGGTGGCACAAGAAACAGGAGAGCCAGGAATCTGCAGTTAAGACCCATGCCTATGTCGAGAATGGACAGTTGGTCCATCTTCTACATTCCATCCATATATTTTACAATTGGATTGGGCTATATATTCACAAACCACAACAAAAGAGGTTGGCCCCCCCTTGACAAACAGACATCTTGCACCTCAATGAAAAAAATTATACAAAAGCATACTCCACACAAACATGTGGTTACCGAAAATAGTGAGCAGACCAACGATAAAAATAGAAACGATGCAGCAAAGCACAACATCCATATCCAAAAGCTACAAATGTTATTATAAAAAATTAATTTAAAAGAAAAAGGAAGAAGAAGAAGCACTTACCTCTGCGGCACTGATTTTATCCGGTCGAGAAACATAGTCCTCCAAGTCGACCTCATCACCCAGGTTCATTTTTGCTGTGCAAACCTGTATGATGACAAACCAAAGAACAAGAATAGCATTCAAATTGTGAGGAACATGTGTCAACTTGGCTTGATCAGTAATGGAGAGCAGTGTGACAAATATCACTGAGATTTTGAAATCTCACAATAAAATTGCAAAAAATACACTAAATGGGATTATCGTGAGATTTTCAAAATAAGTCAGATTTTACAATATTATTTTTTTATTGCAAAAATAGTAAAAACACGAACAATTTGTTACACAATAAATATTTCTGAAATATATATATATTTTTTATTTTTGGTGAGGTTTTCACAATTGTACCCTGAGAAAAAACTCAGAATGTGAAAATCTACAAAGACATCTCTGGGCTGAGAAATTGACAGCAACAAGATCTATCACTATGCTTGAAGAAACTTGTTACTTCAATAATGAATAACCCATTAGTTGGTATTCTTTTCAAGGCTGACGATTCGAAAATCTCATCTCCCACCTTTGAAACTTCAGATTATGGTTAAACTAGGACTTTGTTCTAGTTTGAGAGCGCCTCTCTAATTCTCTTTCATCACCAACAGTATGTAAATGGTAGTTTGAATTGCCTCAATGCAAGCAAATTCATTTAAAATAAAAAAAATAAAATCAGTGGAATAATCAGTTTCTTGATTCAATATTGTTACCACTTTTCTGAAAACAGGAAAAGGTTAAGGAAAATGAAAAACCAACAATATCTCAAGGTTGTCATTGCATCCTCGCAGCATGAAGACTGAAAAGATCATATGAAATATTGAAAAGTCAAAAGCATTTTTCCTCTATCAAAAGGAAAGCCAAGTCATCTAAGTGAGCATGTTAGCAGTTCACAATCACAAGCTTCTAACTATTTCTAGAACAGAAATGCCATGACTATTTGTGGAAGGAGAGATTGAAGAGGTATATTCACAACACATGGTGGCATGCGTGTGTAGACCCAGGGAAATCATTAGGTGGGACCAACAGTGACAATGCCCTGCACATAAATAAGCCCAATCCACTCAACAGGTAGGCTATAGTTGCAAGAGAAAATTGGATCTTTCGAAAGATAATCACAAAATCTGTATTGTGTAAAAGTGTGGCCCGCCGGAAGACTGGATGGATGGGCATGGATTTTGGAACAATGCATGTGCACATAGAAACCCAAGTAAATGCTGAAGATTGAAAACTTGTACCATGTGGGCTGGCACTTGTGCCACAACTCCTCTCTTCAATTTCTCATTTTCTTTTTATTTTATTTATTTATTTATTGAAAGATAATGGAACTTTATCAAGAAGTCACACCAAAGCAGATGCTAAGGTGAAGAATAAAAATTATAACCTAAACAATGAAAACAGATTACAAACATCAACCAGGGCATTATTATTATTATTTTTAATCTATCCTATCCTCTTCAATATCTCCTTGCTCAAATCACTTTCTCATCTCTTTCAAGAAAATATGAAGGATCCCATGGGGAATGATGGGAAGCAGTGTAATTGAAGGCGAGGGAATGATGGGAAGCAGTGTAATTGAAGGCGATTACACTGCATGCACCACCGGTGCACCTGTCCCTGTAGCACCCGAAACACCTACGCACACTCTCAGATATTCTACAAGCATTTTTGTTCTTTAATTTATTGTAATAAAAGTTAATATTAAATTGTATAAAAATAAAAGTTGATTTATTTAAATAATCATAGTCAATGTCATTGAATTCCTCTCATAGCCCAAAAGCCTAAACCCCAAACTTTCTCCAAGTTCTCCAATTTTATATCCTAATTTTTCAATTTCCCAAACCTTAACCCTAAATTTGTCCCATTTTCCCCAAATTCACCAATCCAAAAGCGCACTTTTGCCGAAATCCCAAAATTTACCAAACCCCTTAATCCAACTGTTCAAAATCCCCAAATCCTCTAAACTAAAATTTCCAATTCCCCTAGAATATCCAATTCATCTTAAGTCTCTTATACAACACCAACAAAAGCTCAAACTGCTTTCAAGAAGTCCTGTGTGATGACCTTATCACACTATTAGAAGAAAGAAATCAAGAATCCGGAGGAATGGGAGAAGTTGAAATTTGTGGGAGGAATATCTCAAGATTTAATCTCAAAAGAAATAAGAAAACCATCGACACTTAAAAGCCTTTCCTTATGTATTTGCATCCTTAATGGGTGGTTAAATATAACAATAGCCTTATGGGTACCTATGCAAGCACGCTTAGACATGCCTAGGCTCACAGCTGAGGTAATCCCCTTACCTAGGTCCAAACAAGGCAGAACAGGGCCAAAACGGCTAGGTGCGCACCTGGAATGCCTTTGACTACACTGATAGCAAGATGGTACATGGTAGTACATATAAGGACTATAAAGGGCATTTGTGATATTTCAAAATTGGAAGCTTCTTTTGCACCAAAAATTTGTCCTTTTGGAGGTTACTTCAGCTATTTCCAATGCATTATGGTTGCACAGAGAACTTAACATACGTAAACTTCTATAAATCAACTTATTGCAGAGGCAAAAGCCAAGCAAGCTATAAACAAACACCCATTCAGAAAGGGCATTGATTCTAACCTTAAAAAAGAGGCATTTTTTTTCTATGAATTGTAGATAGTTATAGAGATGGTAATATGAAGGGTTTTTTTTTTTTTTTTGGAGCAAACAGCAGATTTTATCAGAACAGCTGTAGGGGGAAGAAATTCGCAATACAAGGGCTGAACAGCTTGAACCTTCGAGCATTAGAGCAATAGCTACATCATACAATATGATTTAGGCTTAATACTTAAGAGTATTAGTCATAGCATAGAAAAATGTAACGTATGCATCACATCTCAAATTACTCGAAAGCCATTCACCAGAGTAGAAAGGATTAGTGAAATTTTAGGCCTAATACATAGATATGTGTATGAAAGACACAGTGATATGTGCTTGAATTAAATGGGTAAATAACTAAAGGTGGAAAAAAGAACTTTATGAACTTCACAGACAACTGTTCTAGGCACGAGCATGTATACTTAATTATAATTAATGAGAAAGCCTCAGATTGTTTGAAAGTTTATAAGATAAATGTTGAAAATCAATTAAACAAGGATATTGGAGTGTATATTGGACGAATTAAATAACATTGTGAAAAAAGGGAGTGTATGTATACTTAATTAATGAGAAAACCTTAGATTATTTGAAACTTATAAGACTAACGTTGAAGACCAATTAAACTACGATAATGGAGTGTATATTTGATGAATTGAATGACGTTCTTCATATTCTCCTTGACAAAATGGTTTAGCTAAAAAGGAGAGGAAGAAAAAGAACAAGAACAAACCATGGTTCTGAATATCGGGTATCAAGAAAGGCCAGGGGAGGGGGGAGATTTTTTAGTAACTTGGACACGCATATAATGGTACATCTTGATATTAAAAGAAAAAAAAAGAAGTTGTCAGTCGGTTTAACCTGTTAAAAGTCAACCAAATGGGCCTAATTGAACACAAATCAAGCATGATTTGGTGAATATGTGGGCCCCTTAAATTGAAAAACAACAAAAAGAAGATGAAAACATCAACAAGAAATTGAAGATTTACCCTTCTTTCCGATTTTTTCCCATAACGGTCCACTTTTATTTCTCGAATCCTACTCAAATCATTTGTTTTGATCCCAAAATAAATCTAGATCTAGCCTAAAATAACTTTCTAAGCTTCCTACATGGTTTAAATGAAAATAGAAGAGGAAAAATGAGTGAATTTTTTTTAGAGGAATCAAGAGTTTATCACCCTGAAACTATTTCACAAGGCCGGGATGGGAAGGTCTTGGGCTGTAGCCCTTGGTGTGAGGCCCCCTATCGTCGTATGATACTGCGCACTACGACTCGATCATTCATTTTACAATCTCTTGTAACATGCCTACTTATAATATCATGGCTGTCATAACATGCTTAGCGGTAGTTTATTATGCCTATGTATGTGATATCTTTTGTGATTGAGGAATGTCCATGATAAGTCGTGCTCACCTTCCAGCACGCAATATGATCCACTAAGCTTGTGTGTTCACACCCTCTTGTTTCCTTATGTGCTTTCAGGACACTACCGGGCTTGAGATGCCTACAAACGTTGATGGATGTCCTTATCATTGCTTCCCTTTTATTTTTGGAATTTTGGGCTTGTAAACGTGTTATGTATTTTGGACTCCTTTGATGATGTAGTTTGTTACAGATTAGAGGTGTACACGAACCAAGCTAGCTCGGTTAGCTCGCTCGACTCGACTCGAAAAGGCTCGATTCGACTCAGTTCGAAGCTGAGTTCGAGCCGAATCGAGCTGATTTTTTGAGCTCGAAAATGAGTTCAAGCCGAGCTCGAGCTGGTCCCAGCTCGACTCGACTCGGATCGGATCGAACCAGTTTGGTGACTCGGTTACTTTGATATTGATGTTGCTCACCAAGTGTTTGATGAAATGACTCAAAGAAGTGTGGCTGGTGGCAAGGAAGGTATGTATATGAAACCAACACCCTTTTTTTCTTGATTTTTATATTTCTTAGAAGGTGTTTGATAAAATACCTGTAAAACCATTGTTGCTGTCTCAAATACAGTGAGATTTTGAAGGTGCAGTCCAGGTGTTTGTGAAAATGCTGCAATGGCAAACTCAGCTCGATCTTGGCTCGAACTGGCCCGAGCTGCTGACCAAACTGAGCCAAGCTGGCCAGTCAGGCTCAAGGACTGAGCCAAACCGAGCTCGAGCTGAGGCCAGCTCAACTCGGTTCAACTCGATGTACACCCCTATTATGGATGTTGATGTTTTACATTTCCTAGTAAACTTAGCTCACTTGACAAAAAAAATAAAAAATAAAATCCCTCTGCCACAAGCCAGGTTTAGAGTTCGGGAATTTGGTGAGCCCATTCGCCAAGTCTGGTATGTGGCGAGGTAGCAGGAGCAACCTGGGATTGGTGCTCAGGAAGTTGAAGAGCCCGACTGCCGAATTCAGGGCGGGACAGACATGTGCATGTTTTAGGCTATACAGAAACAAATAGAACACCCTATGAGCTGTTGAAGAACAGCAAACCTAATCTCGATTATCTTAAAGTGTCCTCGTGACATCCTCAGCCTGATAGTTTTGTGCCAGCTTCTCCATGGCTTGGATAAACGTGGGCAGTTGATGTCAGGTATGCAGCCACTGGTCAAGCTTTTGCCAAGCAAATCATGAAACCTGATCCTAAATGGTTAGGAGAAAGCTATGAATCTATGGTGATGATGAATCATATACATTAGCCAAGGTGTACCGTAATGGTAACGGTGGCCATAACGGCCACCACCGTTACCTTTACGATATGGGCCATAACGGCTATTACGGTCTCTCTTTTTTGATTTTTTTATTTGTTGAAAAAACTCCTGAAAAACCTGTATCTGCCCCGTAATGTTGATTAAAAAGTATGAAAAACAAGTATATGTCTCGTAATAGACCATTATAGGGCTATTATGGCCTTTATAGGGGATGTAACGTGCCGTTAACGGCAATTATGGGTCAATTTTTGCCATAACGGGTATTACGACCCCGTAACGTGTAACGGTTGCCACCACTACCTGTATGTAACGGCCTTTACGGCACACCATGACATTAGAAGATCTCCTACATATGCACTATATGCACTCTTAATCAAATCCCATTTTAGCAATCCCTAGGTGAGGTAGAGCAAGTTCGGCAGTTTCAATTTTCATCGATAGAGTAGATCAAAGAATGTACAAGGAAGTGCGTGTACTAACCTGAAAAACAAGCCTCTTCTGTCGCCTATCTGGCAAAGGGAATTCTATCTTCCGATCAAGTCTGCCTGGACGAAGAAGTGCGGGGTCCAAAGTGTCCGCACGATTAGTTGCCATTATAACCTTCACATTCACCGTTTGATCGAATCCATCCATCTGCAGAAACACTCAAAGAGAACGTCCAAAACTCAAGCACATAGAAGTATACCAAGAATGCGAATAGGCATGCACTTTTTTGCCCATGTAACTGACAAACATGTGCATTGGTGTCAGATTAGGCGATTATGGAAACTACCATAGCTGATTATACATAAAAGTCTTATGATAACACAAATAATAATAATAATAATAATAATAATCATAAAATAGTGGTTCAACTAAAGCAAATAAGAAACAGTACCGATTCACAACAGTACATGATAAAGTAAAATGCACCTAAATAAATAGAATTACTTTTCTTGTGGTGAGTAAGATGAACTTAAACCAATGAGAACCTCAACGCTGCAACACTTGGGTCATAACTACTAGGTTGAAGCCAAGTCTCATACCCATAAAAAATACACAGAGAAGTAGAAACATGTTAAAAGCAAAAGAGGAAGAAAAAGAAGAAGGAAGAAGTCAGTTAATGCATAAACACTGCCAGAAGGTCCAGGACACACAAAAGATAGAACTTTCCATTTTTCCTCCCCAAAACACGTATCTATATGTCAATTTTTTAAAGAAATGTAGTTGTGTTACATGAACCTATTCATAAATATTGTAGATATATGTAGTAAGGCAAGCATGCTGCACAAAATTGTCTTTTATTATTATTTTTTTTTTCTGAAAAGATAACTAGTTGCACATATTTGTCACAAACAATCTGAAGTAACGCCATTAAGGACTCCCATTTGTGTAACTCAAGTTGTAATACATTTTCCTTGATTTCATTAAGATTATTAGTCCTTTGTTTCTTGTGTTCCTTTTAGTCCAATCTTACCTGATTCAATAGTTCCATGAGGATACGCTGAACTTCTCTGTCAGCTCCAGTTTGGGCATCAAAACGTGCAGTAGCAATAGCATCCACCTCATCAATAAATATAATTGCAGGAGCATTTTCTTTTGCAAGACGGAAAACATCCCGAACCATTCTTGGGCCCTGGATAGAAAAATAAGGCCAATCATAATCAGAACCAACATCCAGCACTCAAGGCAAAATAACACACAAAGGCATCCAGGTGGGGGTTGGGGGGTGGGTATTGGAGGACAAAAGTTTTTTTTTTAATTTTTTTAATTTTTTTAATTTTTTAAAGCACCATTAGCAAGGGGAAGTCCTTCAACTTACCTCACCCAAATATTTCTGCACGAATTCTGAACCAACAACTCGTATAAAAGCTGCAGTTGTGTGATTAGCCACAGCCTTGGCAAGCATGGTTTTACCCGTACCAGGAGGGCCATACAGCAGCACTCCTCGAGGAGGATCTATACCAATCTGTTTATACAGCTCATGATGCGTCAAAGGCAACTCAACTGCTTCACGAATTTCCTGCTTTTGAATGTCGCACCCTCCAATATCCTGTCCCAGCCAAAAAATAAAAATATAAATATAAAACAAGTATTAAGAGAAGGGTTCTCTGAATCCTAAAGGAGCCAAATATTTAAACAAAGGGTAGCTTCCATGTCTACAGTGGAACAACAAACAATATCTCTTGCTATTGAATCCAAAAGCTAAATGCAAATAAGATCATTATCCTTTACATAAAAAAAAACTGCCGTGGGTGGGTGTATCCTTTACATAAGGAATCATGAAATTAGACACATGGAAGAATAGTTATTCTTCTATCAATAAATCAATAGTTAAATCAGCTGAGGGGGCGAATCTAGTATGCCCCCAAAGGAATTCAGCTCTTGAACAATCAAACCAATCATATGCTCATGAGACTAAGGAAGCACGGGCCTAGTGTGCCAAGCAGTCTAATTTATGATTTGTTTGATAACAAGTTCAAAGTGAGTCTAACAAAGACAACTTTTGCATCATTTGCACAACTGATACAGTAGATGATATTCCAAGGAAGGGTTGTTTGCTCATGGTTTTTTTCGCTAGGTAACTCGACCCAACTCGTTCAGCTTTGAGTCAGAGTTGTGACTTACCTGAGGAGAGGGTATTTCGGCCCAACATGCCCCAGGGGTATCAAGTCAACTCAGGCAAGCTGCATAAGAATCAAACCATGGTTGTGGAGACATTGGGGCAACAGAAAATCCTCAACAAAGGTTCTGGGTTAGAACATCGGGCAAACAAATTTCCATGGCCAAAATGCACTAGCACCCAAGCATTTCTGTGTTAGGTAATGAATTTGACCTTTCCAATGGAAAGATGTCAGCATACAAAGCCGATCTAGCCTATGGAACAAGATGGTGGAGTTCAATGGCTTTCCTGTTGGAAGCCAACAGTAGTTCTTGAAGAAGTGATGCTGTGTTTCGTAACTAATTTTGAGGGCAATTTTTAGGAGATAAACTACATCCAAATAGCACAAAATTGACACTATTAGATAGCATATCAAGTTACCATTAAAGGGTCCGAGAGTCCAATTCATACGTGGATGGAACAGATGACCAAATTATCTATAACGTACAGGGTTGTGATGGAAACTAGGACTTTGTTAGTACTGTCAACATGTGGGGTCTCCTGAAAGTCAAATATGGTAGTCTTATCACCTTATGATTTAGGTAAGATAGTCATATCAGTTCCTAGAGTTAGAAACTAAACACAGTAAAATTAGCTGTTTTGTCAGGTCAAAGTTAGTCAAAGCTGGCTAGGAAACATGTACTGAAGTTAAGTCTCCATGTTTATTTTTAGTGGGGTTTCTAAGTAGGGTTTGAATAATATTTACGTATAATTTAAAAGTTTCTTTTCTTTTTTTCATAATTTCATACATATTTTTACCATTAGAAAAAATCATATGCAATCAATGACGTCATGTACAATTTAAGAGAGAGAGAGAGAGAGAGAGAGAGAGAGAGAGAGATTATTAAATAGTTGCTCCCCTATTTATTTGGGTCCCTTAGGCCATGTTTGGAAACCATGAATTCCATGCCAAACAATGGAAAAGGATAGGGGTTTTCCTCTGATGTGGATTCCACCAAACAATCATTATACTTTCCCATATTTTGAATTCTTGGCATGAGAAACTAGGTAAGCATTGTGAGAGGAATATGGGAATTCCACCTGCTATCCAAACAAGAACTTAAAATTGGATTCCATGTTTCAATAGTTCACATAGAAATCATCATTGCATAATTATTACCTTTTCTTTTGACCTTGGATTCCACATTTCCAAAACATGTCCTTCGTTGTAATGTTGTTAGTGTCAATTGGCAAAATAATAGTGAAGTTGCAAGTAAAGAGGTTTTTTTTTTTTTTTTCCAATAGAGAAGTTTAGACATCTTTTTTAATTGAAAGGTTAGGATTATTGATGTAGGACAATTAACCACTTGCTCTAAAAGCTCGATTAGAGCATGGTGAATCAATCCCTTTATCTCATAGCCCAAGCCCCACATCTCATGGGTTAGGACCTCGGCCGAACCCCCCTCGTGGGCCCCAAATCACATGGGTATTGCTTCACATGAGCCACCCCCCTCACACGGACCGCACACCCTGAGTGTGCCCCTGCATCCCACAGGCAACCCCACTCAAGCCCAGTGTGAAAATGCCCCTGCATTAATCAACCCCGGTGAGGAGTCTCGCACACGAGACCTCCCGCTCTGATACCAATTTGATGTAAGACAATTAACCACTTTTTCTAAAAGCTAGAACTGTTAGAGCATGGCGAATCAATCCCTTTATCTCATAGCCCAGGCCCCACATCTCATGGTTGGGACCTTGGCCGAACCCCCCTCTTGGGCCCCAAATCACATGGGTACCGCCTCACACAAGCCATCCGCCTCAGGCGGGCTGCCCACCCCAACCCTTGCATCCCACAGGCAACCCCACTCAAGCCCGGTGTGAAAATGCTCCTACATTAATTATATTAGATGGACAATATACATTTCATTGGAACTTCAGGGTTTTGGGCTTTCTAAATTGTAACATGACCCCCTGGAGTGGTCATATTCAGCTGGTAAGGACAAAGTATTTACCATTAACCACTTGAAGAGTAGGAAAATCCTATTATATATCCTGCATCTTGTACCTCCTAAGTGAAGAATCAATTAAGCGTCTACAGCAGAGGTTTTCACCTATAAATAGTGTTCTCCTTAAGTTAAGAGGTCTCTGGTAGAATAAGTGGCTTAATGTTCTGGGGGGGTGCCCCAAGGACAAGCTTTTCGAGTTTGAGGGGTTCCTTGTATGTTGTTTCTGCGGTTGACCACTTGTCATCCTTTGGTTCAAGCCTTCATTGTGGCATGGTGTTGGATGGGAGCTATGGGGGAAATAGAAAAACTTTTTATGGCATATCACTTCACTGCGGACTTGTGGTCGATTTGGAAGGATATGAATAACATGACTTTCAGTAACAAGGACAGCAGTTGCGATCACGTTTTAAAAGCCATCAAGAAGAGTGGTGGTTGGGCGGGGGGTTTCTACGACTTTTTAAAGGGTCTATCCATGAGGAAATTATGGCTTGTTGGGAAAGAGATCCTTTTCATAATGAGCTGTGATGATTTCTCATCATCCAACCCTTCGACTTTTTTTCAGTTCTTAATAGAATTGAATTGATTTATCGTTGCTTTTCAAACTGCTTATTTTTCTTAGGCAGAATCCTAGGGCATTCTTTCCTCTATAGATTTTAGGGTAGTGGCCTCCAAATGGTCAGTTCTTCTCTGTTTGCTTTGAGTCTCTTCTAGGTGCCATTTGGCATCTCTATTTAAATTTCATTTGCGGATAAAAATGGTTATTCATTCAAGAAGGGTGGAAATATGTTCATAATGAAGCATAATCGGCTAAGGTTGATTTAGAAGGAACAGAATATTACACTTGTAGTATATAATCTTTATTTAAAAAAAAAAAAACCCTTCCACGGGACTAGGAGCAGATTTATAAGTGGGGTAATGAGGGCCAAAATCTTTTACGAGTCGTTTCGATGCCTGTAATTTTTTTTATTTGTAAACACATTACACGTGAAAAGAGTTTCAAGTGTAATCGGTTTACATGCTATTCCGTTTGGCTTTTAAGTGGGAATCTGTTTACAGGTAAACAGATTGTGCGTTTGGCTAACCTATAAAGTATTTACAATGAATAAAGTACGTATTCATACCATAGAGCTTGGGTGGTGAACCCAAGGTATCCCGTATCAGTAACGGTGGCCGTAACGGTCACCACTATTACCGATACGGGTACGAACGATACGGGGTGTAACGACCGTTACGAAGGTTCTTTTGCCCAAAAAATTTTGAAAAAATATCTAGAAAATCCAAAATAATGTAAATATTCCAAATATATATTCATTTTTTATTTTGAAGATGTTTATGGCAGTGTAACAGTCCACTCTTTGGTGAGTGTTGTATCAGGCTGTTTAGTAAATTTGTGAACATGATTATGTCTCTAATGTTTACACATCACAATCAAGCACTAGAACTAGAAATCAGAAAAAATGCATAAATATTACTTTTTCATTTTTCTTTTTAAAAAAATGATCCTTGGAGCTTCTAGTCACTCAAATAACTTCAATCTACGATTTTAATATTAAAATCTATAGTAAGAGTAGTCGAAATCTGTTGTAAAATGACCTAAGAGAGTTTTTGGAATGAGAAAAGTGAAAAAATGAGAAGAAATTTTGATTTAAATTTTAAAAAAAAAAAAAGTGGTCGTTTTTCAACCGTTACGGGAGTAACAGTCGTTATGCCTCGTAACAGCCTTTACCGCCATCGTAACGACCGATACGATCCTAAAAAACCAATTGCCCCGTTTCACCCCCGTATCGCGTAACGGTCATAGCCGTTACCTATACGTATCGGCCTTTACGGGGGTATCGTAACGGATACGGAACACCTTGGGTAAACCCTCCAAAATCTGCAAATCACATAAGAAAGACTTGATTTTTTTTTTAAGGCCCTAAGAGAGCATTAAAGCATGCACACACTAAACGGATTAGATGTCTTCCACCCATCACAGTAGGCCCCAAATGCAATCTAGAAGTTTTTAATGGTGGACGTCCCATCCTTCCTTCATGTGGTCCATTTGATAGTGGACGAGTTGTTTTTTTAGGGTCACAGGAGAGCATCAAGGGAAACATATGATAGATGGATTGGATGTAACATACACATTACGGTGGGCCCCACATATCATGTATATATTAACCATTGTCTTCTAACATGTATAATGTCTTTTTGGCTGTAAAGACTTTAACTGTAATCTGAAACATGGCTTTTTACCGGGTTTTAGATTGCAACTAAAAGTTGTAATCTGTTTACAGCCTGTAAAGCCTTTTCAGGCAAACACATGCATCCAAACAACCCCTGTAATCAAATTACCTATAATCCTTTTACAACTTAAGGACTTTACAGGCATCCAAACGACCCCTTACGGTAGTAGTAAGGAATCAAATAAAAAAGAGAGGGAGCGGGTCCTAGGCCATCATATATGTTGGTTTCATTGGCTTTTGTAATTATCTTCTTTTGTTTTTTTAAAGGTAACAACATTTTCTTAAGAAATCCCACCAAAGGAAAAACTAAGGCAGGTAAAAGAATTACAACCCGAGAAAAGATGGAAGATTACAATCAACAACTTTCAAAATAGAAGCCCAATTCACCACATCTAACTTGACCTTTCCAATTACCCCTTCCACTGTTCCATGCCTATTCCGGAAACAACGGTTGTTCCTTTTCCCCCCAAATAGCTTAAATCACTACCATTAAGGCTAAACACTACAAACTCTTTGGAAACCTTACCAACTCCTCTATCATGCCACACCAAGAGGAGACCTTCAATAGACGCCAACATTACCCAAGATGTGTCAAGAAGAGTGCGGATACAATCTCAAACGCTGTGTACATAAGGGCAATGAATGAAGAGGTGATCTATCGTCTTGGCCTCTTTATAGCACATCATGCAACATGTGGAATCAACATAAATCTTTAGAGATTATCAATAGTAAACAACCTTTTCCTACCCACCAAACACACAAAAGCCTCTACCTTGGGAGGGACGTCATAGAACCAAATAAGGTTCCTGTGAGTCTTTCTTGAATCCAAAGACGACTTCTAGAGTAGCTTATAAGAGGACCAAACCAAAAAGTGACCCAATTTGTCTAATTGACACACTATCCCCATACCCCACTGATGGGTGACAACTTTGAAGGCAATCCAGAAGCTTAATCATTCACTTCCACATCCGAAAGGTCCTTTCTATTTCTTTCCGGAGATAAATGAGTTGGGCTAACCTCAGAAAGTCCACCTGAAATGACCTTCCGCCACACCCCGCATCATAGGCGAATATGGTTGCTGTCACTAAGGAAAAATGGCACTTACTCCTTGAACTTAGGTGTGACCGTGGTGACCGCTCTCCACAAGCCTGCATTCCTATACATAGAAGGCTAAAGATTCATTAACCCATCAACCCCCATCCTCGGCCCCATATTTATTAGCAATTACCTCTCTCCACAATCTTCCCTCTTCTGAGTCAAACCTCTACAACCATTTCCCAAGAATGGATCACGTTCATCGTATCCAAATCCCTAATGCCTACTCCCCCTTCAACAATAGGCTTGCATACATCATCCCAATTTAGAATGTGGAACTTTTATTTCCTTTCCACCCCTCTCATCGGGAAGTCACACCTCAAGACCCCTCTCCTTGCAACCAACAAACTCTACCAAGAGCTCGATTTCTTTCTTTTTCCAAATGAACTCCAAGCATGTCGCATTTAGCTAAATTAACCTTTTGCCCCAACACTGCTTCAAAACATGTAACAATCATACTCAAATTATCAACCTTCGCCTCATCTACATCGCAGAAAAGAAGAGTATCATCTGCGGACTGGATGAGGGATATTAGGGGGTTGAGAGAACCCGCTTTGAAACCTTAAAAAAGGCTCACTTCCTAACCTTTGGAAAACATTCTTCCCAAAGCTTCAACAATGACAACAAAAAAAAAGGGGGGGGAAAGTGGGTCACCTTGCCCAATGCCTCTTGAACTTTTGAAGTAGCCTTTGGGAGAACCATTGACAAGAACACAAAATCTGAGTGAACCAGTGTGACGCAGGACAGTCCTAATTATGATGCATGCTCATGGAGATAATTAAACAGCGGAAATAAAAGGAATAAATTATCTAAAATTCTAACAGTAATCATCATAACTGAGAAAATCATAAAAGAAACATGCAGTGGAGCGAGCCATCACTACAACCATGGATTATGGAATTCAATTACTACTTAGGTTGGATCCGGCGAGGGATGAGACCTCCCGATCTTGCATGGTTACACCCAATCGATCAATGAAGATCACTAGTCCGAAGAACTAAGAAGTTTCTCGGATTAGGGATTTGAGAATTTAGGGTTTAGGTCAGTTCTCAAGATTTTGATCGAAGAAGAATTAGCCAAAACTGGAAAATAAAAGGAAGAAAATTATTACCTTGAAGAAGTTGGAGGGGCACAAGAAGAAATTAGGAGAAGAAGATCAAGGGGAGAGAAGAAGTACCATTAGAGAGAAGAAAGGAAGGAGGCAACCAAAGGGTTTGCTTTTCATTAATCAATAGTTAAGATTCGAGTTTAGGGCTTTAGCCCACTTAAATAAGTAAATAAAGACATAAAATTACTAAAATACCCCTAGAATAAGCAAATAAAGACATAGAATTACTAAAAGACCCCTAACTAAGTCAAAAACACGCAAATAACATAAGAACGGAAAAGTTTGGGCACTCGGTCTTCTTTCTCCAATCTTCTTTCACATGTGTCTTCCCTGAGTGGGGTCTTCTATATGTTCAATCACATGTGAAAGGTCTTCAGCTCCTCAATAGTCGCCTATCCACAAGGACGACATTTGTTGTTGGCGCTTTCTTTGTTGGTACACCTTGAATGCGCTTGTATCCGCATCAATTCCCCTCAGGTGAGAAAAACTCGACTCCGACGAGTTGAAACTTTTGTAGCGCTCGAGTAGATCTGGATCAATACCCTGCAATGCGTCGCCCGACAGCCACGTAGATTCAGACGATGGTTTGTTCTTCCACTTGACAAGATACCTTTGGAAACCCCCATCTCTCGTGGATACTATCTCGTCATCCAAGATTTCCTCAATTGCTTCTTTATGGGTAATGGGAGGAGGAGGGGGTGGAAGGGGTTGGGTAGCAAACTCAGAAAAAAGCCATGAAAGGGACGATGTATCAACAATGGGAGTATGGGCATAGACTAGATCTTCCACATTACAAGTTGGATTAATGCTCATTTCAGGTGGAAGGTCAACCCGATACGCGTTGGACCCAACCTTTTGGTACTATCTTGAATGGTCCAACACTACGCGCTTGTAATTTCTTTGCAGATCCTTGAGAGAATCGCTCTGGCCTTATTCGCACCATTACAGTCTCCTTCTTGAAATTCTTGCACTCTACGATGAGAATCGGCTGAAACTTTATAATCATCATTGCTCTTATTTAACCGCTATCTAATATGTGTATGCAAATCATGAATATGGCGTGCGAATGCATCGGCTGACTCAGAAGACCTTTGGGTAACAGACATAGGTAAGAGATCTATGGGCATTCTAAGTTTATAACCACTTACAATTTCAAAAGGACTCAACCCTGTAGATCTATTAACTGACCCATTATAAGCAAGTTCAGCAGTTGGTAAAATTAAGTCCCAAGTCTTAACATGTTCACCCACTAGACAACGTAGAAGATTTCCAAGGCTACGGTTTACCACTTCAGTTTGACCATTTGTTTGTGGGTGGCAAGCAGTAGAAAATTGCAAACGAGTTCCCATAATGTGCCACAGTGTCTTCCAAAAATAGCTAGTAAATCGAACATCACGATCAGACACTATAGTTTTAGGTAACCCATGGAGACGCACTACACCATCAAAAAAGAGACGAGCAACATGAGACGCATCTGAAGTCTTCGAACATGGGAGGAAATGCGCCATTTTAGAAAAACGGTCCACAACGACAAAAACGGAATCGTGCTTTTTTATAATCTTGGGAAGCCCGAGCACGAAGTCCATACTAATGTCCTGCCACGGAGCATGTGGCACTGGCAATGGCGTGTACAGCCCGGTATTTTGCTTTTTTTGCTTTGCCAGCTGACATGTTGGACACTGCTCTAAAACTTTGGCTACGTCTCGCTTGAGGATTGACCAATAGAAACGATCTTCCACGAGGGCAATGGTCTTATCACGACCAAAATGGCCAGCTATCCCTCCTGAATGAAGTTCCCAGATGAGGAATTCACGAAGGGATATACGGGGAATACAAAGTCTGTCTCCCTTGAAAAGAAAGCCATCTTTAAGAACATATTCACCCATAATATGCTGGTCACTAGAAAGCGACGCATAAGTACCCCCAAAATCAGGACATATGGGGTATTTATCTTTCAGTTGCTCAAATCCGACTACCTCTACACTCAAAGAGTTGAGCAACGCCACTCTCCTAGTAAGGGCATCCGCTGGATTATTTTCAACCCCGACCTTGTGTTTCAAAACAAACGAATATTCATGAAGAAACGTTACCCACTTGGCATGCCTTAGGGTGAGTTTCTTCTGAGAATGCAAATATCTCAAAGCCTCATGGTCAGAAAACAAAACGAATTCTTGCGGTAGGAGGTAGTGTCGCCAATGTCTCAGGGATTGCACTACCGCATAAAATTCTTTGTCGTAAGTGAAGTATTTTTGTTTTGCCTCATTCAGTTTCTCACTGAAATAGGCCACTGGGTGTCCTTCTTGACTCAACACTCCACCTATACCGACACCAGACGCATCGCACGCTACTACAAAGACTTTAGAAAAGTCAGGTAGACGCATGACAGGAGCTTCCACCATCTTGCCCTTAATTTCTTTAAAAGCCTTGACGGAGGCTTTAGACCACACGAACTCTCCCTTTTTCATGCATTCGGTAATGGGAGCCATGATCGTGCTAAAACCTCTAATGAACCGACGATAAAAAGTTGCTAGGCCGTGAAAACTTCGCACCTCATGAATGTTCCTTGGTTCTGGCCATTCAACTATGACCCTGACTTTTTTAGGGTCTGCGCGCATCCCTTCAGATGACACTATAAATCCTACGAACACAACTTGGTTAGACATGAATGCACATTTCTTAAAATTAGCGTACAACTTTTCCTTCCTAAGGACACTACAGACCTTCTTTAAATGTTCAAGGTGTGATTCCTTAGTGGTACTATAAATAAGAATATCGTCAAAGTACACCACTAGGAATTTTTCCATGAACGGCCTCAAAGTTTGTGTCATCACCCGCATGAAAGTACTGGGTGCGTTAGTCAAGCCAAAGGGCATGACCAACCACTCATACAGCCCATCTTTCGTCTTAAACGCCGTCTTCCACTCATCTCCTGGGCGTATACAAATTTGGTGATATCCACTCTTGAGGTCTATCTTAGAGAATATAGTTGACCTAGCCATCACGTCAAGCATATCATCAAGTCTAGGTATAGGGAACCTATACTTGACAGTAATTTTGTTTATGGCACGGCTGTCCACACACATGCGCCACATGCCATCTCTCTTTGGCGTCAACAATGCAGGTATGGCACACGGGCTCATACTTTCTTGGATGAAACCCTTTTGCAGAAGCTCATCAACTTACCTCTTCAACTTTGCATGCGCAGCAGGGTTCGTCCTATAGTGAGGAAGGTTCGATAGAGTAGACCCTGGGACAAGGTCAATGGTATGCTGTATGTCCCTCATAGGTGGCAACTCATTCGGTAAGTCTTCAGGAAATACATCACTGTATTCTTTCAGGACCGAGGTCACCTCACGGGGCAACTCTGATGGAACCTCAGGTGTAATTTCTCTAGCCACAAGGGCATACACCATAGAATCCTCCTTAGCCTCTTTTTCAAACTCTCTTGCGCTGATTATATGTAAAGACTTAGGTTTGGATTTCCCCATTTCTCTAGGCTCACTTGCCTTCTCATCCTTCTTCTTCCCTAGTGTATTCTCAGGTGGCATGGGATTAAGTTTGATCTTTTTACCATTATACATAAAAGTACACGCATTCGAACGGCCAAAGATCGTGACATCACTATCGAATAGCCACGGTCTACCTAGGATAACATGTCCCACATCCATAGGTAAAACATCACACCACAGGGACTCTTTGTATGACCCAAACTCGATGGGGACTAGATATTGTTGGGTGACAAGTAGGGATGTCTTGTCAACCCAAGAAACTTTATACAGGTCTGGATGAGGTGTGGATTTCAGTTTTAAGCGATCTAAGGTGCTAGTGGAAATCACATTCTGACAACTTCCACTGTCCACTATCACCTTACAATTCTTTTCACCACACTTGGCAATAGTGTAGAAGATAGTGCTTCAACGCCAGTCAGCACTACTTCTAGACTGAGCTAACACACGCCTGACTACTGCAAGTGTTGCTTCTCCATCCACTTCTTCTTCATCAGTAAGTCCTCCTTCAGGGTGATACTCTTCAACTTCATAATCACCCTGGTCATCTCCACCCTTGTGGGACTCGCCTATAACTAAGGCTCTCCCACGGCTCTTCGTAGGACACTGATTAGACATGTGGCCAAGGTTGCCACACTCATAGCAACTCACTTGGCTCATGTTACTAGGACCGGCACCAAGAACCCCTTTGCCCTTGTCCTCCCTAGGCCTAGACGGAATGGTCGCCTGTGCCCTAGGTTGACCACCAATATTAGGTCTAGTTCCTTGAGAACTAAATCTAGCACTGGAGTCTCGGGACTCAAAACGACAAACGACAGGAGCCTTCAGATATTGCTCTAAATCCTTCACGACTTGATATGCTTCATCTAAGTCCGTTAAGGGCCGAGTAATAAGCTCGCGCTGAAGATCCGCACAAAGGTCCGTCTTGAAACGCGAGAGCGTTACTAGAGGGTCTTCTCGGATATCACATCGCATCACATACTCTTCAAATTTAGCGATGTAGTCAGCGGCAGGCATTGACCCTTGGCGTAAGGATTGCCATTGGTCAAGGAGCTTCTGACGGTATGAGAGAGGAAGGTATTTCTCCTTCAACTTCTCTTTCATCTCATACCAATGTGTGATAGGGGCTCTACCAACTCTCTCTATCCTACGTTCGGTGTTGGTCCAGAAGAGCTTGGCTTGACCCACAAGCTTCATCTTAGCAAACCGCATTTGACGGTTTTCCGACATGCCATACCACTCAAAGTAGTGGTCCATGTCAACAACCCAGTCAAGGAACGCCTTGGGATCCAAGCGCCCATCAAAACTCGAGGCCTCAACTCTCACACTCTTCATTGCATGCTCATCTGGATCATAACGGTCTTGATGACCACATGTGGCTCGTGCCTCTCGCACCACACCACGACCGTTACCACGATCTCAATTCTCACTATCACCACGTGTGGCAGCGCGTTCTTCAATGATTCCTTCCACTTGGGAGTGTGCATCTTCCCCTACAGCGAGGTTTTCCTTTTGGGACGCCTCTAGTTACTCCACCTTAGTCATGGTAGTGGTAATTTGGTTCTCAAGGCGGGCAAACTCACGCCTTTGACCCGTTTCTAGGGCGGTTATCTTTTGTATCAATTGAGCAAGTTGCTCAGATAACTGCTCGTTATTCATGGTAGGTTGAAGTCTGAAACCTCTACCTCTTCTCGTGGGCATACAATGAAGACTTGAACCAAACTCTACCTAACTAGACTACTAGGTGTTATGACTTTCAAGATGAATGCGATGAATGCAAAACTACTATGAACTGACACAATTAAGTTGAAACAGGAAACAACTCAAATCTGGAAATTTTTCCAGATAAGAAACTTTCTAAAATTGGAAAGTTTCTAAAATTGAAAACTTTCTAAACCTGGAACTTTCCTAAGTTAAACCTAAAAATTAAAACCCTAATTTGATAACTTGATCTAGACAAAAACCATGCAAGCCTAGGCTTTGATACCAAATTTGATGCAGGACAGCCCTAATTATGATGCATGCTCATAGAGATAATTAAACAGCGGAAATAAAAGGAATAAATGATCTAAAATTCTAACAGTAATCATCATAACTGAGAAAATCATAAAGGAAACATGCAATGGAGCGGGCCATCACTACAACCATGGATTATAGAATTCAATTACTACTTAGGTTGGATCCGGCGAGGGATGAAACCTCCCAATCTTGCATGGTCACACCCAATCGATCAATGAAGATCACTAGTCCGAAGAACCAAGAAGTTTCTCGGATTAGGGATTTGAGAATTTAGGGTTTAGGTCAGTTCTCAAGATTTTGATCGAAGAAGAATTAGCCAAAACTGAAAAATAAAAGGAAGAAAATTATTACCTTGAAGAAGTTGGAGGGGCACAAGAAGAAATTAGGAGAAGAAGATCAAGGGGAGAGAAGAAGCACCATTAGAGAGAAGAGAGGAAGGAGGCAACCAAAGGGTTTGCTTTTCATTAATCAATAGTTAAAATTCGAGTTTAGGGCATTAGCCCACTTAAATAAGCAAATAAAGACATAAAATTACTAAAATACCCCTAGAATAAGCAAATAAAGACATAGAATTACTAAAAAACCCCTAACTAAGTTAAAAACACGCAAATAACATAAGAACGGGAAAGTTTGGACGCTCGGTCTTCTTTCTCCAATCTTCTTTCACATGTGTCTTCCCTAAGTGGGGTCTTCTATATGTCCAATCACATGTGAAAGGTCTTCAGCTCCTCAATAGTCGCCTATCCACAAGGACGACACTTGTGGTTGGCGCTTTCTTCGTTGGTACACCTTGAATGCGCTTGTGTCCGCATCACAGTGCATTCCTTAATCCATCTCCTCCAAAGATTCCCACATCCAATCCTTCCAAGCATGTAATCCAAAAAGTCTTAAATGATTGAAATGGAAAAATGGCAAAACCCAACACATACCATAGTATCTAGGGCTGAAAATGGGTACCCAGACCCACAGGTACCCCATGGACCCAACCCGATTGTAACGAATCGAGGTCCAATCTTTCGGACCTGTTTCAAAATCAGTTTGGGTTTGACGTCCACCACATGAGACTTCATTAAAATGGGATCATGCTGGGTTTAGGTTGCACTTACTATCTTCAAAACCAGTTAAAAATCCGGTCAGGTTGGTTTTAGTTCATTTAACAGTATGATATATTAAAGAATATTAATTTTTCTGATCATGTAATGGAGTTTGGTGCTCCACAAGCATGTAACAGAGCCCATTTACTGATATACACACCATGCACAATCTAATCCATCCATCAGGTGGGCTGACTATGTAAATGCCCATGTTTGACCCACACCCAACTCAAAAGCAATGTTTAGGTACTCTAAGCTGATTGAATTTGGGTCCTAAAAAATGAGACTCTGACCCAAACTCGATTAGCCCAATACAGGTAATCTAGGACTAAGCCCACACCATATATATTGACAGCTTGGCAATCTTGCCAACAAAATTTTTTCCAGTATCTTGTATAAACCTTGGACTAAAATGATTGGCCTCAAGTTTGTTTTCTTTATTTCAGCCTCCTCAATCTTAGGAATAAGAGTTATCAACATAAACATTCAAACACTTACTCATTTTACATCTTTCATATAACTCAAGGAAGAAGTTCATGACAATTTCTTTTATGATACCCCAACATGCTTGAAGAAGCCATAAGAAAACCGTTCAGAACCTTTCATGCCTTGAATCACTTTCCAAACCTCCTCTTCACTGACATTTGTGACGAGACAATCCGCCATGCCATTAAGTGAAGACTTACAAAGATAACCATTCCAAAAGGGGTCATCCCTCTTGGAGACAAATTGGAATAAAACTCAACTATCACTTCCCTATGTTGTTCTGATCTTCAACAAGCCAACAAGGTATGGATGAGATTCGACCTACGTCGCCCACTAGTCATATTATGAAAAAAAGGATATGTTCCAGTCACCTTTCCTTCAACCAGGTAGCACTTTATTTTTGTTTCAGTGAAGCTTCCTCTTCCTCAAGATGTTCTACTTTTAATCCTCCCTTTCACACTTAAATCTTCTCCCACCCTTCTTCTCTATCAATGCATTTTATACGATTTAATGTTACCTCCCTTTTTTCTCATCTTCATCAAATTTCTTTTACTCCATTCTTCCAGCTTTGTTTTAAGAAGCTTCTTTAAACACTTATAGCTAGCCCATCCCACTACCTCACATTTTCCCCAAACTTTTCAAATAAAGACAGTCCTCTTCATCTAACCACCACCAGTTTCCGAACTGAAAAGAAGTGCTAGCAGAAATACCTGAAGATTCCAAGCATATGGGCAAATGATCAGACATGCATCTCAGCAAAAACAGACTGCACCACACCAAGGAAGTGTATTTCCTACTCCATTGAGATGAGAAATGTGCCCAGCTTGTCATGATCAGCCCCCCACGGTTATTTGACCAGTAAATTGGCATCCACATAAAGGCAAACTGATCAGATTAATTATTTCGACAAACACTGCAACCTTCCTCATGACATAGATATGCAACTTCCCCCAACTTCTCGTGCAAAAGCCCAATTGTGTTTCAGTCCCCTCCAACACACCATGGTAAATTCCACCTGCGAACTGTCATAGGCAACTTTGACCATAACTGGCATCACAGTGAGGGCATCTAGACCATACATTGCAGTATGAACCCAAGTGCACCTGCAGCTGTACAAACAATTGAAGCCGTAAGACCAAAACCAATCATCTTCAACTTTGATCTTGTTCTTATTCTGCATCAATATAATTTCCGCTGCTGTTCCTTGAGCTGGAAACACAATAACGCCTTTATCATTATATAGCCACAGATCATCAGTCACGCTATCATCCACATTTTCCAATTTCGGCTCTTGAATCATAGCGTCTATTTTTCTTCTTCATTTCAACTTTGATCTTGTTCCTGTTCTGCATCACTATAATTCCCCTTGTTGTTCCTTGAGCCAGCAAGGAAATAAAGCCTTTATCATTACATCCCCATAGATAACTAGACTATCACCCACATTTCCCAATTTCAACTTTTGAAGCATGGTAGTATCTATTTTTCTTGCTCTTAACAATTCCTTAATAGCACACCCGTGACCGGTACTCCGAATACTGCTTACATTCCACAAACAACTTTCATTTTAGACCCCATCTTCTCCTTGATTTGGATCCCCCCCATTTCTTTTTTTTTTAGGACAAATCAAGAGCTGAGATCAAAATGGAGTTTGCTGGTTGAGGTTAAGGTCAGTTGGGGTTTCTTAATACACATGTGGCTCAGGAGATGACATTCAGTTGGGATATTGAATAAGTAGGAGAAAACCTTGAAATTTCCTGGTGTCACACTTTTCCTACTTATCCTTTTTTTTAAAACTTGCTTCCTACAAATTCCCATCCACCTCCACATCGAAATGTGATCAATTCTTCCTTGGAGATCCAACCTATCTAAACGAAATTTGTGAATGTTCTCGCAGGGCATCTAAATACATGGAACCAGAACTCGCCGGCGGCCTACCTTACTTCCCAATAGGCAATAGCATAGAAAAGAACTCGCAAAAACTAAATTTCCAAAACACCCACAAAAAGGAAAAGAAACCCTAATCTCCAAGCCCTTATCATCCAAAAAAAGGAAAGAAACCATAATCTCCTCTCCGAGAAAACCCTAAATCCACTTCCACATCGTATGAAACAACCCAAATACCAATCCAACACGCGGAAAGGAAAACGAAAACCCAAATCTCAAAAAACAAAGTAAAATGTAAAAAGGAATCCCTTATACATCACGGAAATTACCAAATCACCCTAACAACACAGAAAGACTGAATATGCACAAATTCAGAGTAATAAAAAGAAGGGAATACACCGAACCAACTCACATTGTACGTGACATCTGGCTTCTCCGACTGGCTCAGAAGCGAAATGCTGGAATCCGCCTCCGGCGGCAGCACATCCACCAGAGCGTTCGAATGCCGGTGCAACGCCACGGATGCCGATGGCTTCAGGAGTTCCCGGTTGATCGTGCTCAGGATCCGGACGTAGTAGTTCGATCCAGTCGTCGATCCGACGATCCCATTGTTCTGATCGACCATCTCCATGAACTGGCCGATCACGAGCGGGACGGACTGGATCCGTTTCACCTCCTCCTGGGCCCGCAGGAGCTCGCGCTTGAGATTCTTCTGCTCGTCCTTCACGTACTCTTCCTGGATGTCGATGAATTCGAGCTGGCGCTGGAGTGACTTGAGGCGGGCGTAGAGATCGTCATCATCGGACGATGGGGTGGAGTCGGACAGATGGGGTTCGTATCGGACGGCTGGGATGGACGAAGGAGGGAGGGAGGAGGGTTTGGGGTCCACGACTATTGCAGAGGCTGCCATTGAGAGAGAGAGAGAGAGAGAAGGAGATTGCTTTGGGAAGAAGAGAACCCCCACGGCGCTCGGTCTGATTAATATATAGTACAGGTTTTGTAGACTTCCGTGGTAGTTTACCAC
The DNA here is from genome assembly GCF_029962835.1 of Magnolia sinica. Taxonomy (NCBI): domain Eukaryota; kingdom Viridiplantae; phylum Streptophyta; class Magnoliopsida; order Magnoliales; family Magnoliaceae; genus Magnolia; species Magnolia sinica. The sequence goes on from NC_080580.1 coordinate 89,874,580, forward strand.
CATTTAGTAGGGGCTCATTCACGAGAAATCCAAACCGTCCAAATCTGTGACCCAACTGTGAATGGAGCTGAAACTTCAAAAAACAAAAATCACTTTATATAAAATGGCAGTAAACCGTTTGATACTGCCGCTCGGATTGGATAGCGTTCCACTAACAATTGGGTGGTGTAAAAGCTATGGCCCACCATGATTCGTGTTTTATCCGTGCGGTATATCCATTCTTCCAATTTATTTTAAGGCAGGAGCCCAAAAATTATCAGATCCAAAGTTCAAGTGGACCACACCACACAGCATAGTGGGGACAGTGACATCCACCGTTGAAGCCTTGGTAGGGCCCACCCTCATGCCAATGTTTATTTGCCATCAAACAAACTCCTAGGATTGGAAAACACAAATATCAACTTGATCTGATGTTGTCAATGGGGGAATTTGACCCCATCAAGAGGGGGTTGGAAATCGACTGTGAGAGCTTCCATTACATCTAAAATCCTTTCAAGAGTTGCATACATAGTATTTATATCACTGGGCTATTATTCTATTGGGCACATGGCCTACTAATGATACCCCAGGACAATTAGATTATAAGTTGCATCAATATAATTACTTTAATATGATGAGCAACACTATCCGAACATTGTCAATGTAAATCAATGGTTAAAAATCATTGGTTAATCACCCGTACATGATTTTGTGCTTGTAGCCTTTCCGAGAGTTATAATTTCATCATTTTTCAATAAAACATATATGTCAATGGGCTTATTACAATCATTGTGTTAAACATTACATACGTTCACTAATTAGATATATTAAAGTCAATTTAGTAATTAAAATTAAGTCCATGTAAATATACCGTACATAACTACTTTTGGATTAAGGTTGATTCCGAATAAGGGTGCCAAACATAATAAGAGGATTTCAAATCCACGCTCCCAAATAGGCCCTAAATGTAATCTATCAAATTTTTAAACCCTTGTATTAAAAATATCTAGGAAAATCAAAAGAACTGCACAGATAAAGCACATACATCATGGTGGGCCCGCAGAGCTTTTCTACCACTAACTTGTGGAGTGGTCAACGGACAATCCAAGTCCTTGATTATGCCTTGAACCATAGGCTACAATCCATTTGATTAGATCATGGATATTATGAGCTCTATTGTAAATGGTTCATGCTTTAAAAAGTTTCTAGATGAGAAATCCCAAGCTTTCTTTACATGACCAAAAAAAATAAAAATTAACCCAACGACTCTCATTCATCTAATCTTGACGATTTTTGGTTTGTATTGAGGAAGTCCAAAAAGCTACCACTCAGGCCTGTTTGGCTGGATGGATCCCATGGGATTAGGAGGGATGGGATGGATTTTAAGGTAATGATGGTGGTGTCAGTGGATTGGTTTAAGATCCATGGGATTGCTATATCCCGAGACAAGTTCACTAAGTTTGTGTGGCATGCCCGGCATATCTCGGGATTTTACCTTCCAATCTGTCCAACCAAACATGCCCCAAGCACAATTGAACGGGATTAGGAGGGATGGGATCAATTTTAAGGTAATGATGGTGATGTCAAGTGGATTGGTTTAAGATCCATGGGTTTGCTATATCTATTTCCTGGGACAAATTCATCGGGTCTGTTTGGCTCATTTGGTGTATCCCAGGATTTTACCATCCCATCCCTCCTAATCTCTCTTAATCCCCCCGGCCAAACAAGCCCTCAATGTCTTTGATCACAGAAGCATGGGCTCACTTGTACACAGTGAAGGTTGGAACTTACCATGTAATATATGACCATCGATTGAGAAGCCGATCCATTTTACCTACTCATGTTAATGCACGAGCTCAAAGAATAAAATAGATTCAAAACTTAAGTGGGCCACACAACATCGAAAAGTGAGGCACGTTTATATGCCATCCAAGCTGTTGGCAAGATCATTTTGCTAAGAATACAAAAATATTAGCATGACATAGAAGTACCTCTCAGCTCAAAGAATATTTCCACCATGGACAGTCAACACCGGGCTCACTTGAGTTTTAGACGGACAAGGTGGATTTCACACAAACACCACAATAGGCCCACCTAGCTCACAGCAGCTAGAGCTAAGTGTGATTGGGGCCGCTGATTGTGTCTAATACTCACTCAGACAATAAGCCATCTGACCAAATCTGTGTGGGGCCCACTTGAGATTTGGATTTACTTCATTTTTGGACCATATCTTAACATGATTGAAGAAAATGGATAAATGGCATAGAAGAGCAAATATATCATGGTGGGCCCACACAAATATGATCGCTTATAGTCTAGGTAACAACTAACCAAGTGAGTACCTAACCACAGGGCATACTTTAATTTAGGGTAAGTTTTTAACGTTGACGTGACCTTCCATCCACCTTTCTTTTTTCAACCCGAACAAAACCAATCTTACCAATCTAGACCTCTACCCCTACCCCTACTGATAACCCAATATAGATGAAAATACCTCTATTTTTTCATCTACTTTTACCTAAAAATTGGGGGTATTTTTGTCCAAAACCCTCTTTTCATACCTGAAAAATCTAAATAGCGCATAAAAAGTATGTGTATACAATGCTAAGCTCTTTTCGTACCTGAAAAATCTAAAAAGCGCATAAAAAGTAAGCATATACGGTGCTAATTTCTTCCTCAACATGAAGTACATCCAAGTCGCAGGTGGTCCAAATCATAGGAAACAATGAAGTCAATGAATGCTTACCATTAAAAAAATTTCACTATAATGTTTATTTACCATCCAAGCTGTTGATAATATCATGTGGATCTGGATGAGCGGAAAACACAAATATCAACTTAATCCAAAATTTTTGTGGGCCACAAAAGGTTTTTAATGGTCAAGCAACATTGTTTCCTGTAGTGTGGTCGACTTGAGATTTTCATAAATTTCATTTTTGGGTCCATAACCTAAAATGATATGAAAAACCGGATGGATGGCATGGATATACAACTAATACATCGAGGCGGGCCCTACGGTCAGGGACTCACCTAGAATCAACTAATCCGCGCCCCACCATCTGTATATGAAGAGTATCCTATGAGTTTGTCACGATTTACTGGAGAGAAATTGCGTGAAACGTGACCAGAGGCTTCGCACGATAGACGCGCGTTTAGAACTCTGGCAAGTGGGCCCATGTTTGCTAATCTACACCATTGATCGGTTGTTTTCCACCGTTGATAGACCGTCCGCCAGAAAAATCTCAAGATTGTAAAACCCTGGACGGAAACGGATTGGCTACTCCCCCTGACACCAGCCCCGTGGCTGGTGTCGGTTCTCTGTGGGCCCCACCATGATGTATGTGTTTCATCCATTCCGTTCATACATTCTTACAGATCATTTTAGATCTTGATATCAAAAATGAGAGTGACATAAATCTAAGGTGGACCACACCACATGAAAACAATATCTATTGGATATCCACCATTAAAATCCTCCTAAGGCCTACGATACTTTTTATTTGACATCCAATCTGTTGATTAGGTAATACAGGACCAGATGAAAGGAAAAAACAAAAATCATCTTGATCCAAGACTTTTATAGCCCCCAAAATGTTTTTAATGGTCGACACTCATTCAACACTGTTTCCTGCAATGTGATTCACTTGAGACTGGGATATACCTCATTTTGGTCTCGTACCGTAAAATGATCTGTAAAAATAGATGGACGGCATGGATGAAACACATACATCATGGTGGGGCCCACATAGCACCGACCACCAGCCATTGGCTGGTGTCAGGGGGAGTAGCCAATCCGTTTCCACCCAGGACACCAATGTAGGGACATTTTTCAGTCGAATGTGTATTGTGACTACTGTCTTCTCTTGTCAGCCGTCTATTTGTACCCCACAATTTGAGAGGCTGTGATTGTCTCATGGAGGAGAACGTTTTCTACATGGCCAATCCTCAATTGGAACCAGCAGATCAGCGCCCTAAATTACTGAGACGTGGGCCCCTGCCTATCAAAATTGAAATTCCCTGCAAGTAACAAACTCCTGCAGTCTACACGTGGCATGTTCCACTCTGATCCGTACCGTTCGAATGGATGGTTTCGTTGAGAACATCGCATGGATGGATTATTGAAATGATCCGACGATCCTAGTTGTCCACTTGATCAACGGTCAAAAATTGGTGGAGCTCTGTTCCCGGTCGTGGCCCACTAACATAAAGACAATCCAAACGTCCATTTATCGATCATTGTTTTCCAATGTCCCAGTCTTCAAAACAGAAGCGTACGGTCCAGTGAAACTGGTTGACACGTGCGTGTGGTGCATGCGTGCCGGCGTGTTAGCGTATGCTTGGGAGATACAAGAATCCCTTTCTTGTCATGGGGAGTAAAGGGTATCTCCGGGATCTTGAGGCCTATAGACCTCAGGTACCACCAATTTCATTATCCCAAAAGAAACTTTAATTGTGAAAGTAGACCTCAGGGTGTACGGATGAACCAAAAAAGACCAAAATACCCTTGTTTTTTCAGGTGCTTACCTTAACAGACAAGGGTATTTTGGTCAAAATACCAGCATCTGAACCCTAGAAGGTCATTTTTTGCAAAATAAGCTTGGGTGGAGAAAATAAAAAAAGGCATCGTACGGACTCATCTACGGTTCTAATTATTTCAGGATCTCCGGAGCCGAGTAGGTGCAACTCCAACACGGTGTGGCCCTGACCATGAGGCCCACCTTAATGTATGTATCGTATATCCGCGCCGTCCATCCGTTTTTCTAGCTCAATTTAGGGTAAGATCCCAAAAATGAAGTAGATCTAAAGCTAAGGTGGACCATATCATAAGAAACAGTAGTGATTGAATGCCACCGTTAAATATTTCCTAAGGCGCACTGTAGTTTTTGTTTGCCATCCAACCAGTTGACATGATTACGTGGACTTGGATGAAGGAGAAAAACAAATATCAGCTTCATCCAGAACTTTTGTAGCCTATGAGAAGTTTTGAATGGCCAACCAGCTTTATTTCATGTGGTGTGAACCACGGAGATTTGTATCTGCTTCAATTTCGAGCTCATTCACTAAGGGCCTGTTTGGATTCGCGTTTAGGATGTATTGTATTGTATTTGAGTACTATTCATATATACGTTGGATGATTTTCAGAATACATCCATCAGAAATATGCCACTAACCAATGTTTGAATAGGAGGTATTGTCTTAACATGTATACAGCTTCTTGTACAGATCAATATTTGGAAACGATATATAAGGGTCACACATTGTATAGAGCTCCGAGAGGGCAGAGAAGCTCATGCACAAGCTGCAGCCACAGGTATTCTTCATCTCTGCTATTCACTTATTAGGAAAACAAAAAAATCAAAATCAAAATTTGTAAATTTTCATCTCAGCGCTTCATTTCCCTTAATTTCTTCATAAAAAAGAAAGGGAAAAAAAATCATTTAATTTCTTCATAAAAAAGAAAGGGAAAAAAGGAAGAAGAGGATGTTCCGTTTCCTTCATTACAGAAAGCTCCTCCAGATTAACATCCAAACACTCCAAATCCAATCCCTACGAAACCCGTTTCTAAAATCCCATTCCCAAACAAGCCCACCTTCTATATAATTTCCTAGAATACCTCAAAAACTTATGTCGTCTCTCACCAGAAAAGGCTCTAATAGTCACCAAAATGCTAAAACACACCCCTAAGAACCCAGATTCTGTCCTCACCTTCTTCAAATCTCATGGGTTCTCAAAAACTCATATCAAATCCCTCATCGCCACAACTCCAAAACTCTTCTCCGCGAATCCTGAGTCCATCTCAAGGCCCAAGATCCAAAACTTCAAAGACAAGGGCCTCTCTGAATCCGATGTTGTGGCACTCATCGTTTCAAATCCTCACAGCTTAACCCCTAGCCTTATTCACATGCATAAAACCGGTGTTGTCTTCCGCTACTTGGACGAAAATGGAGATGGGAAGATCTCTGCTGCAGAATTAGGGAGCTACATGAGGACCATTGGGGAGGATCTGTCGGTGGAGGATTCGGAAGCGGTGGTCGAGTCCATCAACTCGGACGGAGACGGGATGTTGGGTTTTGAGGACTTTGTTAGATTGATTGAAGTTTAGGGGGAAGAAGAAAAGATGAGTGATCTTAGAGAGGCATTTGCAATGTTTGAAGAAGGGTCCGGATGTATTATGCCCAAGATTACAATCGATGCAGTTTTTTGGCTTCACGTTGTATTCGTGCGCGTGGAATACTGCAATTGCCTGCTCCGAACCAAACACCATACATGTCACATCACACACTTTAATACCATACAATGCACCCGGAAATGAGAATCCAAATAGGCCCTAAGGGGACAACAGTTGGAGAGGAATGGAAAGTTTTGGGATTACGTGGGCTGTAATTGCATTTGGTCCCATGCAGGAGTATTTCTATGGGTTTTGAAATTCATTACACATGTGGGCCCCACATTGATGCATGCATTTATCCATGTTATTCATCCATATACACTGTTTACAAGTGACATTCTGGTTATATATGTGTACAAGTAAACAACATCCATTGTGAATTTGGTCCGTTGATTACAATTTCATGGTCCACCATAGGTTTGCTCCCTATGGGTGAGGGTTTGATTCCCCTCCTTGGCTTTACTAGATACACGTGGTTGTGGGTGATTGCGTGTATCCGCATGGATTAGTCTCACTTCAAAAAGAGGTGGGGACACCTAGCGTCTTCAAAAAATAAAATAAAATTTCATAGTCCACCAAACATGATTTTGCTTAATACCGTGTTTTCCTGTAGCAAAAATTCTATCCCAAGCATGGGATTGAATGACAATAATACCCGGACATGCAATCATTGTGCAATGATGATGTTAATATCATCTAATACAATTCAATACCATTCAATTCCACGAACCAAACATGCCATAAAATGAGCTTGTAAAATTGGAGGATATATACAATATATGCATTAAGTTACAATACATACATCAAGGCGAGGCCCACAATCAGGGTTGGACCATGCTGGTTGAAGTCTGAGCGCACCTAATTCGTCACTGGGAATCAGTCACTTTCTTAGGCAATGCTCATATTTTTTTTGAACAAAAAAAGCTTTATAGGTACTACTCAATCGTGATAAAATTTGGATCCCAATTATTCAAAAGGAGATAAAAAATGTTAGATAAAATGAATTTCAAAAATTAGAAAATTTATTTTTATTATTAATTATGATTTTAGTTTTTTTTTTTTTTTTACTTTGTTAAGTCTAATCTCATGTTTAAAAAAAGATAAAAATTTCAAGCTTTTATATTAGAATAATCTACCTATTGTTTGTAAGGCGAATCAAGAGTATGCCATGAATGTAACATTGCACATGTGTGTGCATCACGAGCTTGGTTGTGATGTGGTGTGGTATGGTATGTCTTTGATCGGAATTTTTATTTTTTATTTTTTTTGTATGCACTTGTAGACAAAGAGCCTTCATGCAGTGACAAACTCAATGGTTATGATTTAGTTATCTATATATAAAAAAAAAACTCATTTCTCATATTTTTATATTGAAAACATTTATCTTTTCCTTTTTCTTTTTTTCTTTTTTGTTCTTCATTTTCTGGTTCTTCCTCTAGATTTTTCTCTTCAATCTTTCTTTAGGCAAACTAATACAAGTGAGTTTGGGTTCACGTGGTTGAGATTACATGTGCACTTAATTGAAGTTGTTCATTATAAAGAAAAATTGTTGTATCCTAAGGCAGAGTTAATGGGACCTAGTACATCAAAGTTTTTACTTGTTGTAATAAATCTATCTTTCAGACAATGATTGTAACGTGCCCCGGCACTCCAGATTACTTCTTTACTATTTTTTCTTTGTTTTAATTAGATTTTAGGCTATATCTTTTTATTAGAACTAATAATTTCAAAATAAATTTTTTCTTCAAAAATCTCATTTTTTATGACAATTGTTTTTTAAAATCCTAGAATCGAGATCTTCATTGAGAATAATTTTAAAAGATGGCAACAGAAGATGAAATTTTATCTTACAACCCTCAAGTTTATCAATTTTCACATCCCGAAATTCGAAACCCAAGTACGGTAACTCAAATCCCAAGTTCCAGAGTGTGAACTAAGTTTTATACACTCTTAGATCAATATTAACATTCAAGTCATCATATATTCAAACCACACTATATTTTAAATTATCCAAACTATAATTAATTTAAATTTAAACTTTAAAACTTAAATCCATAAAATATAAATTTGACTATCCACTACTTCTATTTCTCGTTTCAACTCTCCACGCTAAGTCTATTACATTAATACTTCAAAAAATAACTATTAACTAAAATTTAAAGAAAACAACTATCTAAATATTTTTCCTCCTTTAGCCCTTCTTCACTCTAAAAACCCCCCATGTTGTTGATTTGGTGAGCTAAAAGTCTACTGAAAAACATTTCCACCACGAGTTTGATATAGACTAGAGAATGAAAAGAAAAAACCGACTTAACATATAACAAAATAAATAGTTGAGATAACACATGCACAATGGAAATACAACTCAAGATGAGGGTTAAGGATGTCATTTATTTCGAAGTAAACGTGAAAAAGACATGGTAAACAAATAACAGGATGTAATGTTATTATACAAGTTAAGCAGGATAGGTATGATGTCATGATGTATGAGATATTTAATGTGTGCAATGCAAGTCATTTTGGGTATAATCTCCCAAGAAACCCTTGCTTGATGTCGACATCTGTACAATCAACATTGTCATAAAGGCCAAATGAACTCTCTCAATATCACCCATCATTCAATCATCCTTGTTATAAAGGCAAACGGAACCCTCTCTCAATATCACCCACCATTCAATCAATAAAAATTCAATGCATTTTATGATGATGCAATCGACACAAAATCAAGAATTCTCAAAAATATAAGTTTATGTATTTGCATTCATGATGCATGCAAATGCAAAAATCAATGATGCAATATACACGGTACATGTTAAAATACATTTTGAATACAAGAACACAAATGTTACATATGTATGGTAACTTAAAATACTTCAATAACACAACCCAATTCAAGTGAGGTACAATGAGACTAACATGAATGATTTATGAACATACATGAATGTCAAATTAAAAGGCAAGGGTTAGACTCAATGCAAGAGATCGACTCAAATTAATAGAGGATATTTACTTCAAGGGTATGGAGGATCCCATACCAAGGATCACAAAATTACATCAAAAGAAAAAAAAAATGGAAATTTTGAGAATATATGAAGATTCAACAAAACATTTAAATTGACGAACCTAAATTAACCTATGAAAATTAAACAAGTAGAAGATCACTTACCTGTGTTTAGTACCACTCTAGGTTGGGGCTGCACCCTATTTGTGCTAGATTCTACTCGTTGTCAATTTACTTGGCTTGAACTCGATCAACTTGTTCTTGATTCATGGGGAAACGAGTGAAATAATAGTTATTAGATGAACCGTTTAATACAAGACCATAGTCTAACTAAAATATGTAAATCACAAAGACACTTCTTACCTTTAGCAACTTAGTTTCAGCTCTGCTCAGCTCGCAAGTTTAGTAGACAATCCACTGAGTCGATTCGGTTTCTCTACTATGAATTGTTGTAATACAATACTGGTACAGTATCTCAACAATCCAAGAACCCTTGATCGGTTTTCAGACATGTTAGAACTCATCTCATCCTGAACTTAGTCTAACTCGATTGAGTTGACTCAATGCAACACACTCTAAGAGATTCTTTCTCTCTCTTTCTTAATCTCTCACTATTACTCTTATAGTTCTGTAACTAGCCAGACAAGGGATTTTATAGCTGCTTCAGATCTCTCTCATGGTTTTGGGAAAGAATTGCGTATCGGGATAGCATCATTTCGACGCGATTTTGGAGAAACGACGTGAATTTATGGTGGACATAATGGATTTGCGAGTGTTATACACATTATTATTGAATCTCGGAAGGACTTTGCATAGTGGACAACATTCAATCGGCCCACCTAACCAACAATTTCGATCTCGAATCCGAGCTCTAGCATGATTGCACAATACTAAGAGCTTTAATGGCAGATTCTGGATCTTAGGTTGTTATTTCATATTGGCTGTGTTGGATAGACCATTGTTGTCATGTGCGATCACATCTGCACATATCCATATGCAGATCGCATATGCGATTTGACCATATGTGATCGCACATGTTGCATGTGCAAAAATATGCTATGTATGCGATCACATTTTGGCCATGGCACATTGAATTTTTATTTTTTTGAAAAAAAATAACATTTTGTCTATAAAAAGGCTTCCAAATCTCCTCCATTTGTAATATTCTTACTCCAAAACTCTCTTACTCTATTTTTCTCTTACATTTCTTAATTACAAGTGCTCTTAGTTTCCCTCTCTCTTGTATTTCCTACTTCCAAGTGATCTTAATCTCTCTCTCTCTCTCTCTCTCTCTCTCTCTCTCTTACATTCCCTCTCTCTTGGAAGTTGGAAGATCAAGATTCAAGCACTTTTAAGTTTCAAGGAAGATAGCTTGTTGATTTTCTACCATAATAAATAAATATAGCTTGTTGATTTTGTTGAGTTCTCCTCAGTTTCTTATATTTTTTACAGTTTTTTTTAAAATTTCCCTACTATATATATATATATATATATATATATATATATATATATATATATATATATATATATATATATAATTTTTCAAAAAAAAAATGCAATCACGTATGTGCATAGGCATATGCGATTCAACAATAATGGGATAGACTGAATGTGTCCCATGAAGCTTACGGGGCTCACAAATCCAAGATCAAAAGGAGATGGGTTTAACGATAGAAGAAACAGGCTTCCACCTTCGCATGCAGTTATGTTTCTTGGCGTTGATCATAAGAACTTGCTCTTTTGCATTGATTGGGTAACAAGACTTGTGATAGACAATTTAGATGGACTCTCACCAGTTGGAATGAAATCGAGAGAATCTGGAGGATCTTGACAAGAGTTTGAGTCAAACTCAGACAAAAACTCGATTTATACTTCGTTCGAAAGTTGTTCGCAACTTTTATTGTAATTAGTTGGGATTATATAGTAAGCGGTTTGGATCATTCTATAACAACCCGCATGACGTTGTTCTTAGAGCAAAATACTCGGAGAAGATGAGAAATTTAAGCCTTCATATTAGAATTCTTTATCTGTTGTTTGTATTAGAAATCAAGAGCATGCCTTGAGTGCAACCTCCCACATGTGCACGGGTAGTAGCCGCGGTTGTGATAAGGTGTGATGCGATGCGTTGCGGCGTGTCTTTGATCAGACATTTTTTTCTTTTATCTGCATGAGTGATGCGGTGATCATGCACATGTGGAGATAGTTGTTATGCACTAACAAAATATTTAATGAGTTGACATGCGCTGACATGCATTTATTGCACTGCCCGCATGTAGCTAGAGCAAGCTTGGGTTTTGTACCGAAACACATGTATCTCTTCTTTCGCTGGTTCTTTTTTTAGGTTTTTCTCTCCAATCTTTCTTTGGGCAAATTAGTATGAGCAAGTTCGGATTCGTGTGGCTAGGATTACACATGCACCTGGTTGAAGTCGTTTATCATGCATAGAGAAGAATTGTTGTATCTCAGAGACAGAGTTATTGAGACCCAATGCATTTAGGTTTTTCCTTATGGGGGCACATATGTCTTTACGACAATGGTTGTAATGTGCCTCATCTCTTCAAATTACTTCCTTGCTATCTATTTATTAGAAGAAATAAAGAAGACATGAACCTAGTTAGCCCAAGTATAGGCACTATCAGATTTGCGCAAAACTGACCCACTGGTGACCCTAGAAGCTAGGTGTGGAAGAACCGTGATATGTAGTGCCATGCCATCTTTCCCATAAATATGCCACCGGCTTGGAACATAAGAGTGGAAATAGGTCATCTAAGCTTGACAATAGTTGATGTTGTCACAACATGGCCCTGCGTGGATGTAAGTAAATGGGTGCAGGTGCAAGTTTGAGTTATTAGTCATTATCTACCCATTACCCTATGAACCTTTTGGTTACATTAAAGTTAGATGTGTTAAGTGGGACACTTCAAAATTCAAGCTAATCCAACCATGATGTGTTTCATCAAATGAATTAATTTGGAGGTTTTTGGGTAGTAGTCTAATTTTTTGTGGCATGGCCTTCTTAAATATCATGAGATAGTTTTGATTTTGGTGCATCCCATCACTACATGGTGGGGCTTATTAGGAGGCGAAATTTGATTGGGCCACGCATTGCTGTCAGAAATAAAGCCTATATGGATTATGTTTGAAAGATGTTATATTAAGCCTCCTGCCAAAAATAGAGCCGGCAAAGAGTATATTTGAAAGTTCTTAAGTCAGGTACCAAACCTCTTTTTGACAGCAGCACATGACCTAATCAAATAATGTCGGGTTATCATTGTGCAAGGTGACATGCCCTTCATGACCATGCCAATCAGGCCTGTCCTTTATAACCATGATTCAATGGTCCACTTGGCATGCCCTCATTTCTACGGCTGTGATTAATCAACCAGCGTGAGTTCAGGCCCATGTGCAATCCATGGAGAGGACCCATCTTATCAATAGTTCACATTGATCATAGGTGGGCCCACATGGATCACACTCATGTTTTCCATGAGTAAGATTATGATTTTGATCTAATCAAACAAAGGTAATACAATAAAATTCGAAATATTGTACTAATTCAATACACTTTCCACAGCAAACTCAATCACTCTCAACAAAAAAATCACACAAGCAAACACTAATTAAGAAATCTGTACACAAAACCAATTAAGAGATTGAAAATCTCCGCCGTCGCGGTTTCGTCACATCCACACCATCCGCACCATCGTCAATGTTCGATGTGTCCTTCGACCCATGCCTGAATGGATTCAGCTTCCCCAGAGTCTTCGAAACTGACGAGAAGAAGGTGGGCCGCTTTGATAACTTGGATTGCCCACCATTGTTCTTCTGAATATCTGTCACATACATCTTCATCTTCATCAGCTCCATTCGGAGGGCCTCGTTCTCTCTGATGAGGGCTGTGTCTGCCTGTATCTGCTTCCTGGTCGTCGTGGCATCTGGCGTCCTGGGTTTATCTTCGACACCACTTCTCAACTTGAGCTGATCGTAGTAGAGAGCGTGGAGCACAATCTGGACCGGTAATCGCTTGTTTTGTGATGCGTGCACGCGGGCCTCATAGGAGAGCTTTAGCGGGTCCATCACACTGCACACTTTCTCGCGCTCGATCTCGTCAAGACCCGGGTGGGCCTGAAAATTAATCAAATTAATTAGATATATACACAACATTTTCTAACTATTATTACTACTGAGTTATTTGATATTTTGCAGATGTACACGAATTGAACCGAGTCGAGCTTGGTAAAACTCAACTAGTAGCTAACCTTAACTCGAACTCGGCTCGACTTGGTCCTTGAGCCTGACCAGCCAGCTCGGCTCGGTTCAGTAAGCAACTCAGGCTAGTTCGAGTTGAGCTCAAGCTTGTGCGACATTTTCTCAAACACATACAGTGCATCTTCAATTTCTCATCGAATGCAAAACAATAACAGGAGTTTACAGGTATTTCACCAAATACTTGGCGGGCAATATCAAAATCAAGATATGATGGCAGTTTTATAATGTAATTTTTTTTTAGTGATTTTAATTCGTATCCATTCCTTCAGCGCCACCAGCGGATCTCATGGAGAATGTTTGCACTCAAAACAACACTTCGCTGAGTCATTTCATCAAACACTTGGCGAGCAACGTCAATACCAAAATAACCAAGTCACCAAGCCAATTCGATTCAAGATGAGGTTCGATCCGAGCCGATTCGAGCTCAAGCAAGTTCGATCTCGGCTTGAAAATTTTCCTAGCTCCAGCTCCACTTGGTCCGAATCCAATTTCGAACCGACACGAGTTGAGCTTTTCCGAGTCCAGTCGAGCGAGCTGACCGAGCTAACTAGACTCGTGTACAGCTCAATACTAAGTTATTTGATACTCGGAATAGAATGACACTTAATACACAAGCATTCAGAAACTGAACACTTTCCATGCATTAACTCAAATTAAAATAACTAAATTATGGAACCTGCAGTCACAAAATCAGATTAGTTGAACAATCTCATTCCAGGCTGAAGAACATGAAATTCAAGAGTGCTAAATAAATCACGATAACAAATGAACGATGCAGATCATTAGTCATTACCTTCAAGTAGATATCAATGGCTCGATAGATATCATCATCGACTTTCCTCGCTCCTTTTGGGACGATCACCGCAATCCCAGTAAACTTCGATATGCTGAGATCTCTGTCCGTTGCAATCTCCGCAAGGTAGGCATCCGTCGTCTTCGCCACCTTCTGCATGGCCACAGTCCAACACCCCTTCTCCCCATAATCTCCACCGTTGAATACTCCAGCATTCCGTTCCTTCTCCACAAACCCAAATATAATTCTCCTCACACTATCTAAATCAAACAACCGCTCCCCATCATATGTAAATGAAAACACCAAAAGATCAGCCACAGTCACATGCTCCAAGATTGCCGATATTCGCTTCTCAAGCTCGTTCTTGCAATTCACGGACGTGTTCAAGAAGATCGCGGCACGTAGAAGACAACATAGGAAGTTGATTGGGAATGAAGCCTTATCGGATGGTAAGAGACTGATTATTGATTCTAGAATGTTCTTTTGGTGTTTTCGGAGATTGGCGTCGCCAGGGTCGGCGTAGGAAGTGGCAGTGCCATTGCCAGAGTGGTCGCGGACGAGCTCACGTAGTGATTGCTCGGAGTAGGTAATCAATGCCGACACTATGGTTTGGGTCTTGGTGTTGCGTGATTTCATGGAGGTGAGGACTTTCCTGAAGAAGGCTATGTCGAGAATCGATAGCTCTTTTGTCCACCACTCCGGAGGTGAACGGGTTGGGAAATTCGCCTCATTGCATGCCTGCAAAAATAATAATAATAATAATAATGAAGTTTTACTAACATGCAACGAAAGACTTCCAATGCAAAGTGAGCCTTGCTGCAACCGTGAGAAAAATAGGTTTTAAAAACTATGTATTTTCAAAGAACTCGTATAATTAATTCAACATTTAAAACTCACATATATATATATATATATAGAGGCATGCTCACCTACGCACATACGCACGTGCGCACCTTTGCACACATATCATGGGTGTCGAATCCGATCGGTCCATAGGATGCGGAATCCCGTGAAACCATAGGGAGTGAATTTTCACCCTGATCTAAGATTCTGATGGCCCATAGCAAAGAGAAATTCAAATCATGGGCAGAAATTGTTTCCATTTTTATGGCCCACCGAAGTTTTGGTTCAAAGTAAAAATTCGAGACTCATCAGATATGATGAGTTCTCAAAAAAGTTCGTAGGTAGTCCGTCGCAAGTGAGTGTTCCGCCTATATATATATATATATATATATATATATATATATATGGAAAAGGTTCTATACTGCCGAGCTCATGGGAACTTCCCATGAGGTTTGAGTTGTGTGGGCCCACCATGATGCGTGTCAAACATCTACCCCATCAGTCAAATGCACCGTTACATGATGGGCCTAAGGCTTAAAAATCAAGTCAATCCATGACTTTTATGGGCCACACCATATACAAAAGTTGAGAGGGGTTACCCTCCATTAAAACATTCATAATCATTTCTTGGGCCCACCGAGATGTAGTTCACAAATCCAGCCCATCCATTATGTGTGTCCCACTTGGATGAGGGGTCAGACTAAGTTTTAGATGCATCCAAATTTCAGGTGGGCCCCACTAAGTGCTTTTATATGTTTTAGGCATGTATTCATATGATTTTAGATGGTATGACCCACCTGAGTTCCATATATGGCTGATTTTTGGGATATCCCATCACACAGTTTGACCTCATGGGAAGTTCCCATGAGTTCGACCGCATAGAACCTTTTCCATGATTTAGATGGTAGATGATTTTTGCATCAAGCCATAAAGTTAGCCCTAAGAGTTCATGAGATGACTTGTCTAAGTAGACCATCAGGATTTTATGCTCACATAATGTATCGAAAGTTCTCATGAAGTTTCATGAAAGCTAGTTCTCAAGAGGGCATTTCTTTGTGTATGCAAATTTTTTCACTATGTTTTTTAGTCCAAACTGTATTTAAATCCCAACCTTTCATCAGAAGAAAATCATTTTTAGTTTAACAAAATCACATGCACCCTACTTTTCTTGTTTTTCCTTTTGGGCAATGTGCATGTGATAGTTGAATAGCGGTTTAGCAGGGAATGAGATCACGTGTGAAATGTGAGTGGTGTCAATGAGAGCCCATTTCATGGCTAGTTCAAAGAACCTTTAGTTAGAGACAGGGTTCTTTTAACTCGCTGACTCAACTCAGTGAGTTTTAGAGCCGAGTCAGTGAGAAACTCAGTCGAGCTACCCTCAACTTTTCTATGAAAACAGTGCCTTAACTGTTGCATGCAGATGTTGTATTTTGATATTTCATTTATTTTAAGTTATAAATTTTTACCACTACCACTAATATTTTATTTTATTACTATAAAATATCAAGTCGAGTGGTGTGAAGAATTGAACAGGCCTTCGAGTCAACCTGTCGATCAGGCCTTCGAGTCAACCCAACCTGGTTTGCCCTTTTGGGTGGGATGTGCATGTGATAGTTGAACAGCGGGTTCTTAGAGAATGAGATCACGTGTGAAATGTAATTGGTGTCAATGAAAACCCATTTCATGGCTAGTTCAAAGAACCTTTCGTTAGAGACAGGGTTCTTGACTCGGTGAGTTTTAGAACCGAGTCAGTGAGAAACTTGCTTTTCAGTGTGACAACCCTCAACTTTTCTAAGAAAACAGTGCCTTAACGACTGCATGCAGATGTTGTATTATGATATTTTACTTAATTTTCAGTGTAAATGTTTGTTACTATCACTAATATTTTATTTTATTACTATTAAATATCGAGTTGAATGGTGTGAAGACTCGATCAAGCCTTCTAGTCAACCTGTCGATCAGGCCTTCAAGTCAACCAACCTGGTTTGCCCTTATGGGACGTATGTGCATGTGATAGTTGAATAGCGGGTTCGCAGAGAATGAGATCACGTGTGAAATGTGAGTGGTGTCAAAGAGAACCCATTTCATGGCTAGTTCAAAGAACCTTTCGTTAGAGACAGGGTTCTTTAACTCGATGATTCAACTCAGTGAGTTTTTAAGCCGAGTCAGTGAGAAACTCGGTCAAACAACCCTCAACTTTTCTATGAAAACAGCACCTTAGCCACTGCATGCAAACGTTGTATTTTGATATTTTACTTATTTTTCACTGTAATTTTATTACTACCACTAATATTTTATTTTATTATTATTAAATATTGAGTCGAGTGGTGTGAAGACTCCATCAGGGCTTCGAGTCAACCCTTCGGTCAAGCTTCAAGTCAACCAACCTGGTTTGCCCTTTTGGGATGTGCATGTGATAGTTGAATAGTAGGTTCGAAGAGAATGAGATCACGTGTGAAATGTGAGTGGTGTCAATGAGAGCCCATTTCATGGCTAGTTCAAAGAACCTTTGGTCAGAGACTGGGTTCTTAAACTCGTTGACTTGACTCGGTGAGTTTTAGAGCTGAGTCAATGAGAAACTCGCTGTTTCGAAGAAAACAGCGCCTTAACGGCTGCATGCAGATGTTGTATTTTGATAGTTTACTTATTTTCCATTGTAAATTTTTATTACTATCACTAATATTTTATTTTATTATTATTAAATATTGACTCAATCAAACCTTCGACTCAACCCAGCCCGGTTGGATATTAAGTTAGAGTTTTCAAGTTTTTAAGCTATGGTTACCTTGGAGTCTATGTTTCATTAAACATTTTCCATTCATCAGGTGTGACTCACCCGGATAAAAGTAAAGATAGAAAAACCAACTTGATAAAAAGCTCAGGTGGGCCACAAGACGTGAACTTAAGAGGTTTTAGGCTCAATTTTACACTATTTCATATGAATGGCCCATACATATAGGGAATATAAGGATTATTACCATGGTGTGCCTTAATAACAGTTATGAAGTCGTAAAAGCCGTTACGTAAAGGTAATGGTGGCAACCATTGTAAGTCACGGGATCTTAACAACTATAATGACTATTGCATTAAAAAATGACCCCGCCATTATAGCTCTCATAAAAGCCATTACACCTCTTGTACAAACCTCAACAATCCATCATGGGTCCATTACAAGTGCTAGTCGTTATGCCCACTGTTACCATTACGAAATACCTTGGTTATAATAAAATGAATGATATGAATTTCACATATATAACATGGTGGGCCCAAGGAGATTTGTTGTGATGTATAAAACAGGCGTCCTACACTGTTATGGTCTATTAGGATGATTATGTGAAGTGAAACGATTGTCTAACCAGCCTAAAATTGTTTTTAAGCATATGATTTTTTTTAATACATATACAATTGCATTTAAATAACAAACACAGCATAATTAAATTATCAATGCTACTGAAAAAAAAATCCTTTCCAGATAATATTCTAAAATAATAAGAAAATGTATGGACCTTAATACTTGCAGTATCTATGCATCTTTGCACGATCTTCAGCTCTTCGGCCATCGGAAGCAAACTCTCACAAGATTTCAAAACGGCGACGGTGTTCGCTAAGCTCGTCAAGCCGACGCATGCAAGGAATTCCTCCGTCCGATTAGCGAGATTCCCTTCGCAATATTTCTCCGTCATTCTGAGATATTCCGCGGCGCATCGGAGGGCCGCTACGTTGTGGACGGTTATCTCGAAGTTGACGCTGTAACAGAATTTAGCGGCCTTCTCAAAGATCTCAGGCCCACCAGGAACACCTGGAAGCTCGATACGGGTCAGATCGGGTTGATCGGATTCCATGATCAGATTTCTGATGTATCCACTCTTAGCGACGAGCATGAACTGTCCCAGTAAAAAATAAATAAATATTTTAGAAATGAATAAGTTAAGGTTGTTATATATATATATGGTTATGTAGAGAAGGTCGCCGACAATTTCATGGCTAAGATGGACCACAAGAGGCCTGATTGGAGGCGAAAGTGATCCAGACTGTTAGAACCTTAAAACAGGGATATCTTGCAAACCGGAATGAGTTATTCAATGTATCATATATGATTTTGGGTAGGAGAAGCTACTTTAGCCAACCAACCCAGCTATACCGGGTCACCCACGCCGAATTTGCGAGATTCCCTTAGATCGACGGTCGAAAATCTATTTTAATTTCGTTTTTAGTATTTATAGTAAGTTTTAATTCAATCATAACTCTTCATCCTTTGAGTTTAGGAGTTGTGCCCAACATGAAAATGGCTTAAATAATAACGTGGTTAGGCCAAATGGGACACTAATTTTGACGGAAAACTATGAAATCTAGTAGAAATCATGACCTTCTATAAATAATAAATTTATTATTTATACTAAGGGAGTTTGAGTTAGAGTTTGATTATGAAACTTCTTAAGTTAGAGATTTACTATTTAAAGGGTTGTAATTTCATTTTTACATATTTATTATAAATTTTTTATTTCTCTTGAATTTGAGGAATATCTGTGAGGAATCCAGAGAAGCTCAAGTAATTATCTGCTCGAGGAAGACGGTGATCAACCTCATCACGTCCATTCCTGCGTCATCCACTCATCAGATGGGACACACCATTCCAAAGATGGGACCCACCTGATGAATGGCCCAGATCTCATATTCACGCCACAAATTGCCTCTTCAGTCTCTCTCGACCGAATTACATGTATTTCCCATCCACATATAATGATACCATTGCCAAGTATTGTCATCCAGACCGTTGATTTTGTGATCCTTGTGTGTATCGGAAATAACCCAGAAATCACCAAGATTAGAGGTTCCAAACCCAATTCAGCAACATTCCCTAGAAAAGGACAGATCCGATGGCTAGGATCTTCCAATCTTGATGAATTTTGGGTCATCCCCCATATTCAATGGGCCCCACTACATTAACAGTCTGGATCATATGAAAATTTACCTTATGTAGAGAGAAAATGGCCTCCCCAACTTCCACTACTACATCTGTTGGAATCTCTTGAGAAAAAACCCTGCAAAAAATATTCAGGAAAATAAGACAAACAAAATTCAATAAAAACCATAAAAAAAAAAAAAAAAAAAAAAAAAAAAAAAAAAAATCAAACCTAAGAACCAAAAAAATCAATAAAACTCCTTATTTTATTTCTTAAATATGGTATTAAAAAGCAAACTCCATCAAACCCATTTCCTATTTTTCAAATATGCCAAAACAGAATTCAATAAATAAACAGAAAGGCCATGATTTTCCTTTTAATTACCATTTTGCCAGATCACTCCATGGCTACAAGTCCAATAAAATTCTCTGAATTTCAAAAGCATGTTCCATGAAAATATATATATATATATATATATATATATATATATATATATATATAAATCCATTTTTTTTTTCCAATTCAACATAACTTTATAAAGCAAAAACAGAACCAAACCATATTTATATTTTCAAATATCCTAAAAATTTCAATAAAAAAAACATACTAAAGACACACAATGAAAAGCCCATGAAGTTGTCTTTAATTACCATTGGCCACTTCTCTCCATGGCTAGAGAAAGCCTGCTATTGCTCTTGACTGAGGCAGCCATTGAAGCACTGCCCAGAGAGAGAGAGAGAGAGAGAGAGAGAGAGCAAAATTAAAAACCCATGACAACAAAGTTCAATAAAATTCCATGAATTTCAAAATCATGTTACATGAAAATTTTCCAAATATAAGAAAAAAAAACCATTTATTCCCTTCAACATAGCATTAGAAAGCAAAATCAATCAAACCATGTTTATATTTTCAAACATAATAAAAAAAAAATCACTTTGAGATACACACAAAAGAAAACCCATGAAGTTGTCTTTACTTACCATTGGCCAGTTCTCTCCATTGCTAAAGAACGCCTGCCATTGCTTTTGACTGAGGCAGCCATTGAAGCACTGAGAGAAAAGGAAAGAGAGAGAGACAGAGAGGCCTTTGAGAGAGAGAGAGAGAGAGAGAGGCCTTTTCAAAAGCCTTGAAAATAAGCGTAATCCGTATGTATGGCATTTATATAGATTCCGTTCTCCCCTTTGAAACCATATCTTCACCGTGCTTTTTAACTTTTGGGATCCCTTTTTCGGATAATTCAAATAAAAGGTTTTGATACTCTGCTGAGTGTAATGGTTGATATACACACTCACTACTAAATTGTATATTCAGCATGCAATTAACTCAGAAGTAAGCCTTCTAGTCTGAGAATCCCATTTTATATGGATCATATAAAAAATATACACTTATTCTGATTTTTAATTATGTGAAATGAAAACATGTAATGGACGGTTTAGATGCATATTATCTGACGGTCCATGATGAAGAAACAAATGTCCATAGATCAGAGTTATACCTTCCAATATCTCTGATTTTATGTGTATTATCTATCTAAAGTGCGTTCCACAATTTGGACGGATTGGATTGAATTATTACTATTATAATGTACCATTTCTAAGTGCATTCGTTTTAACGATTATATTCTGTCCGAGTATGAAATATCTCCCTAGGGTTACTGTTCTGTCCGAGTGCGATTAGGTGTGTGTGTTGTATATCCACGCCGTCCATCTATTTTTCCAGAACATTTTAAGACACGGTACCGAAAATGAGGTAGATCCAAATCTCAGGTGACCACACAGTAGAAATTGAATTTCTACCATTAAAAAAAATTCTTGGGGCCACATAAGTTTTAGATCAAGCTGCTATTTATGTTTTCCATCCATACAAGTCTGTTGTGACCTTATCAACAGCTTGGATGGAAAATAAGCATTGCAGTGGGCACTAGAAAGTTTTTAAGTGGTCGTTCAATCACCGTTGTTTTCCTGTGGTGTGGTCCACCTGAGATTTTGATCTACCTCATTTTTCGGACCATATTCTAAAATGATCCGAAAAAAGGATGGACGGTGTGGATATAGAACAAATACATTGAGTTGGGCCCCACAGCCGGGGTGAGCTATGCAGTTACCTCTGCCTCACCTCATCCACGTCCATCCAACGGGAGTGTGTAGAGCAGCTCCACTCCACCTCCACCAAACATGCTAACGCAGCTAATCAATGCAAAATCCACTCCGTCTATCTTGTGATTAACAACGTTTATCCATATTTAAAGTGGGTTATGGTTTAAAAAACAATAGACGCTATAAAATCTTACTTAAAGTTTCATTAACCTTCAATTTACTTCTCATATTTTGGCCCCATGATGGGCGGAATTGCATGTTGTTGTGGCCAAAGAATCACCACGAGGTCTGATCTGATAGATGAGTTGGATTTTGCATCCATATATTAAGTTGTATTATTTGGACGCATGCATAGAAGCTGCATCTGATGGTGTTGGCTTTGTGGGGTACACACATTTTGTGATTGTTGCAGTGAAATTGGCCGCATTATACTGCAATTAATGTAGCAGTGGTGACAATATCGGTAGTAACGTGGACTAATCACAATGTATGGAAAATAAAATATTTATGGGAGGCCGCAATGGACGGTAGGTGAGGCCACTTTAATGTTTGTTAGAAATCAACCTTGTCCGTTCGTTTTGGGAAACGGATTAGCTACTCCCCCTGTGGTCAGTGCTCTGTGGGACCTACCATGATGTAGGTGTTCCATCCATGCAGTCCATCTATTTTGCTACATTAATTTATGGTATGAGACCATAAATGAAGTATATCCGAATCTCAACTGGACCACATTGATATCCCACAAACATCACGATGCCCCCACCTAGCATCCTAGGTACAAACTTTATCAAAAATCGGTTTCCAAATTCCTGTTTTGGGTAAACAGAGGATCCAATTTCCTTTACAGGTGGCTCATGTTAGGTCATGTGACCTTGTTGCTTGGCAATTCTTGTAAAGTGTAGTGTCTTCAAAAGTAAGTGGGTGTAAATGCACCTTTTTATGAGTTTGAGGCCAATAATCAAATATAAATGAAAATAACAAAAATGAAAGGTTTATTTTTTAAAAATTCACAATTATTACAAATTACTTACCGGGTTTTCTCCTAATGCTCATGTTAAATGGTTGATTCTCATGTTTTGTTTATTGGTGTTAAAATCATAATAGTAAGATTTTACAATAATATCAAATCATTACTAAAATGTGTTGTGTTGCTATCAATGCTATGAAAAACATAATAATTAAAATTTTATTTACTTAAGTCTCTAAAATAACTTTGCTTTGGATGATAATGTTGTGTTTAATTTGGCGGTAGTAAAATCGTAATGAGGATGCATTTTCTTTACATTACGACATAAGATGATAAAGCAATTAGTGTAAAATACCTATTTTAGCATAAAAAAGATAGGAGAGTTGTATGAGTAATTTGCGATATGCATAACATGCTTATGATACCTTATTAAAATCACAGGTGGGTCTGCTTAGAGTGCGAGAGTAAATGGTATGAAATTATATTAGATGGAATTAACACCATTATTACACAATAATTGCATGTTTTGACATACCATGATATTTTGACTGGCCAAACCCATGTTTGGGATCAAAATTTTCTTTTGAAAAAAATACGGTATTAAGTGTGTTTGGATTACTGATTATTGTTGTAATGTGTTATAAATATGGTAAATGTAACGCCGAAAATTGAAATTTCCATACTCCTACTTCCATTATTCACCGGAAACCATGATCCTACTGCCGTAGAAATGAGGTGTGGTTGATCTAAAGTAATAAATTCAAGCTCTCCTCCATTTTTTCTTAGCTAGGGTTGCATGCATATGTCCTGACATGCAATCCCTTGGCACAAGGCTCCGGCACATTGAACTTGCGGACCCGACGCTGCTAAAACAACTACAAGAACTTCCGATCGACGATAGGTGCAGACCATTACCTCTAAGTAGTCGATTGTCGTACCTAGCATAAATCATAGTGATTTTGTGTGAAGAATTTGTGTGCATGTTGTTGAATTTTATGTATTGTTTGATTTAGGACCTATACGTAGAATTTGCCTAAATTTGGTAAAGGGATTTAGGTCCCGAGGTTCCCTGATACGTAGATTGCTGAATTATTGGTCAATTTAGGGAATTGCATGTGCAATTCCCCAATATTGCTGATTTTGTATGATTGAATTTCGTTACATGCGATTGATAGATGTAAATTGGGTGCATTGTTGTCTACTTGTTGAATTGCTGAATTTTGTTGAACATGATTTCCCCCAATGTTGCTGATTTTATAAGTTAGATGTTGACACATGCAATTGAAAGGTGTAGTTGGCTGTATGGCTGTTCACTTTGTTAAATTGTTTAAATATGTTGAACATGATCTCCACTGTTGCCGATTTTGTAAGTTAGAACCTGTCACATGCGGTTGATGTGTGGGAATTGAGTGCATTGCTGTCTATATTGTTGGAATTCTGAAACATGCAAATCTATTGCTGGAATTGTTGAATATATGCTATACAAGTGCGCACATGCCCCTTTGTGAATTGGCCAACCAACCAGAACTCTTTTTGGACAACTTTTTCGTTAGGTCAGCCCAGGGGCAAGTTTGGCCCGACTAACTAAACCGCGAGTTGTCGGCCATAGTTGGACTACATGAGACATTGTTCTCAGGTCGTATAGTCCGTGGTTTATCTCGTGGGGGTAAATTAGTCCACTAGTTGGTCATTCTTGTATGTTAATCATGTTTGTACACGCTTGCTGGAACCTAAGGCACCGTGTAACCTTTTGTACCCACTGATAACCATAATTTGCGGCCTACAAGACTCATGAGCTGAGGATGATGGTATGGGACATTATGCCTGAGCTGTCGGCCTACGCTGGGGTGACGAGCCTCCCCGTAGTGACCAGTGAGCACCAAAGACTCATGAGCCGGGGATAGTGGTATGGGACACTATGCCCGAGTTGTCGACCTACGCTGGGGTGACGACCTCCCTGTAGTAACAACAAGCAGGACTCTAATGTCCTAACAGTTTTTGTATGAGCTTAAGAGCAATGCGAATGACGAACCCACAAGGGCTAAGGATCATGAGAGTCGCACGACCACGACCATTAAAGCCACGCAATCGAATTAGGGCAATGATTCGTCGGGGTATCTTGGTTTCCCCAACCTGCTGGATGAATGGACATAATAATCAACTCGGCTAATATTTATATGACATTG
Organism: Magnolia sinica; assembly: GCF_029962835.1. Lineage (NCBI taxonomy): Eukaryota > Viridiplantae > Streptophyta > Magnoliopsida > Magnoliales > Magnoliaceae > Magnolia > Magnolia sinica. Next base: position 89,899,787 of record NC_080580.1, read on the forward strand.
CATCGGTTACTTTTAACGATTTAGCAGTCATGGTCGCATTGAGGGAGTGTTGGTCATTCACAATCGTTAGATGTTGTAGCTTGAGGGAGTGTTGGTGGAGAGTGCATGCATTATATCATTAAACCATGTATTGTATTAACCAGAGTATCTAGGATTCTATGAATGTATGTTTTTCACTAAATTTACTCTTGTGTATGATAATTTGTGTAACTTATTGTTAATGGTACCACTGAGTTAGCTACTCACTCTCACTCTGGGACGGTGTTTTAAAATATCAACCAGAACTTGTCATAAATAAAAGGTCGATAGAGCTGGATGTGCTGGAGGATGAGGAGCGAGCATACAATTAGACTTTTGGCGGTTTCTTCTAATTTATGTTTGGCGATCGCGGGGTATGGGACAGGGCCTTAGTCACTTTGGGACATATGTATGGGTGGGACTAGTTCCCTATTTAGATATTTTTGGATTTGTGGTTTGAATATTTTTATATTTAGTGACACTTGATACTGCTTTATGACTTACTTATGCTCCATGCCTTGTTAAACTCTCAATTGATTATGAGATCATCCAAATGTAATTAAAATCTGAAGCCTATTAGGGCACACGTGACACTCAAAAATTCGGGAGTTGAGTTCCTACTCGGCTCTTGAAATTCGGGGTGTTACAGTAAATAAGTAATGATTATCAGTACCCCAATAGTCAAAGGTAAACGGTAAACCATAATAATGAGTCCTTATTCTTGCTCCAGTGGTAGACTCTATGGAGTTTCAACACCTGGTCAAGGGTTCGAGTACTCATAGGTGGTGAAATCCCATTATTATGTCCACAATGTCCATGCATTTTGCAATTTCATTTTAAGTCATGTCCTAAAAAATGAGGAATATCCAATACTTATGTGACCTCAAGAAGGTTGTATTTGCAATGGTTCAATTCAATTGCTTTATGTAGTGTGGTCTATTTTTTATTTGGATCCACCTCATTTTTTTACCTTATTCCATAAAATGATCACCTAAGAAGAATGGATAGTGTGGATATAACACATATATCATGGTATGACCCACGAAACTATAACACACGAATTGAAAGATTGTCATGATTTAACCGTCACGATATCTAATAAAAAATAAGATGCAATGATGTTAGTTTTACACCACATTATTATAATAGTTCATTATCAAAACTAGGGCTGTACACGAACTGAGTTAGCTCGGTTAGTTCGCTCGACTCGACTTGAAAAAGCTCGATTTGACTCGGTTTGAAACTGAGTTTAAGCCGAGTCGAGCTGATTTTTTGAGCTCGAAAAAATTTCAAACCCACTCGGATTGAACCCCAACTCGAATCGAACTAGTTCGGTGACTCGGTTAATTTGATATTGATGTTGTTACTTTGATATTGATGTTGCTCACCAAGTGATTGATGAAATGACTTAACGAAGTGTCGGCTGGTGCAAGGAAGGTATGTATATGAAAGAAATATATTTTTTTTCTTGATTTTGACGTTGCCTACAAGGTGTTTGATGAAATACCTATAAAACTGCTGTTGTTGTTTTACATACAATGAGAATTTGAATGTGCAGTCTATGTGTTTGTGAAAATGCTACACAAGCGAACTCAGCTCGAATTGGCCTGAGCTGCTGACCAAACCGAGCCGAGCTGACTAGTTAGGCTTGAGGATCAAGCCGAGCCAAGTTCGAGTTGGGGTCAGCTAGTGGCCGAGCCGAGTCGATCTTGGCATAAACCCGACTCATGTACACCTTTAATCAAAACAAGCCCTAAGTGAAACCTACATTTGGTGGACCATGAAATTATAATCAACGGACTGGATTTCACAACTAATGCCAATCACCTATACATATATGCAACTTGAATATCATAGGTAAAGGGTGGATATTAATAGACGGCATGGATAATACATGTGCATCAATGTGGTATGTAGTGGATTTCAAAATTCACAAAAAAAAAAAAAATCACAAAATCTATTGTTAGGGCTAGATGATATGATACTTGACTAATCTAATCCCTTCATTTCGAATACTAGATATCTAATCTCACCTAATTCTACATTCCAAACAAACCATAACTAAATGATCCAAACTGTTCAAGCATTAATAATCTAAATTGGTGGTTAAAGAACATTAGTAAGTCACTCATTCGTAATCCTTCTATTTGTAGCTCACCTCAAGCATTGAAAATTTTCATTTTTTGTTAAGATATAAATATTTCAATTGCTTTATTACAATCATCCTATTGAATATCACATATGTGCATGAATTCAAAATATTAAAGTTAATTTAGTTGAACAAATTCAAGTTTTATGGACATGCTAAAGAATTCCAATACATTCACAATTTTTGGATTCGATTCATTCCGATTATAAGCCACCAAAAATAACTGAGCATGCAAATTCACATAAATTCCATAATAATTTTGGTTTAGATTTCAGTTCATTTCAAATACAAGCTCCCAAATGGAGCATAGATCTAAAAATCAAGTGGACCACATGATATGAAAAAGTAGAAATTGAGTGCCCACGGCTAAAACATTTGTGGGGCCATTGAAGTTTTGTAATAAGTTCATATTTTATGTTTTTCAATTTGTCAGTTTGGGTGGATATAAAATCAAGGTGGGTTTGGGAAAGGCTTCAATTGTATGCATTTCCCTCCCCACTTTTTTCGAGTCATGTAACCCCTTGTAAGTTTTAGATCTGTCTCAATTTTGGTCTCATGTTCTAACATCATGAGCTGGCAAAACGAATGGACATGGTGAATTTATCATAAACATCATGGTGGGTCCCACCTAGCTTTTGACCGCAAGAAGTGGGTCACAGGCAGTCCCCATGGAGCCGCTTGTTACATTCATGTGCACTTCGCAAAAGTAAGAGAAATTTTGTCAAGGATGATTTCTTTAACCCTGACTTGTCACATGTGTATAACATTTAAACCATCGAAAATATTGGCCTTACAATGAAGATCATATGGTGAGAAAACACATAATAGTTATTTTATCAGGATCCACACTATAGAAATTAATTGACATTCGATAGATGTCTAACTCATTTTATGTTAGTTGCCCATCTGATGAGCAAATCCTTTGCATTTTGATGCTTTCATCTAATTTTCATTGATGGCCTATGCTTTTAATGGTTAGATTTTCTATTAAATTAATACATCATGGTAGAATAAATATGTTGTATGTGAAATTTAATATACAATTTATATGTAAACATTATCAATGATTCCTTTTCTTCTCTTCTCCCATCAAAGCATGGGGATTGCCTCGTGACCCGGCTCTGTAAGGCTTACAATGATACGTGTGTTTTATCTATGCCATCCATCCATTTTTTCAAATCATTTTAAGGCATTTGCCCAAAAACTGGATAACACCATAGGAAGCCGTGGGGTGTTAAAACCTTCTTAATGGCCCACCTTGATATGTATTTTCTTCCAAGATGTTAATAAGGATATGAAGGTGCGCTCCCTCTCCCTATATGCACCAATTCTATTCTCTTCTCTGAAATTATCCGATGCACATGGTTTGTTGGTCATCGCATGCATTACGTGATAAAAGAAAGAAAAGAAAATGAAGAGGTTTTCAATGCTCGTCATTCAATCCCTATTATTTTCTTTAGTGGGGTCCACTTGAACTTTGGATCCAGCTTAATTATGGGCAAATCCTAGAATGTAGGGTGGTCCACTCTAACTTTGGATTTGACTTGTTTTTGGGACATGTCCTATTTCGAAGCAGTCAAATGGATAAAACACATGCATTGCAGCGGGCCCACAGAGTCGGTTCATCAGCAATCCACAGTCTCTTTAGAAGGAGAAAGTAGGGCAGGTTAGGTCGGGTTGGTGCTCAACTCTAGCCCAACCCAAGGTTCATATACCTTAACCCTAACCTAACCGAACTTGAAGTTGGGAATTCTCAACCCGAGCGAGGTTGGTCAGGTGGATACATGCTAATATTTTTGTTATTACATTAGTCTATTATATTTTAATACATGTCTTATTTTTTGTACTTATAATTTTATTAATTATATATGTAGTTATTTATCGTAAAAATTTTCATTTTTTCTAAACAAACAAACTAAAATATAGGACAACTACTCATTTAAAAGCCATGTTGTATAGCATGCAATTTATTTGAGAGAGAGAAATCCGACGTATCTTATTAGCTTAAGTCATTGGAATTGATGTGGACCAACAAGACCTGAAATGGCAGTGAAATTTTTTATGATGGGTTTTTCCTCCTCAGAAAGAGGAGAGAACGAGCTCACTCGACCGGTTGAGTGGTGCTCGACTCAAAGTCCAGCGAGCAAATTAGTTTGGAACTCCGTGGTGCTTCACCGGTCGAGGTTATGTAGATTCATGTCCGGATTTTGTGCGGATTGTGTAAATTTGAGGTGGTTTTCAAAGAGGTGCGAAAATAAGTTGCCTAAATTATAAATATGGGTACCTATGACTATTCTAGGTAATGCAAGAGAGTTTCCTAAAGCTTTGTAATGGTTTGTTAAAGGGTTTAGGGCTATCAAAGGTGTGTGTGAGAGAGAGAAAGAGATTGTGGAATGGAGGGTTATGCTTGTAGAGGTGATCTATTGTGCACTCGATATCTCAGCGCTTCTACGTCCTCATAATCAGTGAGATCTCTCCATTTTTCTTTTATTCTCTTATTGTTTATCCACTCCTGCGTGAGTGAAGAAGATTTGATCCAAGCAGTGTGTGTTTGTGATCGGTTGTAACGTTCTACTTCATAATGGATTATTGTTCTAGGCTAGGTCCCGTGGTTTTTACCTCTTTGAGGGTTTTCCATGTAAAAATCTCTTGTGTCGTGTGGTTCGTGCTTTTATTTATTCCATTGCTTTATTATCCCATAATTCTGGTGTTTTTGGAAGGCTAGATCCTAAGGTTTTGTGTAACGGGCCCCAACATTTCATGAGTATTATAGTTACCTGGGTATACGGCATGAACAGACGGTTCCCAAGACCCCTAGCATAATGGTGTGGCTGAGCGAATGAATCGCACAATTGTAAAGAAAATCAAATGCATGTTATCCCATGCGAAGTTGCTCAAGACATTTTAGGGAGAAGCAATGCACACGGCAGTGTATTTGATAAACAGGTCTTTATCAGCCCCGTTAAATGGAGAAGTACCCCAAAAGGTGTGGACTGGACGAGATCCATCGTACAGTCATCTCAGGGTGTTTGGATACAGGACATCCATTCACGTACTAAAGGACGAGAGGTCCAAGTTCGATATGAAAATCAGGCAATCTGTGTTCTTAGGGTACGGTGATGAAAAGTTCAGCTATATATTGTGGAATCTGATTAAGAAAAAGCTCGTCAGGAGCAAGGATGTTGTTTTCTTTGAAGACTAATGTATTAAAGAGATTTGTAAGCCAAAAAAGACGCAGCCTAGTTCAAAAGAGCTAGAAGATATGGATCCGGTTACTCCTCCCATGGTGCCTGATGACGGGGGAGTATAGCAAGGTGTAGAGGACGAGGGAGTTCTTATAGAAGATGAACCGGGGGAGCAGCCCCCACCTGATTCACCTGTTGAGCCACAGGTGAGGAGGTCATCTAGGGACAGATAGCCGACCAAGAAGTACTCGCCGCATGAGTACATTATGCTCATTGATGGGGGAGAGCCAGAAGATTATTCTGAGGCCCTAGCTGACGAGCATAAGGAAGAGTGGTTGAAAGCTATGCAAGAGGAGATGGAATCCTTGCATAAGAACTACACTTATGATATGGTGAAATTGCCTAGGGGCAAGAAAGCTCTTAGCAATAAGTGGGTGTTCAGAAAGAAGAATGAACAGAAGAATTCACAAACGAGGTTCAAGACTAGACTTGTGGTGAGGTTTTGGTCAGAGGAAAGGTATAGACTTCGAGGAGATATTCTCACCAGTGGTGAAGATGACATCCATACGGGTGTTGCTTGGGTTAGCGGCTAGCATGGATCTGGAGATAGAGCAGTTAGATGTTAAAACTGTCTTTCTCCATGGTGACCTAGAAGAAGAGATTTACATGCACCAACCAAAGTGGTTCGAAGTCAAGGGCAAAGAGCATATGGTGTGTAGGCTGAGGAAGAGCTTGTATGGGCTGAAACAAGCTCCACGACAATGGTACAAGAAGTTCGACTCGTTCATGTTAAAGCATGAATATGATAGAACGGAGTCAGACCATTGCGTGTTCACACGCAAGTTCTTAGATGGTGATTTCTTAGTTCTGCTGTTATACGTTGATGACATGCTTATAATAGGAAAAGACATCAAGAAGATTGATAGGCTGAAACAGGAGTTGGGCAAGTCATTCGCGTTGAAAGACTTGAGCCCAGCCAAGCAGATCCTAGGAATGGAGATAACCCGTGACAGAAGTAGAAAAAAGTTTTGACTGTCACAAGAGCAGTATATTGAGAAAGTCCTAGAGCGGTTGAATATGAATGCAGCGAAGCCGGTTAGTACTCCACTGGATGGTCACTTCAAATTGAGTGACAAGCAGTTTCCCAAGATGAAGGCAGAGGTGGATGAGATGAGGAAGATACCTTATGCATCAGCGGTAGGAAGTTTGATGTATGCTATGGTGTGTACGCGCCGAGACATAGCATATGCGGTTGATGTTGTCAGCCAGTATCTTTCCAATCATGGCAAAAACATTGGGCAACGGTGAAATGGATATTATGGTATCTAAGAGACTCATCCAGGTTGAGCCTATGCTATGATGATGGAAAACCTGTGTTAGAGGGCTACACAGATGCAGATATGGCAGGTGACATAGACTCTAGGAAGTCTATATCGGGGTTCATGTTCACGTTTGCAGGGAGAACGATCTCTTGACAGAGCAAGCTACAGAAGGTCGTAGCATTGTCAACGACAGAGGCTGAGTACATTGCGGCCACATAGGCATGTAAAGAGATGTTTTGGATGAAAAGGTTCCTAGAGGAACTTAGTCTGAAACAGGAGCAACACGTGGTTTATTGTGATAGTCAAAGTGCTACACACTTGAGTAAGAATCCAAGTCAGCACTCCAAGTTGAAGCACATAGAGATTCGGTATCACTAGATCAAGGATACTTTGGAACAAAATGTGTTACAGCTTGAGAAGGTTCACACGGACAATAACGGGTCGGACATGATGACCAAGGCTTTACTCAAGGGCAAGTTTGAGGTTTGTAGAAATCGGGCTGGCTTGAAGAAGACGAATCCCTCCTAAGTCAGAAATGGAGAGATTTGATGGGTTTTTCCTCCTCAGAAAAAGGAGAGAACGAGCTTACTCGACCAGTCGAGTGGTGCTCGACTCAAAGTCCAGAGAGCAAATTGGTTTGGGACTCCATGGTGCTTGACCAGTTGAGGGAGGTGCTCGACCGGTCGAGATTATGCAGACTCATGTCCGGATTTTATGCGGACTGTGTAAATTTGAGGCGATTTTTAAAGAGGTGAGAAGTAAGTTGCCTAAACTATAAATAGGGGTACCTAGGGCTGTTCTAGGTAATGTAAGAGAGTTTCCTAAAGCTTTGCAAAAGTTTGCTAAATGGTTTAGGGCTATTAAAGGTGTGAGAGAGAGAGAGAAAGAGAGAGAGAAGAAGCTTGTGGAAGGGAGGGTTATGCTCGTAGATGTGATCTATTGTGCACTCGACATCTCAACGCTTCTACGTCCTCGTAATCGGTAAGATCTCTACGTTTTTCTTTTATTCTCTTATTGTTTATCCACTCCTGCGTGAATGAAGAATGTTTGATCCAAGCGGTGTGTGCTTGTGATCGGTTGGGCAATCCAAGACCTTAATCCTACCTTGACCTAAGTTTTATCGGATTGGTGTTTGTATAACCCAAGCTTGAGACTGAACCCGATACATCCTACCTGAGCCTAACCCAGCATAGAGTCGGTCGCAACAGGTCTGTTGGGTTTAACCCGGCCCCCCTCCGGGCCTACAGATATGTCCATGATAAATCCATTAAATACATTCCATCCATCAGTTTCACAAGACCACAATAGCAAAGGAGTCCAAAAACCACGGATATCCAAAGCTTAGGTGGGGGCCACAACACGAAACAAGGGGATTGAATACTCACCGTTGGAGATTTTGTGGGGGCCACATAAGTTTTATATCAATATGATATTTGTATTTATAGTTTATATGAGTGATAATAACCCTATGAACGGTTTGAATGGCATGTAAAAATTATGGTCGGCTTAAGAAAGGATTCAACGGTGGAAGTTTCCGTTCTAACCTTTTCCTGTGATACGACCCAATTGAGTTTTAGATCTGACTGTTTTCGGATAGCCGCCCTATTGTGGTCCTGCCAAACTGATGAACGGAGTGGATTTGTTACCGGCATCTATGTGGCCCCCACATAGCTTCTGACTATGGGAACATGTAGCCGGGGAACGGTCAAGTCGCGTCCCCTTCAACCTGGCTAGTTCAGCCAATAATCCCATACTTATCATGTGGTCCAAAGTGTGCAGAAGATCTGAACCGTTGGACAAATATACTTAACGGTCTCAATTCGGCATACATGTATAAGGCAATGGATGAGTGGTCCAAAAGAAATTTAGGACAACGCTTCATATATCTCACACGTGATTCACATTCGCATGCGTGGGAACCATCAGTACGCACAGCTGCAGCGAGTTACTCGCAATGTACCACATAAAAGAATCCTTATTAGGAAGTTCCTGTGGTCGGAAGCTGTCTGGAGCACAGAGATATGGCCATGAAAAATCCATTCCGTCCATTAGTTTCACAATATCACAATACCACAGGATTCTAAAAGATCTAAAACTTAGGTGGGCCATTCTACAGTAAACAGCAGGGATTGAGTCTACCGTTGGAAATTTGGTGGGACCACAGAAGTTTTGTGTCAGATTGATATTTATGACTATTGTTTATTTGAGTGGTAAAAACATTATGAACGGTTTGGATGGCATATAAACATCATGATCGGCTCCAGAACGGTTTCAACGTTGGACGTTTCCGTTCCCACTGTTTCATCTGGTGTGGGCCACACGAGTTTTAGATCTAAATCAGTTAACGGTTATGTTCTATTTTGGTCTTATGAAACTGATGGACGGAGTAGATTTGTTTACGGGAATCTCTGTTTCCCACGCAGCTTCCGAATACAGGAACTTCAAGTGGCCGCGGGTGCACGCAATCCGCGTAGTCGACTCCGTCAAAGGACGGCTGAACGAAGACCCATATGCGATGCCTACTCGCGAGTAGGACCCAAATACTATTCTCACCATTGTGCCACCTGGCACGTTTAAGAAAAATCCAATTTGTTCACCAGTCGTATCATGAAGTTGATGGACTGTATGAGAAAACGTGGCCCTTCCAAATCATATATCTGGCCACACCTCTAAGATGAAATGAACGGTTCACAAGAAATTGTCAAGTTAAACTTTCAGTTTTGGTCCATATGATGATATTCACAGTCCTAGTTTCTGAAAAGAATCAAAACATGGTCGTAGAAGCCTGGTGAACAGAACGGATCGTTAACGCATGTGAGAAACACTCGCACGTACGGTGAGAGTAAGAATCGTCATCCTACACTCGCACGTAAGGATAATTATTGTGTTTTCTCCTTTTTCCTGACTATTCCAGCCGTTGATGTGACGTCAATAATCACGACCGTTCGTCTCTTCTCATTGGATGCCTCCGCCACTCAAACATGTGGCTGTGGCGTCTCCAACTCTCGGGAGCTAAAATCATGGCTGCCAAAGCGCCACGTCATCTCCTCCAACAGCGATAGTCATGATTGCCGTCCTTCATGATGATCTGTCCGCAAATGGGATAACATGGTGGACCCCACCAACAGTCCTGATCCAATAAGACGATGAAACGTGGCATTTCCTTAATTTCTCGTCTGACAAACAATATCCCGAATATTACGACCGAGAAGCTACCCCATCCGGGGATATTATCACATGCGATTACATGCTTTCCAACGCATGCGAATTACGGTGCCGTTTGAGCTTTGTGGGTCCCACCTGTGATATTTATGTAAAATCCAAAACGTTAATCGGGTGATACTCCACATGATAACGGTACATCCAGAAAATCATATCCCAGGAAGAAATGTACCATCATGCCTACAGGCTATATATTCAATTGGTGTGGACCATTAAAATTTAAAATGCTTCAATTTAAGTTATTTCCATTGATTCTTCCTTATATCACATGATGAATGGGTTGGATGACACATAAATAACACGGTGGACTCCATTTTCCATCTTTGAAGTTTCTACTTAGGGCGTTGTTTGTGAACTAATTTATTTATTAATCAGGCTGAATTTATGGATCTACGGTAAACATTTCTAGGATCATCAAATGGACGGGTTGGATGGAACTTAAGCATCACGTTGGGCCTCACACAGATCGAAGGTATGGTAATTCACAGGCGTCCGATCATTCCCGATCCACCGTATCATCCGCCCGTAGAGTATGTCTGTCCGTACTCACGCATGAAGCCGGTGCATACGTGGCGTACACGTATCTGCCCAAAACCGTGGAAGTAGTGGGCCTCAGTTTGATGGGTTGTAGTATAAAATCATATCAAACCGATGGTAAGCATTCAACGGTCACGATTTTTGACGAACAATATCCCATAAACACAAATTAGAAAACCCCAATCAATCTGATCCATCGAATTTAAATTTCTGATAATAATTTAGGACGATTTAGATTGACGTGCATGTTCATGACTATGGATTATCAGGAAACGGATTGGGTACTCCCCCTGCCACCAGCCCGTGGCTGATGGTTGGTGCTCTGTGGGCCCCACTATGATGTATGTGTTTCATCCATTCCGTTCATCCATTTTTACAGATTATTTTAGAGTTTTATACAAAAAATTAGAGGGATATATATTTCATGTGTACCACACCACAGGAAAACAATGGTGATTGGATATCCACCATTAAAATCCTCCTAAGGCCCAATGTACTGTTTATTTGACATCCAATCTGTTGATTAGGTCATACAGGACCAGATGAAGGGAAAAAAAACCAAAGATCAGCTTGATCCAAAACTTTTATGGCCCCCAAAAGGTTTTTAATGGTCCACGCTCATTCAACACTGTTTCCTATAATGTGGTCCATTTGAGATTGGGATATATTTTATTTTTCGTCTTATAGCATAAAATTATCTGGAAAAATAGATGAACGGCATGGATGAAACACTTACATCATGGTGGGGCCCACAGAGCACCGACCACCAGCCATTGGCTGGTGGCAGGGGAGTAGCCAATCCGTTTCCGGATTATCACAGGAGCGGATTAGGTGGGACCCGGACTCAGCCAAGACGGTGCGACCCTTACCGTGGGCGCCACATCGATGTATGTATTCTGCATCCAAGCCGTACATCTGTTTTTACATATCATTTCGAGGCATTATCTAAAAAATGAAATAGATCCAATTATCAGGTGGATCCAACCATAGGAAACAGTGGTGATGGAACGTTCTACCATTAAAAATTTCTTAGGGTGCTCTTTAATGTTTCCTTAGTGTTTATTTATCATCCAATCTGTTGATAATGTCACATAAGCCGGGATGAAGGGAAAAAGCAAATATCAGCTTGATCCAAAGCTTTTGTGGACAATTAATGGTCAATCACTACTATTTCTTTTGGTGTGGTCCACTTCATTATTGGATCTACTTCATTTTTTGAAGAATACCATAAAATGGTCTGAAAAAATGGATGGACGGAGTGGATACGAAATATGTAATCAAGATGGGGCCCACAGCACCGTCTTGACAGAGGCCGGGGTCTCACGTACTCCCGTCCTTTTCAATAAATTGATATCATTACCCCCTAAAATTGATAAATGTAACCCTCCAAAAGTGACATTCCACGCCCATAAATTGATACCTTGCACCCCTTGTTTAGTCCTTTCATGTAAGCATCCAGGGTCTCGACGCCGTACCGAAATCCTCTGCAACACATGCTGTTGGAAGAGCACGCGGATTGCGTCGTGACCCAAACACCAAGCTGCATGTTGTCAGGACTCTGTGGTGCCCACCCTCTGTATGTGTTTTATCTACAGGTTTTATTTCATCCAATCCGTTCATAAGGTGAGTCCCACCTGGATGAAGAGCTATTCCAATGATCAACATGATCCAAAATTCAAGTGGGCCACATAACATGATTTTGGATTTGTAGTTTTAGTAGTGATTTAGAATTATATTACTGTGGTGTGGACAACCTAGATTTGAATCTTGCTTATTTTTGTTATTTACGGTTAACATAAGGTGATACAATTGATGTACAGGGTGGATGTTACCCCCATTATGGTGGGCCCGAAAGATCTCAGGTGCTATATGCCTTTCCAACAACAGGTATTGATGGATTCTGGTAGCATGTGGCCCGCTTCTTCGCGCAGTATACAAAGGTTTCCAATTCTAGCAAGTGAGGTCTATATTTGAGAAATCTATGCGATTGCTTTGTTGTGGCCCACCATATATAGACTTGTATTGACAGTATGATTTACAGTCTACAGGTGGATGATTAGGAAGAGAAAATAATTCATGGTCAACTGAAAAATGGGCCAAATACTAATCTTTTATTGTCCATTTCAAGAGATGTTCTGTGCATGGAAAATCTGCATTGGGCCTCAACAGATCAATGGTCTGGATTACGAAACATAGGTACCACCTGTCCGAATTGAAGGAACATGTGTATTGTGCAGAGATGCAGAGACCACGACGAAATATATCGGCCGTATAATAATCGTGTGACGAAGATAACTCTTCTGAATCCCACCATATATAGACTTGTATTGACAGTATGATTTACAGTCTACAGGTGGATGATTAGGAAGAGAAAATAATTCATGGTCAACTGAAAAATGGTCCAAATACTAATCTTTTATTGTCCATTTCAAGAGATGTTCTGTGCATGGAAAATCTGCATTGGGCCTCAACAGATCAATGGTCTTAGAAATTAATGAATAAAATCAAGTTTACGGAACTTTAAATAGGGGTATCAAGCGGAAAGAAAATTAAACTACAACTCAAGCTCCTATAATTCGTAGCCAAAAATAATAAGTGTCCTATTTGGCTTCACCAAACCGTTCTCCTAATTATTCTAAGCTCTTTTCACATTAGGCGCAACTCCTAAAGACCGACGGATGAAGAATTGTAATCAAACTAAAACTTATTATTTATAGTAAAAACGAAATTAAAACAGGAAAACGACAGTCAATTCTGGGGTTTTTTGCAATTTCAGGCTGCGCAACCCGGCATAGCGGGGTTGGTGGGCTAAAGTAGCTCGTTATACTCCAAAATCATATATTTTACGTCAGGTAACTCATTCTGTATTGCGAGATACGCCCGATCTAAGGTCCGACGGTCTGGATCACTTCTGTCATTGACCGGGCCTTTTCTAATCCATCTTGGCCATGAAACTGTCCACGACCCGCTCTACATCAGTGGGCTACACCATCATGGTCACATGATAAGAAGATCTGGCCAATGCATCAACTTGATTTTCATATGTTGTGATCATCTTGGTGGGTCCCATCTTTGCATGACTGGGACAAGAGGGTGTAGATGGGAAAGAAATGGCTGCAACAGCATAGCCGTTCTTCTAAAAAATTACTCTATTTTGTAGAATCTACAAGGCTCAGCATGGGGTGTGCAAGCTTCCTAAATTGACAAGTAGGCCATGTTTTAGCAATTCACGCGAATGGTCTTATGCTTCTATGGTCATGTCCCAAAATCTCCCTTAACTGCAAGGCCCCACCGTTGATTGTTGTTTCAATTGAATATGAACCACTGATGCATTCTTCTTTTAAAAGTTTATTTCAAAATAACAATAGATTAGGCCTCAACTAGTTGAAAGAGAAGTGATTCATTGAGTGGACCCCTCATGTGAGGGGGGTGGGGCCTCTGATGTGAAGGCCAGAATACACATCAAAGATCCACACATGTCAGAGATCCCATCCATTCATCAGGTGTGGCACATTGGGAACATGCCATATTCCAAAAATCCTGATAATACATTCTACAAATGAGCCACACATGTATGTTGAATTTTCACTTAAGGGTTTTTTTTAATAAATTTTTTAAACTTTTTTTTATCGGCCCTAATTTTTTTCATGCAAGTGTCACCTACTTGATTAGTTGACCATCATTATTTTTTGCTCGAGACATGTTCCAGGTATAGTGTACATGATGAATGACTCGAATATATGATATATATCCACTTACAAGAAGGTCCTTACCCTTGCTCCGGTGGTAGACTCGCCGAAGTTTTCAACACCGGATCAAGGGTTCGAGTACCCATAGGTGGTAAAATTCTACTATAGTGTGAGTGTGTGGGGTTGCGTGCGCGCACGCGTGTGTGTGTACCCACATGAGAGATTGGATTGGACCTATAACTTCCTATAGGAATTCCTTTGACTCAAAATATATTATATCAAACATTCAATTAATATGCTCAAAGGTTTGTTGAGATTTCGTCATAATTTGGTTAAAACAATAATTTAATAAAAAAATTATTGTGCTTTTAAAAAAAAAAAAAAATAACGTTTTTTGAAAATATTTCCAAATAATGAAAACCTTGAATTTCTCTTCTAAACAACTTTTTGAAAAAGTCTTTTCTCAACAAATTCTTTAGTACCATATTCTTTAGGGAGAGAAAAGAAAAGAGTAAAACAAGTATTCGGTGGAGTAACTTTATTTGGAGAAAAAAAGTGAGGGAGCATGGGTTTGCGAACCCTCATGAGGAGAGTGAGGCGCTAGTGTCGCACTTTTTAAGTTTAGGTTAAACACTTCACTCCATCTATATAAATTGGTGCTGCTCGCTTGGTTTTAATCAAACTCATTTAAGTTTAATTTCAGTTATATATATATATATATATAAATTTTAATTTTAATTTTTTAATTACAGAAAATTTCCAACAACATTTATATACCCATTGCAATTGAGGCCCTATACAACTGTTGGATGCTATTCATACATTGGATAGTGATGAAGATACTCTGTAAAATGATAAAAAATTATTTCAATGTACCTTCGTGCACTCATATACATGTGTATTAGCACTAAGAGTTAGAATTAGAGATGGACAGGAGCCGAACCAAGTCGAGCATGGCATAGCTCAATTCAGCCACCAACATACCTTAACTTGAATTCGGCTTGTGTCAGCCCTCGAGTAGAGTTCGAGTCAATTCGGCTCAACTCGGTTTGGTCAGTAGCTCAGGGTAGCTTGAGTCGTGTTCGGGCTCCAGCTCGAGCTTTCAATCTATTTCATAAAACAAGTTGAAATGAAACTCATAAAGTCATCTCGTGAATGTATTGGGCAGGCATTATTTTTATCTTATATATATAAATATAAATATAAATAAATAAAATTAATTTATATATCAAGCTCGAGCTAGCTTCAAGCTAAGTCGAGTTGAACTAAGGGCAGCTCAAGCTTGGTTTAATTTTTTTTTGAAGCTAAAAAAAAACAGCTCGATTCGGTTTAAACCCAGCCTTCGAGTGAAGCTGAGTTGAACTTAATCGAGCTGAGTCAAGCGAGCTAACCGAGTGAGCTAGGTTTGTATCCAACTCTAAGTTAGAACGGCCACTGCAAATTCTCTCACTCTTCCATCAAAATCTAGCATCATATGGACCAAAATTTGCCCCTTCATGTTGACATGATGGGTCGAGAAGCTATCGTTGCTTTACGCAAAAACCCACCAATATCCAAATATTTCTTAAATGTAATAATTACATATTCCCTATGTCCAATAATCCAAACACCCTATTAGTGAATCACCACTCTCTGATTGAAAGAGGGTTGGTGATGACAATGATGTGTACCTCAATTCCATCATAGATGGGACATAATAGTTAATGGTGTAGATTATCAAATCACAGGTGGACCCCATCAAACCTCGATCCAATCCACTTATGCAAAGTAATTCTTGAGTTGGAACATGCTACCTATTATTCAAAGTGTGGAAAAAAGAAAAAGAAAAAAACTCCCCCCCTTTCTTAAAAACACGACTACAACTAAAAATGAAAAAAACATATAAAAGTTTCAAATTATAAATACTTTAGCACATAGAGCTTAGAGGATTGAAAATCCAACTTTGAATGGAAGAAGGTTTTAGTGCTAGTAGAATATCCAAATCAAATTATAATTGCATGACCTTCTATATATATAATTTTCATTCATTGAATTTTGGATGGTAGTCCATTCTCTTTTCCATCATCATTCAATGACCTTCAACGGTTCGAACATATCCAAATCTTAGTATCCATCTCGAATTGGTTAGATCTTATTTTTGGAATGTGATATGTTACCTTCGGATGAGGACTAAGCCATTGGTCTTTTGCATCTGTGGCCGTGTCCCAACATCTCCCTAAATTGTAAGGCCCTACCGTTGATTGTTTTTTCAATTGAATATGAACCATTGATGCATTCTCCTTTTAAAAGTTTATTTCAAAATGAGAATAGTTTTGTCTCAACTAGTTGAATGAGAAGTAATTCATTGCGTGGACCCCTCAAGTGTAGGCCAGAATACACATCAAAGATCCACACATGTCAGAGATCCCATCCATTCATCAGGTGTGGCACATTGGGAACATGCCATATTCCAAAAATCATTTCTACAAATGAGCCACACATGTATGCTGAATTTTTTTACTTATGTGCCCTTTTTTTTTTTTTTTTTTTTGAATTTTTTTTTTTTATAAATTTTTTAATTTTTTAATGGCCCTAATTTTTTTTCATATAAGTCTCACCTACTTGACTACTGGACCATCAAATTTTTTTTTTTTCAAGACATGTTCAAGGTATAGTGTACATGATGAATGACTCAAATATATGATATACATCCTCTTGCATGAGAGATAACTTAAAGGGTGTTTGGACTGGACGTATACCGTCCTATAGGAATTCCTTTTATTCAAAATAAATTCAATCAAACATTCAATTAATATGCTCAAGGTTTGTTGAGATTTCATCATAATTTGGTTTAAAAATAAAATAATAAAGAATTATTGTGTACTTTTTTTTTTCTTTTTTAAATGTGTTTTGAAAATATTTCAAAATAAAGAAAATTAAATTTGAATTTCTATTCTAAAATACTTTTGGAAATGGTTTTTTCTCAGCAAATTATTTAATACCATATCGCTTGGGGAGAAGAAAAAAAAAGAAAGAGAGACATAAGTATTTGGTAGAGTACCTTTACTTTGAGAAAAAGAAAGAGGGAGCATGGGATTGCGAACCCCTCACGATAACGGTAAGGTGCTAGTGTGCACTTTTCGACCTTAGGTGAAACACTTCACTCCATCTATGTGAATTAGTGCTGCTTGCTTGGTTTTAATCAAACTTATTTAAGTTTAATTTAAGTTTTCATTTTTTAAAAAAATTTTTATTTCAGAAAATTTCCAACAACATTTATATACACATTGCGATTGAGGCCCTATGCAACTGTTGGATGCTATTCATAAATTGGATAGTGATGAAGATATGATGCAGGGTGATAAAAAAATATTTCAATGTATCTCTTCCTATACTTAGATTATGTTCATACACTCATATACATGTGTATTAGCACCAAGAGTTAGAATTAGAAATGTACAGGAGCCGAACTAAGTCAAGCATGACATAGCTTGTCTCGGTTCAACCAGTTTACCTTAACTCCTTACATTAACTCAAATTCAACGTGGCTTAGTCCTCGAGCTGAGTTCAGCTTGACTCGGTTTGGTCAGCAGCTTAGGGCAGCTCGAGTCGAGTTTGAGCTCGAGCTTTCAAGCCCGGATTGGTTTTGTAAAACAAGTTAAAATGGAAGTCTTGAAGTCATCTAGTGAACATATTGGGCAGACATTATTTTTATCTTTTATATATAAATATAAATAAAAAAAATTTAGGTTATATATCGAGCTCAAGCTAGCTTCAAGCTAAGTCAAGTCAAACTAAGGGCAGCTCAATTTTAGTTTTATTTATTATTTATTTTTATTTCTAAAAAGACAGCTCGATTTGGTTTGAACCCAGCCTTCGAGTGGAGCTGAGTTGAACTTAATTGAGCCAAGTCGGGCAAGCTAACCGAATTAGCTTGATTTGTATCCAACTCTAGTTAGAATGGTCACTTAGAATTCTCTCTCTTCCATCAAAATTTGCCCCTTTATGGTGTTGATCAGAAGCTATCATTGATTTAGATTGAAAACCACTGATATCTAAATATTTCTTAAATGTAGTAATTACATATTCCCTATGTCCAATAATCCAAACACGCTATTAGTGAATCACCACTCTATGATTGAACAAGGGTTAGTGATGACAATGATGTGTTAGTCAATTCCATCATTGATGGGACATAATAGTTAATGGTCTAGATTATCAAATCATAGGTGGGCCCCATTAAACCTGGATCCAATCCACTTATGCAAAGCAAGTCTTGAGTTGAACATGCTACCTGTTATTCAAATTATTCAAAGTGTGGAAAAAAAAAAAAAAAACCCTCTCCCCTCTTCTTTGCGGAATTGAGAAAATGATCCCAGTGTTGTTTGTTAACGCCAGATTTGAAAAGCCGTGAGGGATTTTGTTGGGGGCAAAAATACAAGTCCGAAGACTCGGACTTAATGCCTCGGGACTCGGACTTGATACCTCGGGTCGCCGAAGGATGCGTCAAATCCGAGGCATGGTTCGCTAAACTGAGACAATGGTTGAGTCGGTTCGAACGACTTATCAGCGTTTCGGGCATGTGTCGGGCGGACGCCTTGCAAGACCGACCGTCGCTAGGTCGGATCTCATTCCGGATATCTTGGGATAAGATCTCCGACCCAGCTCACGGGATCGGATGATGGCTCAAGATGGGCACGATCCTATCTCCAGTGATACCAGGAGAAGATCCGCGCTCAATATCGGGAGGACCCCAGCAAGATCCCGCGCTCAATATCGGGAGGACCCCAGCTATAAAAGGAGGACCCTTGTCACCTTGAGAGTTACGAAACAAATCCCTCCTAAAAACCTTCCAAGACTTTGAGACCCCGAGTCCAGGCCCGACTTTGGCATCGGAGGGTCCCCTGCTCGAGCCAGGGTCTCCTTTGAAGCCATTCCTGGCATCTCTAGACAAAACTCCGCCCGATACTCTGGCGAGTTTATGGCGCGATCCGATAAATATGCCAACGCCGAGGAAGCACGAATCTGCGTGAAACTAAAACCTCGGCCAAAGAGTCGGCCAAAAAGAAGCCGACTCGGCCGGGGGGAGGAAACGCAAAGAGGATCAAGCACGTGACGAGCGAAGGTCAGGAAAACGGCCGGATCGAAAATTTTCCATATACAGGCTCGAGCAGGGGACCCTCCGATGCCAAAGTCAGGCCTGGACTCGGGGTCTCAAAGTATTGGAAGGTTTTTAGGAGGGATTTGTTTCGTACCTCTCAAGGTGACAAGGGTCCTCCTTTTATAGCTGCTGGGTCTTCTCGGGTCCTCCTGATATTGAGCGCGGGATCTTCTCCTGGTATCACGGAGATAGGATCGTGCCCATCTTGAGCCATCATCCGATCCCGTGAGCTTCGGGGTCGGAGATCTTATCCCAAGATATCCGGGATGAGATCTGACCTAGCGACGGTCGGTCTTGCAAGGCGGTCCGCCCGACACATGCCCGGAACGCTGATAAGTCGTTCGAACCGACTCAACCATCGTCTCGGTTTAGCGAACCATGCCTCGGATTTGACGCATCCTTCGGCGACCCGAGGTATCAAGTCCGAGTCCCGAGGCATTAAGTCCGAGTCTTGGACTTGTATTTTTGCCCCCAACACAATCTATTAGCGTATATGGTTTTTAAAAGAACAAACACTCCCTTATTGAAAATTCTTATTTCATTCTCTCCGAGACTTTTGTAGCCAAGGCCTTACAAGTGGAACGGCCACAGGAGAAACTCCGTTTTCACTCGCTTACGGCTCGGACGCAGTCACTCCCGTCGAAATCGGATTACCTTCGGCTCGAATCACCTTATTCAATGCGAAGAGAATGAAGAACTCCTTGCACTCGGACTCGACCTTCTGGACGAACAAAGGGAAAGGGCGAGGCTGCGCACGGAGGCTCGACAACGACAAGTGACTCGGTTCTACAATACCCGAGTTAAGATTAGAAGATTCCGAAGGGGAGATATGGTTCTTCGGAAAGTGTTTTTCAACACTAAGGAGTTTGGGTCGGGTACACTGGGACCCAATTGGGAAGGACCCTATATCGTCTCGGGCACCATTAGACCAGGAACATATCGGCTAGAAGACCTAAACGGACAGTCATTGCCTCATCCATGGAACGCTGAACACCTCAAGGTCTACTATCCTTAGCTTGCTATTTGATGTTTAAAGAGTAAAGCCGAGTCAAAACGGAGTTTCTCCTGTGGCCGTTCGGGTTGTAGTTCGGTAAGCCCAAAGAATTTTCGGGAGCTCTTCAGCCCATGCTCCTTTGGCCCGACCAAGCTTGGTCCGAAGATGTTGCTTGATAATCTTGTTAACCGCCTCAACTTGTCCGTTGGTTTGAGGATGATGAGGTGAAGAATAAACGTTTCTGATTCCGAGGTTGTCGCACATCTCGCGAAAGCTCCTATTATCAAATTGTCTTCCATTGTCTGTGACAATGGTACGGGGTACTCCGAATCGGCAGATAATGTTTTTCCATACAAACTCGGTGATCTTCTGCTCGGTTATTTTGGCTAATGGTTCTGCCTTGGCCCACTTCGTAAAATAGTCCACTGCTACCACAAGCAAACTTGGTATGCCCTTTTCCCATAGGGAGCGGTCCTATGAGGTCGATGCCCCATTGTGCGAAAGGCCAGGGACCAGTCATCGGCGTCAGTGCCTCGGGTGCTTGCCTCGAAATTGCCGCAAACCGTTGGCATCTGTCGCATTTTTGAACGAGCTCACGAGCGTCGTGTTGGATAGTGGGCCAGTAGTATCCCTGTCGTAAGACCTTGTAGGCGAGGGATCGCCCTCCAGAGTGGTTTCCGCAGATTCCTTCATGAATTTCCCGTAACACATAGTTTGCCTCGGTGGGTTTGAGCAGCAACGGGGCGTAGTATCCTTTCTTATAAAGGGTCCCGTTGAGTATGGTGTAACGGGAAGCTCGGATCTTAATTCGTCGGGCCTCGGTGCGATCCTCTGGCAACTTTCCTTCGTCAAGGAATTGGCGGATTGGATCAATCCAGGATGGTTCCGAGTCGATTGTATTGACGGCCTCGCTAATTGGCTCGTCTATACTTGGTTTATCGACGTATTCGACGTGCAAAAAGCCATCCCGTACCTCTATACTGAGTCCAATGGTGATGACTAGCAAATCGGCTTTGCTGTTTTCCGTACGAGGTATCCGAGTTACACGACAGAATTGAAATCTGTTGATAAGTTCTTTCGCTTTCTCCATGTAAGCTCTTAGCCGGTCTTTCCGTGTCTGGTATACACCGGTAACTTGGTTAACAACCAACTGAGAGTCGCTGAAAACGCTTAGGTGCGTGACCTCCATGCTAGCGGCGAGTCGGAGGCCGAGTAGCAACGCTTCATATTCCGCCGTATTGTTCGACGCTTGAAATCCAAGTCGTAAGGCATACTGTATATAGGTGTGATCGGGGGTTTCCAGCACCACCCCAGCCCCACTGGCCTTTGAGTTGGAAGAACCGTCGACATACAGATTCCATGGAATAGGGCAAGGGGAAGCGGTTGAGGTCGGAGCTGCACCGTCCTTCGGTGTATCATTTGCTGAAAGTTCGGCTGAAGACGTTCCCTCGGCGATAAAATCAGCTACGGCTTGCCCTTTGATTGCTGCCTTTGGTCGGTATTGAATATCAAACTCACTCAGCTCGATAGCCCATTTGGTGAGTCGGCCGGAAGCTTCTGGATTCTGCAGTAACTGGCGAAGCGGAAGGTTGGTCATTACAATGATGGTTTGGGCATGGAAGTAAGGCATAAGTCGCCGAGAGGAAGAAATTAAAGACAAGGCCAATTATTCCAAGCTTGGGTATCTCGTTTCTGCTGGCAATAAGCTGACGTAGTAAACCGGTAGTTGCTTTCCTTCTGATTCTCGTATCAAAGCCGAGCTAACCGCATACAGCTAGATAGAGGAGCAACGACTCCCCCGGTTCAGGTTTTGATAAGAGAGGTGCAGAACCGAGATATAATTTTAATTGCTGGAATGCTGCTTCACATTCTTCCGTCCAACCCATCGCTTGTCTTCCTTTCAATTGTTTGAAGAAGGGGAGACACTTATCCGTTGCTCTGGACAGGAACCGATTGAGTGCTGCGACTCGTCCGGCCAATCTTTGGACGTCCTTAATGGTTTTGGGGGATTCCATATCAATCAGAGCCTTTATCTTCTCAGGGTTTGCCTCTATTCCTCGCTGACTGACCAAGAAACCGAGGAATTTACCGGAGCCTACTCCAAAAGCACATTTACTTGGATTCAGTTTCATCCGGAACTTCCGTAGGATTAGAAACATTTCTTCCAAATTATTCACATGATCTGCCGCGTGTATGCTTTTGACGAGCATGTCGTCGATGTATACTTCCATAGTCCGGCCTATAAGCCGAGCAAAGATTTTGTTAACTAACCTTTGATAAGTTGCGACGAAATTCTTCAGACAAAATGGCATCACTCGGTAACAATAAAGGCATTTGTCGATGACAAAGGTAGTTTTTGATTTGTCTGTTTGATGCATTACAATTTGATTATACCATGAATATGCATCCATGAAGCTAAGGAGCTCATGTCCGGCGGTACTATCTACTAGCTGATCTATCCTCGGAAGCGGAAAGCTATCCTTCGGGGCAGGCTTTATTTAAGTCGGTATAGTCGATACAGACTCGCCACTTCCCGTTGGATTTCTTTACAAGCACGACATTCGCGACCCACTCTGGATAGTGTATTTCTTCTATGAAATTAGCCTGGAGGAGTTTGTTGACTTCTTCTTCGATGATAGCGTATCGTTCGAGGCGGCGGTCGCCGCCTGTCGGATCGGTCGATCGACGGATCGATGTTAGTCGGTGAGTCACCACGAGAGGGTCGATCCGGGCATGTCCTCATGACTCCAGGCAAAGACGTCGGCGTACCTACGGAGCAGGGCTGTCAGTTTTTCTTTCAAAGGGGACTGCAGAGACGAGCCAATTCGTGCCGTCTTGGATCCATCTGTCTCGACCAAGGGGACCGAGACAAGATCCTCGACCGGCTGTCCTCGTTCACAATTCTCGCCCCGAGGGTCCAGCGATTCGATTGTTAATATGTTGGTCGGACTTTTGTCGGCAGCTCCTTTTACGGCTATCATGTAACATCGCCTCGCGTCTTGTTGGTCTCCTTTAACAATTCCGACTCCTGACTCGGTCAGGAATTTTATTGTAAGATGGTATGTGGATACCACGGCCTGGAGGAGACTCAATGAAGGTCGGCCGAGTATCGCATTGTATACCGAGGGTTGATCGACGACCAGGAAGTCAACCATCATCGTCGTCTGATGCGGGGCAGTGCCAGCAGTGAGTGGTAATGAGACAGTCCCCTCGGGCAATACTTGTCCTCCGGAAAAACCGATCAATGGGGTCCGAACCGGGCGTACGCGGATCGTTCGATCCCCATTTTGTCGAACGCTTGAGTAAATAACACGTCTGCAGATGACCCCGTATCGACGAGTATCCGAAACACTTTTCGGTTAGCGATCGCCAAGGAGACGATCGGCGCATCATCGTGGGGGTGATGGATACCTCGGGCGTCTTCTTCAGTGAACGATATGCAATACCTTTCTCTTTTCTTTTCCTTTGATGGAAGAAGCCGCCTCTGCCCTCGCGTCTTCGGCAGCTTTCCGAGCGAGGGACGCCTCGCCTGTCAGGACGCCGACCCGGATCTCGGCCTCAGACAGAAGAGCCTGCAGCCGATGAGTTGAGGATAGCTCCCTGCTGGCCTTGATTAAGCAAGGAGCGAGTTCAAAAAGCATCCGGGCAGCGTGGCTGACGGTCTGCGACGACGGGGCGTTGTAGAGTTTCACGAACTCTCTTTCACACCCATGGGCCAGGGCCCAAGGAACCATCCCCAACACCACTTGCTGCAGGACTGACGGCCCCTCCTGGTTCGTCTCCTCCCCTCGGGAGGACGCGATCCTCGTCTCTCCCTCCCCCCTGGAGGACGCGGCCTCGGTCTCTTCTTCCCGACTCGGCACAGCCGTCTCAACGCGTGCCGAGTCAGGTGCCGCCTGAGGCTCCGAAGCAGCAATCGCCGTCCCTTCCGCCCTTTCGTCCGGATCGGGAATCACGACGACCGGAGGGGCAGAAGAGCTCGCGGGCTCTTTCTCCTTCCGCGGCACCCTTTGCCTCTTCGGTGGCCGAGGCTCGGAAAGAAGAACGGCCGCGGAGGTGCCTTCAACTTCGTGACTGGTCTAAGGGCAGGACGAGCTCCAGTCATCTCCGGTTCGGGGACAATCCTTAGGTTGGGACGAGCTTCGGGCAGATCTGCAAAAACAAAAAAAAAGGAGGGGGAGAGTAAGGCGAAGTAAGTCGGTGGAAATTTGGAAAATTCAGAAGATTCATTCTTAATTACCTGTAACTTCCGAGTCCAGACCTGCAAGGTGAAGGCGCTCCGGCTGTAGAAGCACCTTCCAAGACCTGTCCCTCGGCTGCCGAGCTTCGGCTTCTTCTTCGGAATATCTGCCAAACATAAGTTCGTCAACTTCAGGGTATTATAAAAAAAAAAAAAAAAAAAACCTAAGTCACCTGCTCTTTGGAAAGCCCGAGGGACACGAGCCTCGTGGGACCCGGACTCATCCGTCTTCCAGCGACCACATGCCCAAAACCAACGCTCTCTCCAGTGTTTGTTGGAAGTGGGAGGATCGGTTATCAGGGAACCGCCTCCGCCTCGCCAAGCAGCGAAGACGTAGAAGCCGGGATAGTTCGGATTTACCCGTACTTGATACAGGTGGAGAAATTCGTCGACTGTAAGTGGTGGCTATTCCATCTCAGCCCACAACACCGCACACCCGAATAAGTTCCTCCACCCATTCGGGACTATCTGCCCCGGGGCAATCTGAATGCGAGACAAAACTCCCCGGACGATGGCCTGAAGGGGCAGACGCAAGCCGCATTGCATCGACACTTGGTAAATCGCGATCGCCCCAGCAGGAGGGTGATCCGGCAAGTCATTCGGATGGGGGAGATAGGTGATGACCGACTCGGGAATATGATACCTGACTCGGATTCTGTCCAAGTCCGTCTCAGTCAAGACCGAGGGAACCGGACCGCTTAAATCTTCCCCCGATCCTTCTTCAGATTCGGCCTGCGCCGACTCACTAACAGGAGCAAGATCAGGGGTTCCTTCGGCGATTAAAACTTCATCTTCTTCCTCCTCATCCTCCTCCATATCCCTTGGCAAGTTAGGCCTTCCCGGGCGGGTTAATAGAGACGACCCGCCCCGAGAAGGAACGACGGAAGCTGGGCGCTCCGCCGGAGCTTCGGTGACTCTCTCCGGTAGACAAGCAGCGTTGGCGTCCACTGCTATCTCCGTCAGTAAGGAAGGCGATTCCGCAACGTTCCAAAAACGTTGCGCTTCGCCTTCGTCTCCGGAAGCTCCCCCCTGGGGACTTTGAGAACTCCTATCCGCCATTATTACCAAATAAAGAGGAAGGAGAAACTCACCGGAGGGAGAAAGGAAAACGGAGATGGCGGAAAGAGGCACCGACGGTAAAGAAAAAGAAAAGGAAGGAGACGAAAGGCTATGTAAACCCTAAAGAAAATGCGGAGCGGGAATGGCAAGAGCAGTAAAAGTTTAAAGTGCGGGGCCCCTGACGTTATATAAGGTCGCCATACGGCGGAGACAATTAATGAGGAAATGATTCGACGCCTGCATCGATTCCCTCGCTCGACACGTGGCGCACGTCAACTGGCAATAATAATACCTTCGCTACGTGTCCAATCCTCATTGGCGGGATGTGTGATTTGACGGCTGACGGCGCATGCAGAAGCTGAACCGGCCCCCATCAAAGGCCTCATGGAATGCATTTAATGATCACGACTCATCTCGGACTGAGTTACGAATCGACTCCAAACTCGCTACTCATCTTGCATTCCAACCTTCTATTAGATGCCCACTGTTGGGGCAAAAATACAAGTCCGAAGACTCGGACTTAATGCCTCGGGACTCGGACTTGATACCTCGGTCGCCGAAGGATGCGTCAAATCCGAGGCATGGTTCGCTAAACCGAGACAATGGTTGAGTCGGTTCGAACGACTTATCAGCGTTCCGGGCATGTGTCGGGCGGACCGCCTTGCAAGACCGACCGTCGCTAGGTCAGATCTCATCCCGGATATCTTGGGATAAGATCTCCGACCCCGAAGCTCACGGGATCGGATGATGGCTCAAGATGGGCACGATCCTATCTCCGTGATACCAGGAGAAGATCCCTCGCTAATTATCAGGATTACCCGAGAAGATCCCGCTCTCAATATCGGGAGGACCCCACAGCTATAAAAGGAGGACCCTTGTCACCTTGAGAGGTACGAAATAAATCCCTCTTAAAAACCTTCCAAGACTTTGAGACCCCGAGTCCAGACTCGACTTTGGCATCGGAGGGTCCCCTGCTCGAGCCAGTGGTCTCCTTTGTTTTCTTTCTGCGATGCATACAAGGGTCTAGGAGGACGAACCGGATAATCGCATCAACAACTTTATCACATAGAGCTTAGAGGATTGAAAATCCAACTTTGAATGGAAGAAGGTTTTAGTAATAGAATATCCAAATCAAATTCTAATTGCATAACCTTCTATATAATTTTCATTCAATGAATTTTGGATGGTCGTCTATTCTCTTTTCCATCATCATTCAATGACCTTCAACGGTTCGAACACATCCAAATCTTAGTATCCATCTCGAATTGGTTAGATCTTATTTTTGGAATGTGATATGTTAGCTTCGGATGAGAAGAATGCAATGATAATATTTTTTTAGTACCATGCTTTTATGTACGGATATGATAATGATGTGTGGTAATTAGCATGTGTCCCAGCTGATGGGCCCACTCAATATGTATGGAGAATCCATACCGTCCATCTAGTGTACCTCCTCATGTTCATTGTACACATGAAGAGCCATTCCCATTCAAATCTGGATTTGACACACCACATGAAGAAATGTACAATCATCCATAATACAAATTTCTTCACATAGTGTGGACCACCTGAGTTTATTTATTTCAGTAGGCTCACTTGATGACTGGGTCAATGCCATATAGGCAGTGCCATGGACCCCACATACCATCTGAAAATTTCTATGGTGGGGTGTCCACCTCCCTGGCGTCCCATTGTTTTCTTTTTTGTAGCCCACTCGAGTGATGGATCTGCCTGAATTTTGGTACATCCAACTAAGATGATAGGGTGCATCTAATAAACGGGTTGGATGGTACTCACACATATAATGGACCCCACAAAGATTAAAGGCATGGTAATTATCATGTATAGTCCAATGTATTTGATCAATTTCCTTTCTAAAGGATAAGGATACAAATTTATACTTTTGTTCCAATTTGACCCTTGGATGAGCTTATTAAATTTCGACAAAGACATTTTTCGGAAAAAAATTAGAAAATTTAAGGATTTTTGGGTAAAAATCTCATGTGAATTAAACACACCACACGTGCCCAATGCTACACATGTGTGCTGAATCAAGGAACTTTATAGGGTTGTATATTTGTGTCCAACTAAAATCAGGATGGTGGTACACCATCATGTAAGCAACACAAGCATGTGGAATGTAGATCACTCGACATTATTTTTCTTACATGTCTGGCCCATTTGAAAAATATATCAGCTAACACCTTCCATATGGACCACTTGATGAGATTGACACTTGAAATTGGAAACACACATTCTCTTGGGACCACTTGATGAGATTGTCCCATGAAATTTGAAACACACATTCTCTCTTTGGACCACTTACCGACACTGACCTTCGAAGTCAGGGCATGTGATAAATGGTAAAAGGGACAGTTATCTACAACCACAAATATTGATAGGTACAGTCCTCTCCTTTTCACATTTCACAATGCAACTGTACAAATGCTAGCTTCTGAGGGTGCATGAATCTAGTGAATGACCATCTGGAAATGAATTCGATTTAATTCGGTTTGTACCTGTTGGTGTGCAAAATCATTCATGGATTTGATTTTCATTTTCAAAGTTTTTCAGAGCTTGTTTGGTGAGACGTAGATGGGCTGTAATGTGTGGTAAAAATTTAATGATGATTTTTGCCCTATGTTTGGAAGAGATGAAATTCGACCTAAAAAATGATATTTTAATATCTTTTCAAAGTAAAACTCCATAAGCCCCACCATTATATATGTCTTACATCTACACCGTTCATTCCTCTTTTTAGATTATTTTAGGGTATGATTTAAAGATCATGTTATTGATGTCTTAAATCTTTCAACAGCAGGGTTTTTTGATGCCATTGACAGACCATTCGATACCATTGAGAGCTATTCGATGCTATTGAGAAATTTTAAAAATCTCACGATTTGTTGTTGGACATTTTAGGTGCCCTACTCAATGCCATTGAAAGGGGTTCGATGCCACTAACGAGTCGTTGATGACATCAAAATCTCATCGAAGTGACATTGAAGTGCCATTGAGAAAATTCGAAAAATACATGTTTAGTTACATAAACGTTATGGTGTTTAGTTCGATGACATCGAAGAGGTTCGATGCCATCGAAGGTTATTTGATACCATTGAAGTGACATCAAAGGTATCATTGAACAATCTCACAGATTTACGCAGGGTTGTTTAAGTGCAAGATTTGTTTCCTATTTCGATTGTGATTCCCATAGAGGTTATATATATATAGGTGTAATTGGTAACAGGGGGTATCCAAGAGCTTTCTAATTCATTCCTAGGGTTTCAAGGGTATAGCTTAGGTGATTCGAGGCTTGTTCGTGTCGGGTAATATCTATCTCTTGTAATATTCTATTTTAATAGTGCATATTTGTCGTTTTGTGCCTTGGTTTTTTCTCACAAGAGTTTTTTCACGTTAAATTCGAAGTTTTTGTGATTGGGCTTGATTATACTATTGGAATACTTTATTTTATTTATCTATGTGTGCTTCCGCGATTCCCTAACAGATTAAGTAGACCATGACATAAAAAACGGTGAGTTCAATGGTGGATCTAATTATTCCTATTATGGGCCATTTGAGCTTTGGATTTACATTATTATAAAAATGGCATGACAAAATAAATGGATGATGTGAATGAGATCATGGTGGGTCTCACAAAGTTTTACCACATAGCATGATAATCCATTCAAGAGTTGTTCAATGCCCTCCATTTATAGATAATGCAAATGTAAATAATTATTACTTATTTACAGCTATTTCAAACGTATTCCTGAAAACAATGCAACTATTAGTTTTGAAGGTTACAAGAGGTCGACGTTACCTCTCCTTTTTTCTTATTCCTTTTAATATTTCTTTTGGAAGACTTTTAACTGCGGACTAAATGACAAGATTCCACAATTCCTTGGGAAATTTTCATGGAACTGCTTAGTCAAAGGAGTCATGTCTATATTAGCAGCGAGTAGGAGGATGGTGTATGAGATCCATGCCGTCCTTAAGGAGTGCTGCTTCATCTTCACCTTTGAAACAAAAAATTAGTCCAGTCCAAACTCAAATAGCCCACACTAGGAGGAAGAGTTAGGATGAGATTTCTATTAGTTGTGTATAGGGTACATTGTTGTTTATATATGCCATCCGATCCATCCATATGACTCTTCTCACCAAGATAAAATTACTCCCCAACAATCACATGATCCTAAAACTCAAGTGTACCACACCACCCTGTTTTGAATAAGTGTGATGTTCAGTATCAAAGCCTAACGTGGGGTGCCTCTCATCCACATGAAATCGATCATTCACACCATGAAAGAGTCATGCTACCTGTGACGAAGAATAGTCATGCAAGTGTTTTGATTATCCAAGTTGTTGTTTTCAATTCTCTCTATCTAAAAATTCACACTAATCCCTATGTGGGGCCCACCCTGTTTTGAATAAGTGTGATGTTCAGTGTCAAAGCCTAACATGGGGTGCCTCTCATCCACATGAAATCGATCATTCACACCATGAAAGAATCATGCCGCCTGTGACGAAGAATAGTCGTGCAAGTGTTTTAATTATTCGAGTTGTTGTTCTCAATTCTCTGTATGTAAAAATTCCAACTTCCAAACATGCTTTAAATTGACAAGGGTAACCCATCATTGATATGAACTATCCGTTCATTTATGTAAGTGAGTAAGACATTGGGTAAAAATCATGCCAATTAAATGATCCTAAAGGTTTAATCAAATAGCATGGAATGTGGACAGCCAAAATTAAGTGGACAAACAAAATAGGTAAAATCATATCTTAAAACATTTACTGAATAGTTCTCAATATATATATATATATATATATATATATATATATATATATATAATTCTAAAGTAGCACTTTAATATCATAATTCTAATCATGTGATCTATGGCTCATTTGTAACAAATTAGCCTCATTGATGCTAATGATGAATGAGCGGTCCATCTTAATGGTTGGGCATCCCAATGTATGGGGACACTGCTAATGTCCCACCAAGGTGAGGACATTGGAAGCAGATTGTGTGGTGCATGCTGTCAACAGGTTTTGTAGGCCCCACCATAATGTATGTGTTATATCCAGATTATTCATCCATTTGGAGATATCATTCTAGGGCATTTGCAAAAATAAAAACATAAAGGAGATCCAAAGCTTAAGTGGACCACATAATAGAAAGCAGTGGGATTGAACACCTGCTATTGAAAATTTCTCGAGGCTACATAAGTTTTGGCTAGTGAACCCAACGGTAGCTGCTGGTGTCAAAGCTTTGTGAGCCCCACCATAATGTATGTGTTTTATTTATGCTGTTCATTTATCTTGCCAACTCAATTTAAAGCATAAAAATATAGTCAAATTTAAATCTCAAGACCACAACACAGGAAACAATAGGGATTGAACACAATTGAATTGTTTTTGAAGGCTATAGAAGTTTTGGATTAAGTTGATATTTGTGCTTTCTTTGTTTGACCTTATCAATAGTTATCAAATAAACTTTACACGGGCCCTAATAAGCTTTTAATAGTGGAAATTCAATAATACTATTTTCATATGGTGTGGCCCACCTGTGATTTATATCTACCTCATTTTTGAAATCGTGCCCTAAAATAAGACAGCAAAATGGATGGGCAGCATGGATAAAACAGATACCTCATGGTGGGCCCATTAGCTTTGACACCAGCTTGCTGGCTGGTGTCAGGGGTCATTATCCAAATCACATCCATGGATTGGATTCCATAGGCATAAAACAAAGTAAAATAAAGTTACAAACATAAAGTACTTCGAAGATTGCAAATGATTCTTACAACGTGAAGCATCGTCTTTTCAAACTCATTGACAGTCACTGATAATGAAGGTTTTGGGATATCAGTACCACCTGATATTGCCGTGTTTGGGCAAGATGACTGTTTGAGAACACAAATGCAAATGAAGACCATCTCGAGTGAGATGGAGAAGGGGAGTCCTTGCACACGTTCTAACATGTCACACATGTGAAAGATCCGAGTCATTCATCAGGTCGTGCTCTACCATTTACATGCATCACCTGATGAGTATGCTGACCTTTGGTCACTTTAATAGTGATCGTCCATCAAGTGTTTGTCATGAAAGTGTGACCTACAAGATAACTGAACCGTCCGGATTTCTAGGCTCTGATATGTCCGTGGAAGTTTTCGCTTGATTAAAGGCTTAGATCTTTCACACGCGTGGCGTGTAGGCATGTATGCGATGAGGGGCTTTCACCATCTCACTCGCGCAAATCTCGATGAATTGGAAAATGGTGGTAGTTGCATGATCGCATGGAGACAAACGAAGGCATTTGGAAAGGAGAGAACGGTCCCTCACCATACGTAAACGTGTGGATGGTATTCTCTGGGGCCCACTTAATATATTCGAATTTTCTACTTTAGCGGTGCCTAGTAGGTCACATCTAACGTGCGCTATAATGCTGCACGTGTGATGACGTGTACGTGCATGGAATCTAGACAATCTATAGATTATATGAACAGGGAATCTAAGGGCGTGTTTGGGCGGTGGGATTGGAAGGGATTAGGTGGGATGGGATTTAAAAAACATAATTATTATCTATAGCAGGGATTTTCACCGTTGCCATGAGATAATATTAATTTCATACTTTATTGGTAATACGGTCGTACATTGAATGGATATATCAACCATCATTTGAAATTACTGAGAATAACACACGTGTTATATTTAAATTGTTCAATTGTTTTGTAACCTTATTTTATGGCATGGGCCTAAAACCGAGATAGATCTAAAACTTATGTAGCCCCAAAGAAGTTTTCAATGGTAAGTATTTAATCCTCGCTGCTTTCTATGGTGGGGTCTACTTGAGCTTTAGAATTACTTGATTTTTTGGCCCATGCTCTAAAATAATCTTGAAAAATGGGTGGACGGTGTGGATATAGCCCACACATCATGGTGGGACCTACACAAGTTGCTAACATTGAGTGAAATTGGCACGGGAAAAATGCAATTCCATCTAATCTAACTCCAAGCTTTTCGATTCTTCCTGAACATGGGTTGGAATTGGCACAAGACCATGTGAATCCCATCCCATCCCATCCCATCCCGAGCGAGTACGCACTCGTTCTCACGTGTTGAAATTTTGAACACGTGAGTGTGATCTGAGCCGTTCATCAGGCGAGTCCCATTGTGTGAATTCATTGGCCTGAAGATCAGGCTTGAATGGTCAATAGATAGTAGGCACGTGTAAAAATGAACAAATGGAAGGTCCATAGTCAACATACACAGGGTGGCTTACGCGGTGAATGGGTCAGCCTGATTTTTGGGTCGGAACATGTTAATGACATCATACACCTGATGAACGTGCGTCTGAGATTTATCATACGTGTGCCATGATGGTACATTTTACACGAAGCCCTTCGTACATCAGCCTGCAAGCGGGGCTGCATTTTGAATAGTTCGTATATCATGGACGCGAGTTTCCTGCTACACCTGTAATATGCAGTTCCTGCAACACAGCTCTGTGGGGCCCACCGTGATGTTCTTGTAAAATCTACTCCGTTTATAAGTTTCACCAGCACATTATACGATAAAAGCCCAAAAAATCGGATTCATAACTCAACTGGGCCACACCACAAGAAACAGTGGGTATTTAATCCCCACCATTGAAATCTCACAGGGCCCAAAGATGTACTGGATCAGGCTGATATTTTTCTTTCCCCTTCATCCTCGTTCGAATCATCTTATGAACGGTTTGGATGGTATATAAACATCACGGTGAGCCCCATGGAAATTTCAACGGTGGACATTTCCATCTCTACTCTTTCCTGTGGTGTGGCGCAATTTGGAATTAGATCTGTCTTCTTTTTATGCTTATCCCCTACCGTCATCTGGCGAAACAGATGGACGGAGTTGATTTTACATGGACATCACGGTAGGTCCCACCGGGCTTCGAGTTGCAATAACTCTCTATCAGGTGCTGCAGGAAACTCGCTTCTACTTCATCCTAACCATGCATGAATGGCACGTGCCAACTTCTTGCCTCTCTGGGGCCCATGATGTGGTGATCTGAGCCGTTATTCTAATTGAGACTCCAAAACCTCGATGAGAATTTAAATCCAGATCGGACCGGACAAACTGGACCAGCTTTGGCAAGAAGCCGTCCCAGCCGTCCAGTTTAATGGGCCCACCCATCTAGTTGGAGTAATTCTTGCGGTTGAACCAGCGACTCTCTGTTAATTTCACACAAAACACGCATATAATCATTCTCCTCATGCATTTCTACTTCAAATCGGTAGTGCTGGTTTGGACCGAGATGCACATGAACGACCATGATCGACGGATATCCAGCTGCTAATTCCCACCATTGAGGGATGACCACGTGGAGCTATTGTGTGGCCCACCTCATCCTTGGTGGACGCGGATTTCCTGCGAAAGGCTTTCGCAGAAAGTTCCCGCGCAAGATTTTGCGTGGTGCCCACTACGATTGTTTGTAAGAAAGCCACTCCGTCCATCCGTTTTTTGACTTCATTTCAAGACATGCAACAAAAAATGAGGAGGATCAGATACTCAATTGGGCCACACGAGAGGAAACTGTGGAGATTTAGTGACCACCGTTGAAGCATTTATATGGCCACAAAAGTTTACATACCATCTATACTGTTCATAACATAGTTCCTATACCGAGATGAACTGAAAACACAAATATTATCATGATTCAAAACTCCGTGGCCCCACCAATATTTCAACTGTGAACAGCCAATCCTCACGTTTTGGGCCCACTTGAGTATTAGATCTGGGTCATTTTTAGCCACACGTCCTAAAATGATCTAAAAAACAGATGTGCAGGGTGGATTTCTAAAAAACATTACGGTAGTCCGAGTGAGAACTTCCTGGGAAAGACTTTACAGTAAATCCACGTCCCACCCACATATGTGCTGATCCAAGGGTATTTGATTGGGCGATGGCCCCGCGATGAATACAACTTCCTTGGTGGTTTGGCAATTGACGACTCCGCCAGCCAGCTAGCCAGTGTTAAAGCCCTGTGAGCCCCACCATGATATATGTGTTTTATCCGTACTGTTCATTTATTTTGCTAGACAAGATCCGGAAAATAAGACAAATCCATCACTCTAAGGGGACAACATCACAGGAATCAAAACAGTAGAAATTGAATGCAAACTTTCAAGGACATCTAAGTTTTAGATAAATTATTCCTACTTAGATGAACTGAAAACATTAATATTATCCTGATTCAAAACTATGTGACCCCATTAATGTTTCAACTGTAGACGTTTAATCGTCACATTTTTAGCCCACTTAAGTATTGGATTTTGCTCATTTTTGGCCACACGTCCTAAAATGATCTCAAAAAACGGATGACCAGGGTTCTCAAAAATATCACAGGTAGGCCATGCAAGAACTTCCTCCGAAAGACTAGCAGTAAATCCACGTCCGACACATGTGGTGATCCAAGGATATTTGATTAGGCAATGGCCCCGCGACAAATACAACTTCTCGGCGGTTTGGCAAGTGACGACTCCGCCAGCCAGCTAGCTAAGTGTCAAAGCCCTGTGAGCCCTACCATGATATATGTGTTTTTATCCCCACCGGTCATTTATTTTGCTAGCTCTTTTTAGAACAAGATCCAAAAAATACGGCAAATCCATAACTATATGGGACCACACATCAGGAAACAGTGGAGATTGAATGCGAACTTCAAATACCTAAGTTTTAAATAAAGCTGATATTTGTGTTTTACCTTCATCCAAGGTTGTGCGACTTTACAAACAGTTTGGATGGAAAATAAATATTGCAGTGCCCTCAGAAAAAAGTTTCAACGGCAAGCATTCAATCCAAGCTGTTTTCAGTGGTGTGGTCCACTCAAGCTTGGGATATGCCAATTTATTTTTTTCAAAAGTAAGCATTCAATCTAAACTGTTTTCAGTGGTGTAGTCCACTCAAGGCTTTGATCCGCCTCGGTCTCATGCCCTAAAATAAGCTGGAAAAAAAAAGGATGGATAGTAATATAGTATAAATAAAACACATATATAATTGTGGAGCCCACAACATTGTGACAACAGCTGGTTAGCTAGTGTTTGGGCCTTGTCCTTTCCAAACACGCTTTGTGGACTATTTCTGACAATGCATGTGAGCTAATCGAATACTATCATGTTAGATAACCAAATGATTTGTGTTCCATCCAACCCTTTTTGAGTGATAAAGGGATATGATATACCCAAAAGCAGGCCCCACAATAGGTTAGTGGCACAACTAAAAGTTCTAATATCCCAATTAGGGTAATCATTCTCCCAATACATTTCTAATTCTTCTAATTCTTACGGATGTAGAAGTTTGGAGAGCGGATTAGTGAGACCCCAGCCTCACCCAAGATGGTGTTACCGTGTGGCCCACCTTGATGTATGTATTATGTATCCATGCCATCAATCCGTTTTTCCATATCATTTTATGACATGATTTGAAAAATGAAACAAATCCAACTATTAAGTGGACCATATCATAGGAAACAGTATTGATTGTCCATTAATGGGCCCAGATCAAGCTGATATTTGGTTTTTCCCTTCATCCAGGCTTATGTGACCTTATCAATAGATTGGATGGAAAATAAACAGTGAGGAAAAATTAAAGTGTGCCCTAAGAAGTTTTTAATGGTGGGCGGTCAATCTCCATTGTTTCTTATGGTATAGTGCTGATAAATGAATTTGCTAATTTTCCCTGAAATGATCAGACAAATCGGATGGTTGATGTGGATACATAATACATACATCAAGGTGGGCCCACAGTAACCCTACAGTAAGGGCCACACCTTCTTGGGTTAGGTGGGGTCTCACCAAATCCGGTCTCACCAGTTTGAGCTGAACCATGACAGAAGAAGGGTAGTGTTTGGTAGGACTTTAAATCATTAGCGAGGACTTTGAGGTCGAGATCTTTTTTATTTTATTTTATTTTTCAGAAATGTTGATAAGATGTTTGATGTGTCATCCCTATCCTTTGGCTTTTGTAACCCTCGATTAAAAAAAAAATATTAAGATTTAAACTTATACCAGAAATGTATTTGCTCAGGCTATATTGGCTTGAAATGTCCCAAAGCATGGTATTATGGGTGATAAAGGTGGTAACGGATTGGCTGGTGTACCGCACACTACCAACCTGGCTGGTATGTATGTGTCGTGAGAACCAATATATGATGCACTAACAGTCTTCTATTATTACATGGACCCTATAATGACGTATTTATTATATCCACACTGTTTATCCAAAGCTCAAGTGGACCACACTACAATTAGCAGTGGGGATAGTGATTCTCACCATTAAAACATTCAGGGCCTACCATAACATTTATTTTCCATCCAATGTGTTCATAAGGCCAAAACAAAGAGGAATAACAAATATCATATCGATTCAAAACTAATATGACTCCAAAAGGATTTCAATGGTAGAGGTTTAACCCCCCACTGCTTTTTACAGTGTGGTTTACCTGATTTGTATTATTTTTTGGCTAAGTCTTACAATGAACTCGCTAAATGGATAAATGATTTTTGTATATAACACATAACTTATGGTGGGACCCACATAAGTTGATTACCTCAACACACTAGCCAATCCACTTCCATGGTAAAGAGCCATAACTGGTTTTGAATCATTAGTTACCAAATTGATATGGTATATTATACTTTAGTTACAAAATCAAGGTTTTCTATTTGATAATACAAACTGTTCATATTAGTTACCACTCTAGTATTGAGCTCAAAATTTTTTTATGGGTTTATCAATGTGTCTTATCAATGACATCCACCTTAGAGAATCATTGGGATGTGAATAAAGCTTATGGTATCAGTAGGATTGATTACCAAGCCCTGTTTAGACATATTAGAGGGTTGAAGAGTTTGTAACTCATTGAAACTCTTCTCCTTTTATCACAGTTGTAGCATACCACTCATTCCACAAATTTTAGATGCATCACAACTTCACTGTTAATTCCGATCATACTATCCAACCCTTATGACAATCCAGACCGTTGATCAATAAAGTCCACGTTATAGAATTCTTACACTTCATTTTTTAGCCCATGCCTTAAAATGAGTTGACAAAATGGATGGATGGAGTAGATATACAGCACACATTAGGGTGGGCCCTACAGTCATAGCATGTTAGAACTCGGGGTGTTACCCCGACCTGATCCAATCCACTCTCGATGCCAAGATAGCAAGTTGGCGGGGGCATCTGTGCGGTTCATCCAGCCGGATGTGATGGTTTGTGACAGCGCTGGCACATGTACATTAAATGTGGACAGTTGACAAGTATTCCAAACCATTCGTTATATTCATGTGTGCCCCACTTTGATAGGTAAACGTGACTGATTCTTAATGTAGACCATTTGATTGATAGGTTTAGCACGCATGCAGGAAGAAGTCGGTTGGTGGTCCATGCCATGCATGTCATGCTACTTGGCAGGGTCGGATTCCGTGAGGCCTGGCTTCACTCACCCAACATGGTTGGCCCTAGCGAGATTTGACGTGGGTTAGCCCGTGTGATGTCGTTGGTAAAGTATGATTTGGTGATGTTGCGTGAGTAAGTTCCTACGCAAGGATGCTGGGTGGGCCACCATGATTTTTGTGAGAAATCGACCTAGCTAATTGACGTCCTTGGTTGAGGTGCTCGCGTCACCTCATGGATGCTAGGAACTTAGGTGGGGCCCACCCTCATATTTGTTAGGAATTCACCTGGTCATCCATTTTATGAGATCATTTTAGAATATGAGGCAAAAATGAGCCGAATCCAATACTCAAGTGAGCCCCAAAGTTGAAATATTTGTGGGGCCACAAAAATTTTGAATCAGGCTAATATTTATGTTTTCAGTTTATCTATGTGGGAATGACGGAAGTTTTGAATTATGCTAATTTTATGTCTTCAGCTCATCTAAGCAAGAATGATAGAAGTTTTGAATCAAGCTAATATTTATGTTTTCAGTTCATCTCAGCAGGATGACAGAAGTTTTGAATCAGGCTAATATTTATGTTTTCAGTTCATGTTAATGGGAATGACGTTACAAATGGTATGGATGGCATGTAAACATCACTATCCACCGAGGGAGGTTTCAGGGGTAGAAAATTTCATAACCACCCTTTCCTTTAATTCAGCCCACTTAAGAGCTAACAGAACGGATGAACCCTGAATTTCTCACAAACATCATGGTTAGTGAACTTATCTCATAAACTCAGCATACACTTGGAAAGCTAGGTAAGGGCTATAGTGATATT
This sequence comes from Magnolia sinica, assembly GCF_029962835.1. Classification (NCBI taxonomy): domain Eukaryota; kingdom Viridiplantae; phylum Streptophyta; class Magnoliopsida; order Magnoliales; family Magnoliaceae; genus Magnolia; species Magnolia sinica. The sequence goes on from NC_080580.1 coordinate 89,938,610, forward strand.
TGTTAAAAAATCCACTTTATCTAACCACTTGTCAGATCGTGTGAAGACATGGGCTACAAAATAGTCAGATCTAATACTCAAGTGGGCTGCATGACAGGAAACAATGCTGATTGAAGGTCCACCGTTAAAACATTAATGGACGGCAGAAGTTTTAAATCAGGCTAATATTTTTGTGTTTTCAGTTCATCTGGTAGGAATGACCTTACGAATGATATGGATGGCATATAAACATCACGGTGCACTAGAAATTAGAAAAGTTTCAACGTTAGGCATTTCCTAACCCATTTTTTCCCCCACCACAGCTTACTTGAGTCTTAGATCTGTCTTATTTTTGAGCCATGTCCTTAACATAATCTGCAAAAACGGGTGGACGGAACAGATTTCTCTCAAACATCAAGGTGGACCCCACCTAGCTTGCTGCCTTAATAATTTCCTCAGACAGGCTGGCAAAGGCAATACGCGTTTAAATCCGGTACCCTATCTGGCATGACATGCTGGAGGACAAAACGACCAGTTGGCCAATTGAGTCCACGTCAGACTATTGAGAAGGATTGGTGGATGAGCTTCTTGACAGGTGTCACTAAACCATTGGACAGACAGGAATTTCATTTATGGAAAAAAGAGAATGGATGAAGTGTTCAGAAATACAAGCAGAGAGTATTGGGTAGATGACAGAATCGATGTTGTTAGCCACATGGCCTGTCTTTTACACGTTATTCTGACTATGTGGGCTATAATAGCCCAACCACGTTGTACATCACGGCAACGTTCTGAGCCATAGAAGCTTTGAAAATGAAATATCTGATTGAGACCGTTGATCAGAGATCAGGAGTATGATATACAGAAACAACTGATCAAGACCGATAATCACCAAAATCGCAGTAGAGATCGAAGATCCGGACCGTTGAATGTCTCCAAAATCAAGCGTGAAGTGTCGTGTATGAATTTCTTAGGTTTTTTTTTTAATATATGTGATATGATTGACAATACTCTTTTCCATACTCTGAATTAGAATCAGGGATACAGTCGGACTGAGTTATGGCTGACCCGACTTGATCTGATTTTGAAATAGGCCTAAACCGAACTCGACCTGACTCGGTACCAAGTCCAGCATGCTTGACCCGATCTAAGTCTGGGTCTAGCCTGGACTAATCTGGACTGAGTCCTAACCGATCACAAGTACTGAGTCGGTCGAGGTGGCACCGAGTCGGGTTAGGCGCAGTGGGTATCCATGGGCTGAAATCATCCTTATGGGGAGCCCTTTATAAATGTGCAAGATGGAATATAGGGCCTAAAATGGTTCCCAATTGGAATAGTTTTGTGGTGGGTGTTTGCCCTTGTTCCCTATGGTGTGGCGCCCCACAAGTCAAGTTGATTGAATGATTCAACCTTCAATTTATTTGTTGAATTTCCCATTGTTCCCTATTTCTCATTGGCCTGGAATCATCTAAAACACCGAATTTTGGTGGGGCCACCTTATCATATATTGAAATCTGATCCATCCATCAGGTGGTAAACCTTATGCTCATTATACATTAAAAAAAAAGAGATTAGAATGAGAAGAAAATCATATGGGCCACATTAATGGGAAGAATATCAAACTACCCTTAAAATCTCCAAAATCACACTGTGTGGCCTGCCTGAATTTCTGATCAGTCTGATTCATGCATCTTCCCTTCATCCGGGTGAGTTATTAAAGTGTTCAAAATTGTTATAAATTAAACTACCTGCTATAATTCTCCACTTAGTCTCTTACATGCAAGTTATGTTGACTCTTTTACAATTTCATTATATCTACTAACTTAAGTATCGTATTGTCCTGTATTGGCTTCTCTATCAATACTCATTCAAAATGGAAAGGGATCCTTGCCCACTTTTCAATGCAGCTGGGAGATGTTGAGGTGTGTCCTACCTAATTAGCATATAAGTCAAAAAAGAGTTCAAAACCATTCTAAATTGAATTGCCTACTTGAATTTTCCATTATTGACTTTCTTTCGTTTCATTATGTCCACTAACTCCATACTCCGACCTATATGCACTGTTCATATGTGATGAGGCAAATGATATTGTCTTGGCACAGCTTTTTTATTGTACAGGAACCCTTGCCCACTTTGTTTGGAGAAAAGATCCTTCTCGACCACACATAGAGCAATATTGATTAAATGAAGAGAAAACCTAGTCCTAACTCGTGACAGGCAACAAGGATGAAGAAACACCCATGAAACCAACTCTTGTTAATTTCTCACCATGTTTGGGAGTATTTTTATTTATTTATTTTTTTAACACACGTGCCCAACATACACGCCGTAGTGGGATTTCACCACCCATGGGTTCCGAACCCAAGACATCATGTTGAAACTCCTCAGAGTCTACCACTGAGGCAAGGACTGAACCCCCTATGCTTGGGAGTTGGAGAGCTAGTTAACCCTTGCTCATTTTCCATAGTTAACCCTTGCCCATTTTCCATAGCAATGGGAGCTACTATTATATTTATAAAAAAATAACTTGTGCTAAAGCTCAACGTGGGCTACCAACCGAAGGTAATCTTCCTTTATCCAAGCTTGGGACTGACACTAATAGCTCAAAACTACGATCGTTGTAGTTTTTTGAAGAGCTAGTCGCATCATATTTCTAATTGAAGGTGGTCATTTTTCAATAGTATGTATAATTAATACCTCATTAATTTAGAATTTATAATCCAATACATTTTCCAAATAACTTTTCATTAATCTACCTCATTAATTTAGTTTTATTTTTTCTAGTATTTTCCATCAGTTTTTCCTAATAACATTAAGATTAGTCAACCAAATTTTAGTTAATGGTCAAAATAACCTTTGTTTAACAAATAACCAAAATACCCTCCATTTAGCATATTAAACTTAAATTTTTTGTTAATATATATGTTTTTCTACTCTTCATGCACCCATCTCGATACATGCTCTCCCATGCACCACACCTCAAACTCTTAGAATCCGCGACTTACTATAAATAGTAAACTTACTATTTATAGACGGTCGTAATGTCTGCTAGTGCACAAGGTTTTCCACCAAAAATAGTAAGTGTCCTATTTGGCTTCACCAAACCGTTCTCCTAATTATTCTAAGCTCTTTTCACGTTGGGCGCAACTCCTAAAGCCCGATGGATGAAGAGTTATAATCAAACTAAAACTTACTATTTATAGTAAAAACGAAATTAAAATAGGGAAACGACCGTCGATCTTAGGGTTTTTTATAATTCTGGGCTGCGCAACCCAGCATAGCGGGTTAGTTGGCTTCGGTAGCTCGTTCTACCCCAAAATCATATATTTTACGTCAGATAACTCATTCCGGATTGTAAGATACGCTCGATTTAAGGTTCGATGGTCTGGATCACTTTTGTCGTCGACCGGGCCTTTTCTGATCCATCTACCTCATTAATTTAGTTTTATTTTTTCTAGTATTTTCCATCAGTTTTTCCTAATAACATTAAGATTAGTCAACCAAATTTTAGTTAATGGTCAAAATAACCTTTGTTTAACAAATAACCAAAATACCCTCCATTTAGCATATTAAACTTAAATTTTTTGTTAATATATATGTTTTTCTACTCTTCATGCACCCATCTCGATACATGCTCTCCCATGCACCACACCTTGCATGAGGTGGACTTAATATCAAAGATTGTTTTCTATATACCATGTTATTCATTTTTTTAAATTTTAATTAAAAAATTAAATTTTTTTTTTTTTAATTTATTTATTTTTAACATAGGAGTGCATGTCTGAGAAATGCTCTAGTGCATTCAGAGCACCATAAGTTAGAGTGCTCCATATTGCATTAGTTTACTTGGATAGTTCATTTCATTAGGATACATCTTCTAGACTATGGTGTGAAAATCATACTGATTGGATTATCCAATTCGTCCTTGTTTGGCCTTATTCTCTACAGCAATCCATTTTTTAAGCCATGGGATATTTATAATTGCCTAATAAAAATGATTTTTTAGAATGATAACCAATCCATGATATGATCTAACAAATTCATGGGCGAAATTGTTGATTGGACCTTTTTTTTTTTTTTTTGTAAATTATCTCGCCTGTCCATATTAAAGATCATTGATCAAATGGTTCATATTTGTTAGATTAGGATGATGTTAGTATGGTAGCTGATGAAATGTGTGTTGAACTTAATGAACGGTCGAGATCCATAGATTAGACTGTCTGAGTGTCCAAATGCAATTAGGAGCACTATAACTTAAGAGTGCTACGAGAGCACTGGAGTATCTCTCCAGATCCCCCTGTAATCCAGGGGGAGTGGATTACGTGCTCTCCGGCCTCCCTGCGGCCCTTACCTTGGGGCCCACTTTGATGAATGTATTCTATATCCACGGCGTCCATCCGTTTTTTCATATCATTTTAGGTTATGAGCCCGAAGTAAATCAGATCCTATTCTCAAGGGTACCATATCATAGGAAAACAGTGGTGATTGACCATTAATGGGGTATAGAAATTTTGGATCATCCAGGTTTATGTGACCTTATCAACAGGTTGGATAGCAAATAAACATTATGAAAATATTAAAGTGGGCCTTAGGAAGTTTTTAACGGTGGAGCCTTCAATCGCCACTGTTTCCTACAGTACGGTTCACTTTAGACATGGATCTTCTTTATTTTTAGCCTCATGTCTTAAAATGATCTCGCAAAATGGATGGATAGAATGCATATAGAATAAATTGTAAGATTCTATCAGGTGGGCCATACATGATCATCAATTTAAATCTGACCGTTGGATTATTCAGATCGGACATTTCAGTGACCCCAATCAAGGTTTAACCTAAATAGAGTTGAATGTGGCCTGTGGGACCCCCAAATTTGGATAAACCATCACCCCATATGTACAGTGATCAAAACTCATCTACACTGCCTTCAGTTTTATTTTTATTATTTTTATTATTTTTAAAATTTAATCTACTCCGTTCATTTTCAGGACCTTCCTAGTGCTACGATTTTTGTACAGTAGCAAAATAGGAGTAGACTGGACCTGATGGACGGTTTCAGATAAAAGATGTGAATGCAGCTACAGGTGTCAACGGGCAGGATTACGGTCTGCCCAAGCTCTGTACAAGCCCCGGTGGCCCAGCCCACGTTGTTCAAAGTAAGATGAATATATCATATCATAGTTATTGCAAGTCTACAATATCCAATATCCAAGAGTTTCAACACCTGGTTGAAGGGTTCGAGTACCCATAGGTGGTGAAATCCCACCATGGCGTGAGTGTGTGGTGGTGTGCGTGCGTGTGTAAAAATAATAATAAAAAAAAATAAAAAATCCAATATCCAGTCCCTACTCATACAACAACTTGCAGTAATGGTTGAATGAGCATGATAGACTCATTGATCAAACATGTCGGATAATATATCATGTTGATTTTATGTGATTTTATGGTAAAAAGCATGAGTAACCTAATTCATGAAATTGGTGTGATATAATAGCTTTAACCTGACCAGTAATTCATTTAGTATTTATTTCAATTTTTTAATTCAAATTTAGATGATTTACTTTTTTCAATATTATAATATTAATATAAATGCATTTAGATATTGTTAATTAAGTTGTTCTCTTTAAGCAAACTAAGAAGTTGGAGTGAACTAAAAAATAGTACGTGCAAAAACCAACTATTTATATTATACTTTTATAAATATGAATAGTTTCTGTTCAAAATTCTTAGGTCAAAACTCTTAATAAATTTTAATTTTATGATGAATTGCTGGGATTGGTGATTTTTGAGGTAGAGAATTATCGAATTGCTCTGTGTAAGTTTTTTAAATTTCTTTAAAAGTAAATATAGTCAAGAATTCTATGGCTAATGTGCTTTGTGTATAGGGCTGTACACAAACCGGGCTAGCCCGATTAGCTCGCTCGACTCGGCCCGAAAAAGCTCGACTTGGCCTGACCCGAAACTGAGTTCGGGTCAGGACGGGCCATTTTCTTCGGCCCGAAACTGAGTACGGGCCGAGTTCGGATAGGTTCCAGTTCGGCCCGACTCGACTCGGCCCGACTTGGCCTATATATATATATTTATATTTTTTCTAAATTCTTACCTAGTTACCCTAACCATTTACAACAATCCAGGCCATCCAAATCGTGGGTCCCTTTGTAGATGGAGCAAAGTCCTAAAAGTCTACGACAAAAACTCTTCCCAAAAATCAAGGCCATTCAAGTTATTTGCCTAAGCTCTTCCCATGAAGTAGATGGAGCAGAGTCAAAAAATCAAGGCCGTCCAAATCTTGGGTTCGAAACTGGCCCGAACTCAGCCCGAACTTGCCCGATTGCTGACTGGGCCGGGTTCGGGCCGAACATGTTGGCCCGGTGACCGGGCTGGGCCGAGTTCGGGCTGCTTTGGCTGGTGAGCGGGCCAAGCCGGGTTGAGCCCAGTTCGACTTGGTTCGGCCCGATGTACACCCCTATTTGTGTATGGCATTCAATATGTATAACATACAGAGCAGGGCACGTCCCAGCGCAGGGCTAGCGTAGGAAGATGACATGAAGGAAAGCCTGGGCTCCTGCGCTGCTGCCGCCGCATTTCAACGCTCCGCGATGACCCATACACGGTTCAGATTAGATCGTAGGATGATTAACGATTCAGATTCAAGTCTATTTCATGTCATTAGTACATCCAATGTGGACCGCTAGTCGACTACCCACGGGAAGCGGCTTCAGTGGATCCCGGTATCCAGAAAGTTCCGTAGTTCTTTGACTGTGGATCCACGGAAGCCGCATCCACTTTTAGGGGCCACAAAAGTTTTTAGGGATAAACTGGGGATCCACGGAAGCCGCATCCACTTTGAAGACCAGAGGGGTGTACCTTTGCAGATAAAACATTGATACTCTGGTGGAACATGACCATCCGCAAGCAGGCACTCAGCGGTTGTATCCAACGCGAACACTTCCAAAAACACAAACTTTTCAAATAGTAGGACTAAAAGTAGATGTCTCATGGACGTATAAAAGACATTGGCTGATCATTATCAACTTTATATTTGTGGTAAACAAGTAGACGGTTTTGATGAAAAGTTATTAAAATGAAAATACAGAAATAAAAGGTCAGGAACTTATGATCTACCAATCAATGAGATTCCGTAAGATGCCAGCTTTACAGTGTGTCCCAGAATTTGGACTGTTTGGATTGGAGCCATGCATGCCACATCTACAGTGGAAACATGCATGCGTATGAATGGTCATACTTTGCCACCTTATCATGCCTTTTCACTTTTGATGCAGGAAGCTGTGGATTTTCAATGAGAGAAAACTAGGGTTTTAGAGAGAGAGTGAGGGGTTTTAGCTTCTCCGTGCAGAAATGATGGAATGCCGGAAGCCATGGTATTTCAATGCTACAAACGGTAGGGATGACCTTCATCCAAACCCATTTATTTAATTCATCCGGCCGGTCTGAATCGGATCGGATTTCGGATCAGTCCGGTTCGAATTGACAATGGTCCGAACCCAATACGATTAACGGTCGGATCTGATTGATTTTGTTCGAACCTGACCGATCCTAGCCGTCGGTTCGGATCGAATCGGGTCGGATCCACCTGATTGGGTCCAAGATGCCCAGCTCTAACCGAAATCAAGAACAAAAATGAAACGGTTGGGTACCATTAATTTATTGTCGGGAGTACCTTTAAATAAGGCTGCTCACGGTGGAAAGCTTTTTTACTGTTCATTCTTTCCAAGATGGTGCGAACGAGATCTCAGGCCGGATAGCAACTGCTTCATTTCCATGTTCCAAGAAGACCTCGGACACCGAGGGTATTGCTGATCGAGCATCCGGTCCCCCCATCGGTCTTAATGATCGAGCAGCTCGTTCCCCACCAGTCTTGATCGATCAGGCCATCCACCCACACCAGCTCCCCGCACAGCAGCTACACTAGTTAGAAGAGGAGGAGAGGATCGAGCAGCGGGTCCCCCACCAGTCTTGGCGATCGACATAATGATCAATATTTTAATATTATGCATAATCAATAACATATGTAAAGTATTAAACAATATTACTCATATTAATGAAAGTATGACATAACTATGTTTTACTAAAAATACTTAAATAATACTATCACAATCAATAACTTATTTAAACCATTAAGCAAAATTACTCGTATTAATAAAAGCATACCATATAAATATATTTTATACATACCAATTTTTAGTTTAAAAGCATACCATATAAATATATTTTATACATACCAATTTTTAGTTCACTCCAGTATCTTAGTTGGCCTAAATACAACAACTCTTCGAATAGTAGAAATCATGGTATGTGTTGTAATCTCATAATGCTAAAATAAATTGTAAATCATTAAGTGTAAAAAAAGATATATATGAAACAACTACTAAACGAACTACTTGTGTAGTTTATAAGTTGTTATGTCACATAAATTTCATGAATAAAGCCTGTTATGCTATGTAGCATGAATGGGCATACAGTCAGTATGATACACTAACAAACATGTTGTCTAGTGAGTAATGTAATATGCGTGGTTAATCAAAAACTGCACAATTTTTATGTGAGTTGAGACGAGATAAGTCAAGGTTTGAAGAACAAAGTATAATACATCCATCTCTGCAGTACATGTGGCAAGGTGTCTTAATGATCAGGACCATTCATTTAATTTCACACACTGTTGAAAGAAAATGGTTCAAAATGGACATTGATAAGATGATCCTATCTAACTAATAAGTGACCTTCAAAATGGTTACTTTTTGGGAGGAATGCAAAGGGAAGTGACCTTCAAAATGGTTCTCTCTCTCTCTTTCTCTCTCTCTCTCTCTCTCTCTCTCTCTCTCTCTCTCAACTACACCAACCGTTGGGCTCGGGCACGCCCAGCATAAAATTTAGGGCCGGGTGCAGGCTAGACTATTTTGGCTTGTCACGGCTCAGATCAAGCTTGGGCCTATGTTGCTCTCTCTCTCTCTCTCTCTCTCTCTCTCTCTCTCTCTCTAACTGGACTAACCATTGGGCTCGGGCTCAGTGCAGCATAAAAATTTAGGTATAGGTTCAAGCTCGACTATTTTGGTTTGTCACGGGCTCAAGTCAGGCTTAGCCTTTGTTAAACAATGTGGACCGTGCTTGGATAGAAGCCCAGCCCCATTGACAGCCCTAATACAGCTAAGACCGGCCCATTGACAACTCCACTGTGAATAAGCCAATTAGGGCTGTCAACTCATTTGAAAATCCATTTCATCCTACCCATCGATTACCTTCAAAATTAGGCCTTGGTTTTTAGACTCCTACAAGACTTGCTTGACTTGGGCTATTTGGATGGGACTCCGTTGAACCCAATCCAGTTCAAAGTGACTCAGGTGAGTCATGACTCGAATTGTGGAGTCATTTAATCTCTAAAATGAACATTTTCTCACAATATAAGAAAAATGAGTTTCTCAAGTGGGTTAAGTCCAAACGCACCACCATTCACTTTCAATCACCTCACATGTGCCATCTGTGCTAATGTGGAATCTAACACTAAATCACAATACCAAAATCAGATTAGCTGAATGAACCTCACCTTTAATTCATAACCACTTGTTTGGGACGCACATGGCGTACGCTTTAGTTTGAATTTACTTGTGGTGCTATTTTTAAATAATCTGTAAGTGCTAGAGTATTACTGTTGTGCTGAAGTTTTTTTTAATAAAATATTAAAAATTATTATTTAATAAATATAAGATTTTTATCTATAAAATAAATATATAATCTATTTTAAAATAAAAATGTTTTATTATAATATTTGCTTTTTATATTATAAGATATGTTTTCGATGAACTCATTTTTGTCAGAGCCCTAGACAAACCCTTTTGATGAATGAGTTGGACGGCAGATACATGACATGGTGGACCCCACATTTCAATTGATTTTTTTATTATTTATTTTGTGAGCATCACCCTCCCAATGTCTCCCATTGTTTCTTTTGGTAGGCCTAATATGGGGAGGCCCATCTAATGGACGGCCCAGGCACATCACAGTGGGCCCCACACAACTGCTTTACGTTCAAACACCTGCGGTGCACGGTGTTGCATGTACGTACATATTTTCCTATGAAGTCCCATTGATCACTTTGAGGAAGCGTTTGTAGTTAGATCAAATATCCAAGGGAGTCATCAAACACTATATCCTTTCACACGCCCAGCGTGTATATGATCCAGGCCGTTCATCTATAACGGCATAACATGGATGGTGTATGCACCAAAAATTGGACTGGTTGAATGCCCATGGGGTCAAAAAAAATTCAATCAATGACAAGAGGTGATCCACACTGGATGACTTGTGGGTACAGCCTCAATAGATGAGTGGCCTGCATCTCATACATGTGGGCCACATTTACAGATGTAGGGTCAGAGATGCGTTTTACATCTATGTTTGGCACTGATTGATCAGACATGTTGGCTAGCGTATCGTGTTGATTGTATGTGATTTTATGGTAAAAAGTAGGGCTGTACACGAACCGAGCTGGCTCGGTTAGCTCGCTCAACTCGACTCGAAAAAGCTAGATTTGACTCAGTTTGAAACTGAGTTTGAGCCGAGTCGAGTTGATTTTTTGAACTTGAAAAAATTTTCAACTGAGTTCAAGCTTGCCCGAGCTCAGCTCGACTCAGATCGAACCCAACTCGAATTGAACTTGGATCGAACCAGTTTGGTGATTCGGTTAATTACTCGGATCGACTTGTGTACATCTAGAGTAAAAAGTATGACTAACCTAATTCATGAAATTTGCTCACTAACCTAATTCATGAAATTTGCTCACTAGCCTAATTCATGGAATTTGTTTGAACTAATAGTTTTAACCATACTAGTAATTCATTTAGTATTTATTTCAATTTTTTAATTCAAATTTAGATGATTTTTTTAATATTATAATATTAATATACATGCATTTAGATATTGTTAATCAAGTTGTACTCTTTAAGCAAACTAAGGTGTTGGAGTGAAGTAAAAAATAGTATGTGCAGAAATCAACTTTTTATGTTATACTTTTATAAATATGAATAATTTTTGTTCAAAATTCTTATTGCAAAACTCCTAATAAATTTTAATTTCATGATGAATCGTCGGGACATGTGATTTTTTAGGGAGAGAATTATCGAAATGCTTTGTGTTAGTTTTTATTTTATTTTATTTTCTTTAAAAAGAAATATAGTTAAGAATTCTATGGCTAATGTGCTTTGTGTATGACATTCAATATGTATATATAACGTATCGTCCAACCAGAACAGTGTCCTGGGGCGTCCACGTAGGATTTGCCGCAGGACCGTTCGTTTAAACTACTCATGGTGAGGTACCACAAATAAATTAATCCAGGATTAGCCCAATTGAGTAGACCAGACGGGTCATGACAGGACCAAGTGTGGGCCGCCAAGCCAGATGGCCGTTTACACTTAGCAACAGCCCGTGCGGGCTATACCGCGACGCGGGAAGGTCGGAAAAATCTAAAAATTTAGTGAACCGAAGATCTTACTCGGACTTAGTGGACACCCAAGAATTAATTATCTGTGCCGTTCTAGCAGCACTTGTCAAATGCAACCCACCCAAGGCCAGCATTGAAATCTGACACTCTTAAATGAAACTGAAATACGAGACATTTCAGCCGTCGGATTTCTTCTAAATTTATGGTGAAGGTCTAATGTATTTTCCTACGCTCGTCCACAAAATCTGGGACCCGATCATGGTACGGTGACCGTTGATCACAAATCGGACCCGTACGGTCAGATCTAGCGTCCGATTGCCTTCAAATTTTGCATGACCCTTCATCGGGCCATGAAACACTTACCCTTTGAGTTTCAGGGCTAGAGGGCCAGCAGAACCGCTCTAATCACTGGAATGGACCCCACATGGCCATTTAAACATTGGAACCGTATGATCAAACCCCATATTCATTCATCCGTTTGTTCCCAAACTTTGCATGACCCCTCATCGGGCCATGAGACACTCCACATGAGGTATAAATTGATGATCTTATGCTTGTCTTGTTTGGTTTTCTTCACATGATGTTGCCCTATAGCATGTATGCGTTATTAATCCTTGTGCAAAATGGCTCTATGAGATGTAGGAAGTGCTTAACTTCCTCACTAACCCATACAACACATATGCACCTTTATTTATGATATTGTTAGCATCTCTTGGTAGGAGATTCTGAATTGTATGTTGAGGAGTATGAGAATATGATGTTGATTATGCTAGTTGATAACTCTGTTAGTTGACATGTTATGAATCACCACCTAAACCCTTGGGTTGGTCATGAATATGAGGAGAGCAAAGGCGGCCCCATTGGTAGGACCGTCTTGAGGCTAAACCCATGGATTTGGGCAAGTGCGTGAGGGCGACATTAGTTAGACTACATGGGTCGCTCGTACCCGATGTCGTTCCGCCACGTACTTGCTTGAACTCATGCAGTCTAGTCTATTGGCTGAACAACCTTGTTTGTTAACCCTGTTTGCTTATACATATATGAAACCTGACACACCCTACAACCATTGTAGCACATCGATAACCACTTAAAACCGATCCACCGACTCGTGAGTCAGACATGGTGGAATAAGACACTGTGGCCGAACTGTTGGCTTACGCTAGGGTGACGCGCCTCCCCGTAGTGACCGTAAGCGATCCCTTTCTTAGTACTCCCCATGTGCTTGAAGTTGAGGATAGAGAACCTGACGGGATCAAGGATCGCGTTGCCCTGGTTTCACACGTTGAGGGGCCTTGGCATCGCAACCAGTTGAGGGCATTAATATGTGAGGTGTATCAGATTCCCTAACCTACTGGATGAATGAACTTAACTAAGAACTCGGCTAACACGATTACATTGCATCGCATTAGTTAGGGTGGTGACTCGCAGTCGAGGTCGCTTTGAGGGAGTGTTGGTCATACTTGACCGTTACATGGAGTCGTTTGAGGGAGTGTTGTAGCGAGGGCATGCATTATATCATCCGTCATGCATGTGCATTAATAAGATTAGTCAGGTGTTTGTGAATGATTACTTTTCATTAAATTCGTAATATAACTGATGCATGTTACAACTTAAGACTGATAGCACCCACTGAGTTAATCACTCACTCTCACTCTGGGACGGTGTTTTAAAACACCAATCAGACTCTTTAATAGCTGCAGGTAGCGATGAGTTCGAGGAGCCTGACGGCGCGAGTTTTGACGAGGAGGATGAGCTGTCTTACTTACAGCTGATAGGCGGCTTTCTGTCAGCTTGATAGCAGGATTTGGATCGCTGAGCAGTGGGCTCAGCTCTATTCTTTTTAGACATATCATTCTTTTTGTGGTTTTGTTGGGTAACGCCTTGTGTGACCCATTTATACTTTTGGACCCGTATATATACTAGATCTCCTTCATTTCAGTAAACTTGTATGGTTGTGCTTCATGTTCCAGAAAATTTCAGGCTGCGCATTTGAACCTGATTAAATGCATATTAATGAAAATCGGTTATAAGTGATACTCGGAAACTCAGGAGTCGAGTGTATGCACGACCCCCGATTTCCAGGGCGTTACAGTATAACATACACACTTGATAAACAAAAAAATTGAGCCTATCAAATAATTGAATGGGTTACAAGTGAATTTGGATGCTTTTAGATGGTGTAATGTGTTTTTATACTATGTGGCCCATCCAATGATTTGATCCAACATATTTTTTGTTCATCTAATCACCATGGTGAAGTGCATCCATTGAATGCTTTGGATGTCATATGCATGCCAATTGGTCACTGAAATTCATGATTTCAACACTTTTTAAAGAAATAAATAAACAAATGAGACATTTTGGTAATTTAACAATTCCAAAAGCAAGTGTAATTACTAACCATTGAGGCATTATTTGGTAAAATCCAAAGTAGCGAGTAAATTTTGTACTTTTCAATTTGTACTTTTGAAGTTTAAAATAATTTAATATTAATTTAATTTTATAATTACACAAAATTATAAGCCATACATATAGTTAATTTATCTAATAATATTTGCATGTACTCTAATTTTCTTCTTCTTTTAATTGATAACATTTGTGATATTTGTTATATACATGTTTACACTTGTTCTGATGCAGTCTACATTAGCCAACGATCATCTGCCACGTGTTAGCACACTCATACCAAGAACGGGAGAGAAATGTACATACGTTAGGAGAGACTGCCAGGTCACGTAGCAGGCTAAAAGAGTTGATGCTTAAAATCATACGCACCGTGACCAATGTATGCAAAACACACCTAACATTTTAACATGTTAAGGAAGTTTCTAAGGAGACTTTCGAATTCTTCATAACCGACATGTTCATGGCATGAACGTCCTAAATAAATAATAAGAAAATTTTGTTTACTTTCTCAAAAGCCGTAAGGAATTAAAAGTGAACAACCGAAAACCATAGGAAAATAGAAGCATATCGCATACGATGATACAAATAAGCAAGGAATCCGAATTCAAGTAGGATATGCTCATTGCCTAATTGTAAGATTCATGTTGATGCACAATCTCCATCCCTCGGAAAGTCTATAAAAGCAAAATCCAAAGAATAAGTTCAGGACAATTAATACTTATAATCTATATGCTATCTTTATCCCTTTCGATTCTTCCTGAATAATGATTAATTTAGCTTTTTAGCCTAATTTCTCTACTTTTGTTCAGTCAAGTTGCAATAAGTTCGAAGTTACTAATTCTTAGCTTAATTTCACTGATGTTTAGTGCATTAGTGCAATATGATCTTAGAAGTAGTTTAAATATCTATGACGTAGTTGATGAATTCTAGATTACTGAGTCTGTAATTAGTACATCTCTAGTCATATCCTGCCACAATTGCCTGGTAGTTTTATAGCTATTTTGCTAGCACAAGCCATTGTAAGTATTTTATTATTTTATTTGCTTACTTTATTTTTTCTTTTCACTGATTGTACTCCAATATTTAAATCAATAAAATTGGTGATCCAACTTAATTTTTTTAAATCTTTTATTTCTTTATGGACATACTTGATCTACTGTTACCATTGGAAAAAGGTCATTATATCTTCAAGGTGAAATGATCCGATTAAGAAGAATTTACTCTCTACTTCCAAAATTGTCTAATCGATGTAACAATTAGTGGTTGAACAATCATGCCAATATTCATGGATCTGAGTCTAATATGACTAATTCGGCACCCATGGTCACAAGCTTTCAATCAATCAAGTTGAACATGACTCTAGCATGCCCATCACCAAATCTAATCACACATGTTTAACTAAATTTAGGCAGTTCAGAATATATATGGTCATATGTCTAGATTAAACAATAACAATACACATCCCACTGTTAAGATTGCTTCCTTGGGAAGAATCTATGAGACAATGCGTTCACCTAATTTGATATTTTTTTTGTCACAAATAAAGGCATGCATAAGACCATAAGGAACATGTGGGAATTGAACACTTCTTCACTATCATTGAAAGACCGATGTATGCAATTTGCCTTTGAAGTGGATACAACACATGTAAGCCTAATTTCGGGGGTCAAGTAATGCCTGACTCTCGAATTCTCAGGTGCCACTTATGCTTCGCAGAAAATAATTGATTTGGGTTTTATTTGCTTGGTGTATAAGCATTCGAGAAATTAAATGGATTATGCATGCGGTATATACTGAAATCAACATAACTAACTTAGAACATAACTAGCCAAATAATGCGTATACACTTCGTGTATGGGACTGCATCCCAACAAAATACATATAGTCCAAAAAAATGTACAAAAAGTCCCCACTCTACGACCCCATCACTAGCCCTAGGGCAAACTATAGTGACCCGCACAGGAGCTGGAAGTACGAGAGCTCATCCTCTGAGTCTGTGGATGCCTTGTCCAGTGCATTGGACTTTGTGATATCTGCATGTAAGATAAAGTTTGGTTGGTGTTTTAAAACACCGTCCCAGAGTGGGAGTGGGTGATCAACTCAGTGGATCCATTAACATCAAGTTACTCAAGGTATTAAATCCACATGCATAATTAATGAAAAGTAATTTAATCATAGAGTCCATATATACTTTTGTTATTGCACGTGTATGCTATTATGATATGATGCATGCCCTCGCAATCCAACACTCCCTCATAGCGACTCCATCTTCATATTTGCAAATGACCAATACTCCCTCATTATGTGACCTCAACTACCGAGTCGCCACACCTAGCTAATACAATGTGATGAATGCTCGTGTTAACCAAGTGAGTTAATTAAGTCTGCTTATCCAGCAAGATTGAAGAAGCTGGCACATCTCCAAATAATCAATGGCCTTATCTAGATTGCTAGGCCCAGGACGGTCGTAACGGATATGTGCCCGCGATTCTTGATCCATATTAGGGTTTACCACCTATACGACAACTCTTTAATTAATGTGAGGTTAACATTGGTCCGAATGTCACTTAGGACCCAGATGACACAGCTCGGACAAATAGGGTTAAGCCGCCTATCCTTGATCCATATTGAATAATTAAAATAAACACCAACCATTAGTTTTCCAATTAAATATAGATTCCATTGCTTTTCTAAAGACCTATACCCTTGCGACCGCGCAGTCGCTGCGATTCCGATGCCGCGTCTCGCTCGCCGAGGCGATACTCAGGCCAGAAAATGTGGGCTCGCGTTCGGTTGGAGAAAACACCGCGCGTCGCAATTTTCAAGAGAATCTCTAGCCTAAATGTCACATCAATCTATTAATCAAGTCTAAGTACACAACCTTACTTAGCCATCCCCTTTTCACCAACAAGGCGTGACACCCATTTCTTTTTCACCCAAAAGTTAACATGCACCATGCTCCCTCATCCCATCACCACTCCTCTCTCTCTCATTCTCTCTCTCATTTCTCACTCTCCCAAGCAACTCCCAAGGAGAGGAAACGTCCAAGCTCTCCATGAGAAGAGCCATGTGTGGCCCACTCCCTATCACCTTATCTCTCATCTCCACCCTTGGATCATCATCTTCACCGTTAAAGGAACATTTTTGGAGCATTGGAAGGCTAGTGAGGAAGAAGAATGAGAGGTGGGTGCTTTTCTCTCTCTCTCTTTATTATTATTATTATTATTGTGCGATGTGTGGCCCACTCGGACGGACCCCACCTTGGTGTATGTCTCATCCACACCTTCAGCCATTTTAATGGCCCATCTGAGCAAGGCCCACCTCTTATATGTGTTAAGTCTGCTGCAGTGTCAAATATATATATATATATATATATATATATATATATATATATATATATATATATATATATATATATATATATATATATATATAGATATGTTAGCATGATTCAAGTCTTTTGGGGTGAACCACTCGTGTAGACCCCACCTTGATGTATGGGACTAATCTACACCGTCCATTTCATTCCCTACTTGATTTTAGGCGTTGAACCGAAAAATGAGGTTGATCTGGTTTCCTGGCGGGCCATGGTTTAGGAAACAATGCTCTTACCTTTGATTTACTTCCTGATGCTCCTGTATATCAAAAACAGCCCAATATTAGACTTGTTGGGATTGTATCGAGCCACAGGGACCAATGGCTGGATTGGATTCGTCCGAGGTGGGCCCCACCTACCAAAAAGCACCGAAATTTAGTTTAAAAAAAAGATAAAGTAGCAGCAGCTGCTGCTGTCAAAGCACACAGCAGGCGCTGCCTGCGGCTAACGGACCAGCGGACGCCACCATGATGCATTTCAACCATCAACACCATGAATTTGATGCGTCCCCACAAACTAAGCGTCCACCCCAAAAATCAGCCTTATACGGGACTCAAGCGGGCCACACCATCTAAAATCATGTGAAAATATGCCTAAACATATAAAATCATTTGGTGGGGCCTACCTGAGTTCTGGATGTGATTGAAACTTGGTTTGGACCTCTAAGTTTATGGGACACATATAATGGATGGAGTAGATCCGATTAATGTGGGTCCCACCTGGATAAAAGAAAAAAATAAAAATAAATACACAAATAAGTGCACTAACGCAGAGGAGTCTGGACGTCCAACGTGAAATAGGGAGGGCCCCCTTGGCCCCAATTGTAGGCCCTACCATGATGTATGTTCTAAATCCATGCCGTTCATTTAATAGGTCCCCTTTTATGATGCGTTGGTTCCAAAAATCAGTCATAAAAAGTTCTCGGATGGCCCACACCATCACCTTTCATGCGGTGGTGTGCCAAGCCACATGGAATCAACTGCTGGGGTCCACATGCAGCTTGGATCCACCTGAAACTCTGTTTGGACCCTTAAATTGGTGGGACACACACAATGAATGGGTTGGATTTGTGAATTACATCACGGTGGACCCTAGGACCACATAACCGTACCAAAAGTTTGGTGGACATATAAACATTACGGTGGCTCACCATGTGACCTTATAAACAGTTGTATGGCAAGTAAACATTGCGGTGGGCCCCTGGCCCATATAACTTTATCAACGGATTGGATGCAAGTAAACATTACAGTGGGTTCCATTCATCTTGGTCTATATGACCCCATCAATAAGTTGGGAGAAAAATAAATATTGTAGTGGGCCCCAGGTCTATAAGACCTTATCAACAGGTTGGATGCAAATAGATATTATAGTGGCCCAGGTTGGATGATAAATAAATATTACGGTGGGCCCAAGGTCCACATGACCTTATGAATAGATTGGATTGCAAATAAATAATACAGTGGGCCCTAGGCCCATGTGACCCTATGACTAGTTTGGATGGAAGATAAACATCATGTTGGCCCTAGTTTGGATGGACAGTATGTTGGGCCCTCGGTTGGGTGGAAAATAAACATTTTGGTGGGTCTTACTTAAGACCTATTTATGTATGTGTTGTGTCCACAATTGTGGACCTCCATCATGAAACATGTGACTTATCTATACCTTCCATCCCTATGGGACCCACCATGATGCATGTGTTTCATCCAACCATCCAACCATTTTTGGAAAATGATCTTTTTTAGGTTTGGGACGAAAATAAGACAGATTTATTTATCAAGTAGACCATAGTGCACGGTGAGGATTGAACGGCTATCTTTGAAATCCTTGAGATCTTATGATTAGATTGGATGAGAAATAAATGTTATGGCGGGCCTTGGAAATTTTAGTAGTGGAAATCATTATCACCACTTATATTTGAGTGTGGCTCATTTGATATACACGTGGGCATGTGGTGTGGCCCACTTACCATATTTATGGCCCATTGTTAAGGCCCACCTTGTTATATATGAGGTCCCTGTGATGCGGCCCATTAGATGTATTTGGGGCTCATGGGTCGAGGCCCAATATGATGTATATAAGGCCCCTTTCAATGTGTGATTCCGCCATGATAAATGTATTTTATATCCGCACTGTCTACCTGTCCTGATGGCGCAGGGCCCGCTTGCTGCATGTGCTGGGCCTGCCTACATTGTACAGGGCCACCATGCTGTGTGTACTTCACCCACACTGTCTACTTGTGTGGCCCGCCTAGATGTACGTATTTTGTATCCACACCATCCATAATGTTGGGATAGTGCTGGACAATGTTTGGTTGGCGCTGATTTACATGGATATGTTGTATAAGTGCTGATCATCATACGTGGGCCATGGGTGTAGTGATACACATGTTATACCTACAACTATTGAAATGATTTTTAGTACGACCCATGTAATGAGGCCCACCTTGATGTATTAGTGCAGCCCATTACGACGTATTTCTGGCCCGTATGTCGTGGCCTATTGTGATACGTTTCCGACCCCTGTATTGAGGCCCGACTTGAATTGCATAAGGCCCATTGGTGCGGCCCAATGTTGCGACCCACCGTGATGTGTATATTAGGCCCAATGGTGCGGCCCAATGTATCGACCCACCCTGATGTGTAGGCCCACGTGCTGTATGTGTAAGGCCCACCTGTGATGACTATTTGAGGCCCACTTGTTAGATATTTGGGCCCACCTTATGTTTGATTCTATGTGGACCACTCCTTGGGAGCAATGTTGGTAAAATGTCCACATTCTTAGGCGGTGATGGTTAGATGTCCACATTGTGACCCTTCCTTAGGCCTTATCGGGCCCATTCTCATCATTCTCTTAGTGGGTTAACCCAAATACGTGGGCCCCATTTACCACGGACTGATGACTACATGCTACCGGATTAGATATAACAACGGCCTAGGGTAGATCATTATATTATGGTTGATCGAGATGTTCATCTATGGACCCGGTCTTGTCTTGATGCTGATCATCGGTGTTGATTATCGATCGATTGTCGGTGCCAATTATCGATGTAGATTATCGGTGTCGATTTGTCGAGGTCGATTGTATTGGCCGGTTCCGATTGTCAAGGCCGATTCTGAGTATCGAATTCGATTGCCAAGGCCGATTGTCGAGACCTATATGATGTATATGTGACCCGTAGTTGAGGCCCATTGTGATATGTATTAAGCCTATGATGCATGGTCCATTTGATGTATTCAAGACCCATGTGTAGGGCCCACATGTCCTGTGTTTGAGGCCCATGGGCAAGGCCCATTGTGATGTATTCATGGCCTATAGGCAAGGCCCATTGTGATATGTATTAGGCTCATGAGCAGGGCCACCTGTTGTGTATATGTGGCCTTGAGTAAGACCCATTGTGTTGTATATTAGGCCCTTGTGTGAGGCCGTGGGCCCATTATATGTTTGACTCTATATAGGCCATTCCTTGGGGGCAATGTTGGTTAAATGTCCACATGGTCGAGGTCGATTATCGATGTTTAGTTGTCGATACCGATTATGAGTATGTGACAGCATAGCATTATGATACATGTCCATACGCATCATCTGCATGTTTGTTATGAGAGATGGTTGACTATTGCATATGTCATTGAGCAGGTTGTTATGAGACTCCCTGATAGGCAGAGGTTATCTCACATAAGCGCACGGTATGCGCAGGGTTGATGCATGACTGGATTGTATGACTCATGCATCTTGCATTATGATTACTGTATGCCCTAGCGACATCAGGGCCGTAGCCTCCACACGCATATCGTGGATGGCCAAATAGGACACCAGAAATATTTGGTTCTAGCATACGGGCGCCATAGATGTCCCTGGGTGAAAATTCTTAAACCTCCATGGCCAGGAAACGCCCCAACGTCGAGACCGAGTGGATACATGAGCGCCCAAGTGCCGAATACCAGGAGGCCACGTCTCCCACTGTGTCGTGGTCGGTTGGGAAGGGGTGTGGCCTTACTAGGCTGAGTTTGACTAGCTCGTGAATGGGTTCACTATCGACGTGCCGGATAGGTATTGACAGACTATTGGCCAGGCGGATAGTGAAGTTTCTTACGCTCACTTGGACTATGCTACTGGGAGAGAGGCAGTGTCATTTGGAGTGTACTAAACCTCGGTGATGATCCCAGAGATGAACTGTACTAATACGTGGACTTATGGAGCAGGAGTTGCATATTCATTCATCCATTCATTCACTATCCACTCGGGCTAGTGGTGCGCAACTATTTATTACGAGTGCTTTCGCAATGGCCAGGATTTCGGTTGGGGCGCGCGACTAACCTGAGATCAGGAGTTTACCACATTGAGTCTAACTATCCAAATTTAGGTATGGGACTGGTTTGGATAGAAGTCCTTTGTGATGGACCCCGTAGCCTACGATACTATGTACTATCATCCCGACTTTACACTCCAACTTAGTCATTTCATTCGCATCGCATATTACATTGCATCCGCGGCATATGGCATTTTGGGCTATTGTGTCTCTGCATTTATATGGTTTAGGTACGGCTAACACTATTTGTGTTACTCATCAGGAATGTATATTGTATTGTATCCTCTGCATCTGATATTTGGCTATCTATGATTCCTCATTTGCATAGTTGTTCTATATTGCGTATTCTGACATTGATGGACTCATGGACTTGTCCATATTTTCGCTTACCCTACTATCGTATGATCTTATCAATATTTTTGCTTATTCCGATATTGTATGATTTATGGATTATCCGTATTTTCGGCATTGTATGATGATGTCATTATGTTGAATACTTGGCACTTACCTTGTACACACTTACACCACCCTCTAAGCTTTCTATAAGCTTATGCACGATAGATGCGTGCAGGTGATGTTAGGTTGCAGCAGTGTTGAGCTTGGAGCGTGCGGCGGTCTTCTGGAGCTTGGTTTTTAATTATGTATTTCCTTTCAGCATTGTATCCAAATGATTATATTAGTGGATATGTGATGATTATGTTGCCTTTGTGAATTGGGTAATCTTGTGGTTATGCTTATTACGAGTTAAATGTACAAAACAAAAACCCTCCTTATAGGATCCCAGGATCGGAATCTAGCGTATGGACGCTAGGAGCCGAGAATGGGTTTACCATCTATATGACAACTCCCTAATTAATGTGAGGTTAACATTGGTCTGACCGATCACTTAGGACCCAGATGACATAGCCCGGACAAACAGGGTTAAGCCGCCTATCCTTGATCCATATTGAACAATTAAAATAAACACCAACCATTAGTTTTCCAATTTAATATAGATTCCATTGCTTTTCTAATTAAATATAGACTGGTATTTTTCTTATTAATTATTTATTTATAAGTCAGCAATTTAGTAGTTAGAATTGTCTTGACAAGACATACTTGAGTCACATAACATTTAAGAATTCAAATAACTAAAATTAGAAATTTCATGTGGGCCCATCATGATGTGTGATTCAACCTAACCATTATATGCTCTGCTTTGATCGGGATATGATGTAGAGCGGGTCGAGGATACTTTCATGTCCAAGATGGACCAGAGAAGGCTTGATCGGAGGCAGAAGTGATCTGAACTGTTAGAACCTTTAAACAGACATATGTCGCAAACAGGAATGAGTTATTCGACGTACCATATATGATTTTGGGTAGGAGAAGTTACTTGCCTTTGACCTTTAGGAGTTGTGTCCAACACGAAAAGTGCTTAGAAAAATTAGGAGAATAGCATATTTAAGCCAAATACGACACTATAAATAGTAAATTTAATATTTATAGTACGTAACTAATTTTATGAAGTTTGAGTTGGAGTTTGAATCTGAAACTTTTTTCAAGATTTGGTATCGCTATTTAAAGGGTTGCAAAATTGTTTTTATTATCTACCAATTAAAATTTGAATTTCTAAAATTTATTTATGTTTTTTTATTTTCCCTTGTGATTTGAGTTATCTCCGTGAAATTCAGTTGCAAAATCATTTTTATTATCTACCAATTAAAATTTGAATTTCTAAAATTTATTTATGTTTTTTTATTTTCCCTTGTGATTTGAGATATCTCCATGAAATTCTAGAGAAGCTCCGTGGATTCAGAATAGTTATTCCCTTAAGGAAGACAGTGATCGACCTCACCACGTTCATCCTTCATAAGGAGGCTAGATACCAAAACTCATATTGACCAATAATTCAGGTGGTCCCCACAAAAGGGAAGAATACAAATGGAATGGCTGGACATGTGCCATCCAACCAATTCATCAGGTGAGTCCCACCAGCTAATTCATCAGGTGAGTCCAACCAGGATGCAGGACATGCAAAGAATAATTCAGATAGACAACACAGGTGGGCCACACCACGTGAATGCATAGGTTTCAGTCAAATATGGACATTTCTCCATGTGATGGGTAACGCTTGAGTTTTACATCAGGATAAATGTTTTACTTTTCAGTGAAATTGAGGGAGCGGACCAAATTGATGGTCTAGATTAAAGATACAAATCATGGAAACAATCCATGATATGCACTTACAAATCCATGAATGAAATTGTAGAATGGACTTGTTTTTGTGTAAATCATCTGTCCATCCATATTTAAAACCGTTGATCAAATGGTTGATATTTGTTAGATCGCATGATCCTTGCATGGTAGCCAATGAAATTTGAGTTGAATCTAATGAACGGTCGAGATCCATGGATGGGAATGTCCGAGTGTCCCAATGCAATTAGGAGCACTATAACTTAGCACTGGAGCATCCATCCAGATCCCTGCCCCATATCCAAGTGATCAAATCGCCAGATGGGCCACACATTAGAGTTGAATGTAGCTTGTGGGACCCACTATATTGATTAGAACTCGTCCATAGTGCGTTCAGGTTTTTTAATCTGCTCCGTTCATTTTTTAGGACCGACCTATTGCTGTGATTTTTGTATGGTTGCAAAATAAGAGTGGACTGGACCAGATGGATGGTTTGAGATCAAAGATGTGAATGAAAGTAGGGGTGTCAACAGGCCAGGTTAGGGTCTGGCCAAGGTCTTTCCAAACACAGTAGACCGGGCCTAGGCCCCAAGGCTGGAAGGTGTGGTTTGGTCTAACATGAAGAGTAAATGAAGATTTTTATATATTGTGTATATTACAAAATTTCCTTTACGAACCCTAATGGGTCAGGCAAGGCTGGAAAACTGACTGATTGAACCCAGCCCTTGAGCCTGATACTCCATCTTAAGCCCGGCCAGATGCGGAGTAGACCCGAAAGCTCGATAGGCTAGTCTAGTCCATTTCCATTCTGAAGGCTTCTTACACTTAGCACACTAGACCATTTATCACTGACAGAGTGAGTACTCTGTCACGCTTGTTTATATATATATATATATATATATATATAAAATTTAATTATTGGTAATCACATGTTACACTTAAAGAAGATTTTTTCAATGTACATTTTAAACTGCCCTTGCAAACCCTAGTTGACTAGGCCGGGTTGATGGACTGTACTACGTAATCCAAATTCGGCACAATTGAGAAATGGGCTAAATTTTAATCACAAGACCAGTCCTCGGGCTTTATCCACCCGAAGCACGACGTGAGGTAGGCCAGACTATCACAGCCGAACTCTCTCCTTTGTCCCAATCCCTTCTCTAATGATGTGTGACTGACATCCAACCAGTTTATTAGATAAACACCCCATGTTAGGCATAAATCCTAACACAAACCAAATATTCATACCTATGTTATCATTTCAACGGATCAGAAAGGTGGCCTCTCATTTGTGGTGAAAGGTGAGACCGTTCATTGCTCAATAACCAAAACGTGGCAGGTGGAGAAGTGAATCTGGGCTGTACATTTAGTGGAGGCGGTCTATTTTTGGCCGAAAATCATAAAGCCTAAGTAGAAATGGAGGAGGCCATATATAAATAGTAAGTTTACTATTTATAATAAGTCACATTTTTAGGGTGTTTCAATTGGAGTTGGAGTCTAAAACTCATCTTAAGTTAGAGCTCATTATTTAAAGCATTGTAATTTCATTTTTTTAAAAATCATTAATCAATTTATTAAAATTAGTTCTACTTTTGATGTATAGCAGGTTGTGGACACTTTCATGTTCAAGATGGACCAGAGAAGGCCCAATTGGAGGCGGAGGTGATCTGGATAGTGAGAACTTTACAACAAGCATATCTCACAAACTATAATAAGTTACTCGACTTACCATATATAATTCATATATAATTTTGAGGTAGGAGAAACTACTTTATGCCAAGTTGCCCGCGATGAATTTGCAAGATTCCATCAGTTCGATGGTTGAAAATCCATTTTATTTCCGTTTTCATTATTTATAATAAGTTTTGATTATAACGCCTCATCCTTTGGGCTTTAGGACTTGTGTCCAACATTAAAAGTACTTAGAAAAATTAGGAGAATACTGTGGTTAAGCCGGAAAGCTAGATATAACAGTAAAATACAAATTTTAGGGAGTTTGAATTGGATTTTAATTCCGAAGCTTCTTCCAAGGTTTGATATCACTATTTAAAGGAGTGTAAATTTGTTTTTATTATCTACTAATGTAATTTTATATTTTCTATAATTTAAGTATCTCTGTGAAGAGTCCAAATAAGTTCTCTGGTTTCGGAGTAGTTATCCTTTAGGAAATGGTGATCAACCTCATCAACTTTTATCCCTAATGAATTCAAGGAAGTTTTTGCGAGGAATCTAAAGAACCATATGATTTGGAGTAGATAAGTAAGACGGTGATCGGCCTCATCTCATCCCTCCTGAGTGAGAGAGAATAAGAAAAGCAGCAAATTTACCTTTGGCTATTAAGTCCATTCTTAATCCATCCATATTAATATTTGCCCCTTTAGTTTTTTTCCTTCCTGTCTATTGCTCCTTTTCAACAGGAACCAGGCAAACCATTACCTTTTCATCACGACCTTTCAAAACTCATCCTTAAGGTAAGATTACAAAATTCATCTTGATCGATAATTCAAGAGGGCCACACTAGGTGAAGAATGTGATATGGGGAGGGGAAGCACCAACCTAACGGGAACGGATTGGCTACAACCCCTGCCACCAGCCAATGGCTGGTGTTCAGTGCTCTGTGGGCCCCACCATGATGTATTTGTTTCATCCATGCCGTCCATCTAATTTTATAGATCATTTTATGATGGGCAATCACAAATTAGGTATATTAAAATCTCAAATGGACCACATTACAGGAAAGAGTGTTGAATGAACGTCGACCATTAAAAACTTTTCGTGGGCCATAAAAGTTTTGGATCAAGCTAATCTTTGTTTTTTCCCTTCATTTGGGTCTGTATGACCTAATCAACAGATTGGATGTCAAATAAATAGTACAGTGGGCCTTAGGAGGATTTTAATGGTGGATATCCAATCACCATTGTTTTCCTATGGTGTGGTCCACTCGAGATTTATATCCCTCTCATTTTTGGTATCAAGCACTAAAATAATCTTTAAAATTGGATGCACGGTATGGATGAAACAAATACATCATGGTGGAGCCCACAGAGCACCGACCACCAACCCGGTTCTGTTTCCCAACCTAACAACTTTTATATGGAATGTGGGGTCTACCGTTCTGTGTACGTGCCATCCCCATTCATCAGGTGAGTGGCATCAGCATGATGAATGCACTAAGAATAATAAGGTGGGCCACACCATCTGAATACATATGTTTTAGGATATATGCAAACTGCTCTGTGGCCCACCTGAGCTTTGGATAAGGAGGAATCAGAACACATCATGGTAGGTATGTAATCATCCCCCACCACTAGTGATAACAATTACATTTAATTTCACCAAAAAGGAGAAATGGACGGCTATAAAAATAAGATCCTGTCCATTCAGCAGGAGCATGTGATCCACTGATGGTTGGGTGTACAAGATCCAATGTTCATATACATATGGAGGTATGCGGATTCAGTGAATCTGTGATTGTGGGGCCCACCGTGATGTATGTGTTTTATATCCTTGCCGTCCATTCATCTATTTTGTCAACCATTTTAAGGCATAAGAACAAAAACGAAGCAGATCCATATCTCAGGTGGACTTCACGGTAGGAAATGGTGGTGATTGAATGCCTACCGTTGAAAACTCTCCGGGCCCGAAGAAGTTTTTAATGGTGATCATTCAATCACCTCTGCTTACTGTGGTGTGGTCCACCAAAGATTTGGATCTGCTTCATTTTTGGGCTCATTCCCTAAAATGAGATGGAAAAATGGATGGACGGTATGGATATAAAACATATACATCGAGCTGGGCCCCACAGTCACTGATGTACCCACCTCTATGGTCACCCGGATCTACCGAATCCGTGTCACTAATGAGCGTATCGGATCGGTTACACGTGTCTCTGTTGTGCTAATGTACCGATATTCTCTACTTGCACTGTCTCGCGCTTTACTGGGCCGGTGCATTCTCCACCATCCATTTAGTGGAGTCTGACGATGCTCCCACTTACGTGGCAGTAGGGGCTTCTCACTGCAGTGGACCCCACCTCATGTGATTTCTGTCACGTCCGACGTGGCTCTCCACCCTGAGCATGTTGCTTGCGTATGAACCCCTGAGCAAGTGCACCTTTCTTAGGAACACGTGACTTCTACACGTGCAAACACGTGCCAGAAGATCTAGGTCGCTGATCGGGCCAGTCCTGCGATTTAAGTTATTCTACAGGAGAAACAAGCTGATCTGATCGTTGAGTCTGACACACGTTCACAACAGATTGACAGTTGGGTTTGTCATCGCCGTCCATTGACTTTGATCGTGTGGCCTACCAAATGAGTGATCCTGCCTGATCTTCATGCCTGATGATCTTCATGGTGGGGCCCATCTTTGGCACGGATCAGATATCTTACACGTCACCCCAGTTACAGATCATCCAAACGGTTTTTTTTTTTTTTTTTTGGGGTGTGCGATGAGCTATTCCGTGGTGGGACCCACATGAGAAATGATCAGATCAATGGATGGAGGCCACGTCACCTAAATTGTTTTTTCGTCTTACCTGCATTTATGTAATCTACCGTCCATTTACAAACTCCGGATCGAATGGTTAGAAACGGTCTATCCAAATGATTTTATGCTTTGGCAAATTGAAGGTGGGCCCAAGTAGATCCGAGCCATTCATCAGGTGGGGCGCACTATAATATGCCATAAACAGGACGGTAAACTCCTCAATTGAGCCACACACATGTATATTAATTAAACTTTTACCTTTAGACATTTTTTGACCGCTCATTTTTTGTGTCATACAAGTTTGACCGTCCTGATTGCTGAATCAACATTATTTTTTGTCCGTAGCATGTCCACGGTGTATACTAGCTAATGAATGGTCCGGATCTGTCCATTTCACACCTCAGGTGGGGCACCGTGTACGGACCTTGCGGAGAGAAGCCACTGAAAAAGTCAGAATAGCTTATAAGAAATCTGACAGACTCTTGTGGTCCACCCACGATGATTCTCAACAGACGAACGGTCTAGATCACAGCAACATGCTTTTCAGAGCTGAAAAACCATTGTACCCTAGGCAAAGATGCCTGCTACTAATCCTGTAATCTCCACCATGTGTATGAGCAGTGAAAAGTGGGGCCCATACTATATATATATATATAGTGCCGTCAGATTCTTATTCTTTCTGAAAGGCTGCATGCACTTCATTTATAAAAAGCTAACTTTATTCCATCACAAACTCCTGTATAGAATTTTTATTTTTGAACATCTATTCTACTCTTTGCAGTTTATTAGTGGTCCACCACTAAAAAGAATTAATCAATTTTTGATCTAGTGGACCACCACATGGATGGGCCATACCTTATAGAAGATCCAACTTGGGGAGTACCTGTGTTCTCTTCAGTGGCCTACGATGGTTTAAAGACTCAAACGAGTATGATGTGCCTTGTCCGAGTAAGATCCAAATGACTATAGTATTAAGACCTCTCAGATGTAGGCTATTGTTGTACTTGTGCATGTTAGGTAATTATTGGGGCGACTTTCCATCTACAGGTGTACCAGCCACACGTATCTCCTGCATACATCTCATACATCTCCGGTCGCATGCATCCAAAAAGATTCGTGGAGGGAAAGTGACCCATGTGAAATTTACTCTGTGCATCTAGTCTTTATACCACAGCTAACTTATTTTAGTTTTTAATTATTAAGAAGATAAGTAAGTTTAGTAAACAACCAGCTTATCAGCTTCTTCGTCAACTTATAAAAAGTAAAGAAGTTAAAAAAAATTAACTGAAGTGATTAAATACTTTTAAATAAAAAAGTTATTCGTAACTAATCATAAATCAAACTTACTTACCAGAAATAAGTTACTTATCTAATGTTGTAAGTAGAAAATGTAATTTATTTGGTGTTATCCAAACGGGCCTTAAGACTCACTGTTACTTTTAAAAAGATATAAAACTATCATACATAGGAGTTAAGCCTAAGGTTTCTAGATTATTGACGTGGAATGACTTGTTTGGTTATGAGTCGGGTCCTATTTTTAATTCAGACTTCTGGTATCCATTGCTGCAATGCAATATGGTGCACAAGCACTATTTGTAGGGCCCAGGTTGATCTCTAAATTGGTGGGCCACACCAACAATGTAGACAATTTTAGAGGTGGATATATTCATTGTTTAAGCATTTAGTAAATGCCCCCTTTAACATAATCTACAAATTTATAGTACAGTTTATATGCATTTTTCAATTTAAATCATTCAATAGTTTCTCCACACAAAAGGACATTTACATTAGTGGGCACTTTTATAGTGCACCTAATACTTGATTTAACCTAAGGTATTGTTTGGCACCTTGTGTTTGGGTGTATCTAGAGTTAATGAATTGGGTGTAAATACACCTATTTTATATGTTTGGTGTTGGAAAATCGGAGGTAAATAGAATAGGTTATAAATGAAAAGTTACTTTTTGGTGTGATTTCGAATCCCTCTGTTTGGTATAAATTTATGGACTGTTTGGATGTAAGTAAATAAAAGTTCATGGGAAAAAAGTAAATAGCATTTGAAGTATGTTAGGATGAAAATAAATGCATATAAATGAAATGAAATGGAGTAAATGGGCCTATAAATGGAATATTCTCTAGGAGAGGATTTGGAAATAAATGAGGTGAAATGCCCATCTAAGCTCTCTTGGAAAGTTGCACAAGTAAATAAAAGTGTTACTATATACATGTTTCTCGCACTCGTGGTAGTTGATGAAACACCGAAATAATTCAATTATCGGTTGCATTATTAAAATCACATCAATTGGTCATCAAAATGAATGGTTGAAAAACGTTAAGTTGTTTTTTTTTCTAAATACCTACGTTTGTGCCTACCTGAGGCTCAAAATTTCCTCATTTTTGACAAGAGTATATATTTCAAAAGGCTTATGATAATCATTTTGTTAAATATCACATATTCACACTAATTACGGATATTAAAATTGATTTGGGATATCATATATGTTCCGGTGAATATATTGAAAATTTTTAATGCAATCTAAATCCTCGCATTTGCTCCAATTCAAGTATAATATTTAGATTTTAAATGCATTTTATTTACTCCAATCCAAACACAATCAAGTAAGCCATTCATTGAGTAACAAAGGCCTCCTAGGCCGCTAATATACCACACACGTGGCACGCTAATGATATGTTGAAAAAAAATTCAACTATTGGCTGGATTATTAAAATCACATTAATAGAATGATTTGAACCATCTAAATGGATAGTTAAAATTTGTTGGCGAGTCGATTGATTATTTATGGTCCTTATATTTGTGGCTCACCCTAAGTTCCAAAATTTCTCATTTTTTGCCACATGAAATGGGCTTATTACGGCCATTCAATCTAGTATCACATATGTATACTAATTTGAAATATTAAAATTGATTGGACTAATCAAACTCATGTTCCTAGGAAAATAGTAAAGAATGTCAATGCATTTCAATATAAGATATCAAACACGCTAAAGGATATTAAGGGGGCATTTGGATAGTAAGTTACTTAAGATAAGTTACTTAAGCATTAAGTAGCTTATCTTGATTTCTACTTATTAAGCTAAAGTGATTAATTTTAAGTAAAAAAGTTACTTATAATGGATCTTAAACCTAACTTATTTATCTCAATTAAGTTATTTATTGTTGTAAGTAGAAAAAGTAACTTATTTAGTGGTATTAAATGTACTCTAATTAACATCATTTTCACCGTAATTATGATTTGAATTTCAATTCATTCAAAATAAAATCTCCCTAAAAGTTTGCTTAGATCTTTATTAATATGGGTTCAACCTAACAGATCTTATTATATTAAATCTTTGATGTGGTTTAAATTCAAAACCCAATGCGAAGGAATTTGCCACTTCAACAAACCCCATTTCTAATAAGTAAAGACTTTTATTGGTTTTTCAATCACCGATTATTATTTACCTTTACAATTTCAAGCCAAATAGAAAAGCGTTCTATCTGGATCTTAAAGATTTTCAACTCTCACTTTTCAAATCTCAAATGGGTTTATTTGATGCTTTGGCTATGTAAGATGCTTGATAAACCGGCACTTGGAAAAGGTAGACAGTGGCATGTATTAACTCAATATCAACCATCAAATTGTGGAACTCTTTTTTTTTTCAGAGTGTAAAATTAATATGAATTAACTATCTCTGATTCATGGACAGTTATTTTCTTAAAATAAGGCCACTAGATGGCCTTTTCATTTCTAACCGTTGAATAAATTTTCATCAATCTAATATTTATATAACGAAACAAGAATACTTTTTTAATTCATGATGCATTTAAACCGGTAAGCATAATTTGTACAGTTTAGTTTGAATTACTGGTATTCCACATATGCACTTTCTCGATTGTTTCTAAGTACCTGTCTATCATCCATCATCCTCTGCCAGAGTAACAAAATATTTCCCAAATTGACAACTGAAAGTCCGAAAGCACACGCATACCATACAAGGCCTTGGATCGTTCCTGAGTCCTGCCAAAGGATGCTGGATGGGGCACACTGCGATGTTTGTGAGAAATTCACAACGTCCATCCATTTTTAGAGATCATTTTAGGACATTCGACCAAAAAAGAGATGGATTCAAAACTCAAGTGGGTCACACAAGAGAGAAAATTGGGGAAAGAAATTCCTACCGTTGAAACCTTCTTAGGCTCCACCTTGATGTCTATATGCCATCCAAACCGTTTATAGGGTCATTACCACTTAGATGAAGCGAAGGAAAAAGAACATTAGCCTGATAAAAAATTTTATACCCATAAGAATGTTTCAACGGTGCTCACTGAATCTCCACCGTTTCCTATATTGTGGTCCACTTGAGTTTTTGATCCATCTCATTTTTGATAAAATGTCCTAAAATGATCTCAAAAAACGGATGGACTGGTTGAAATTCTCACAAGTGTTTCGGTGGGCCCCACCAAGCATCCTTACGCCGCGTTCGCATCACACGCGGTTCATCGGAACTGGAATCATTGTTTATGCAGCGTGTAACACACCCAAGCCTTGGGTGTTTTACACGCTGACGTATGTTAAATCCATTCCGTACATCAGTTAGCGCCATTATCTCAACTTCTAAATTTAGAATATAAGCGTGATTAAAATATCATTCGGACCACACCAAAGGAGTATTCAAAATTGTCTCCAAAACTGTTAATTCAAACAATCTAGACCGTCTATTTTTTGTATCAGACATTTTTTAACAGACTCTTCATCCTAGTGATATACACATGATTAACGGCTTTGATTTGATGTAAGTTACACACTATAATGGCCCATATAAAAACTTATGGTGGCCATCTCATCTCAATGGTTGGCTCTGTGGGGTTCACGTTGATGTATGGATTTAATCTATGCCGTCCATCCATTTTTTCCAAAATCATTTTATGTTATCAACGAAAAAGTAGGCAGATCCAAATCTTAGGTGGGCCACACCACAGGAAGCAGTGGTGAAAATGATGCCCAGCTTCGAAACCTTCCCAGGGCCTAATGTTTTATTCACTTGAATCTTGGAAATGTGTCATTTTTGAGGTCATATACTAAATTAATCTGGGAAAACGAATGGACGGTGTGGATGAAGCCAGAAGAACAAGGTGGGCCCCACAGAGCACCTGCCTGGACCGAGTTCGTCCAGACCGTTTCCCCTGGAGTGAAAGCTAGACAGGGGAGTAGGGGAGTATCTAGGTGCCACGTGGCTGAATGTGACTGGTTGAACGTGGGAGAACCGGGTTCCATGTAACGGCGCAAGAAACACATTTCCTCTTTCCTTCTGTTGCTTCCATTTCATGACTTTCTTTTAACTTCTATAAATTATCATTATAGCTTCGCATTCTTCGCCCGGGAACGGCCTCCTTTCCTCCTCTGCGCACGTTATACCGGGCCATGCATCGTTTGAGCTCGCGCTGATATCGTGCGCCAACGCAGCCTAACCGTCCAAGAGGCTCATCCTCATTCCTCTGTAAGGATGCCGAGCGTTTAAGACCGTCGATTTCTATTTGACTGTGTGCTCGGTACAATCTCTCTCTCTCTCTCTCTCTCTCTCTCTCTCTCTCTCTCTCTATGGGACCCACATGCATCCATTGCAACCGTACATTTGTCGGGCACTGTTGTGAATGGGCCACGATTTCACGATTTTAAACATCCATTGGTGGACTTTTTCCTATTGAAAATGGGAACCACTTGGCGGCATGGTTGGGAGAGGTTGGGTGATTGCCTATATATATATATATATATATATATATTCTATCCCAACCATCCAGTTTGAATGATACCATTCCCCTGGCCAGGATCATCAGTCCACATGATTTTCGGACAATGACCAACCCGTGGCGATGCTCGCCAGATGGATGGTTGAGATCACCAGAAAATGCAGTTCCGTACTGTTATCCATGCACGCGTTCTGAACGAACCGGAAGCCGATTGGGTGGTGACGCCCACACCACCCAGCTAGTTGGTGTTGGGCGCTGTGGGGCCTACCTTGATGTGTTTGTTTTATATCCACGCCGTCTATTTGTTTTTTCAGATCATTTTAGGGCATGAACCCAAAAATGAAGCAGATCGGAAGTTCAAGTGGACCACACCACAGTAAAAAGTGGGGATAATGACTTCCATCATTGAAACCTTCCAAAGGCCCACCGTAATATATATTTGCCATCCAACCTGTTGATAAGGTCACACAGACCTGGATCCAAAACTTTAGTCGCCCACAATAAGTTTTTAATGGTGACCGTTCAATCACAACTGTTTTACCTGCTGTGGTCCACTTGAGCTTAGAAGCTGCTTCATTTTTTGATTTTGGCCCTAAAATGAGCTAGTAAAACGGATGGACGGCATGGATATAAAACATATATATCACGGTGGCCCCACAGCGGCCAACACATCAACACCACCTGATCCACGTCCGGGCGCTTCGTTTTTCTGTTGTAACATAGAACGAGGCTTGCATCATATTACAAGAAATGATCAGATCCGTTAGAGCTTCGTGGGGGCCCTACCGTGATGTGTGAGTGCCATACAACCCGTCCATTAGCTCACCTGTTAGATCTAGATCCCAAAATCCAGCATGATCCGTAGCTCAGGTGGGCCACACCAAACGGAGCAATGAGGAACATTGGGGAGGGTGACCCACCGTTGAAACTTTCAGATAGAATGTGAGGTCCACCTTGTTGTGTATATTTCATCCAAGCCATTCATCAGGTACATCCTATAGTGATGAAGGTAATCGCCAAAATTCAGGCCCTTCCAAGACTGGTATGGGCCACACCACGAGAATATATTTGTTTTAGGCGACCTTCTACGTTTCTTTCCGTATCGTTTCCCGCCTGAATTTTAGATCAGGATGATCCTGACCATTGATGTGATTACAACGTGAACTATTGAAAATTCTTTCCAACCGTCCATCTACAGCTACACATGCCCACTATGCCAAAATCAGATGCTACATTACTCTCTAGGCAATATAAAAATTGCATTGGACACTTAAGGCAACCAATCTATTCATCTAAACCGCTCATTAGGTTAAGGCATTTTTCATGGGCCACCATGCAAACACTATCACCGTCTAACAAATTTGAACCATTTGATCAATGATATTACACAAAATAAGTCCAATCAACAATAGGAGCCGTCTATTTGATAGGGCCCATCATGGATTGCTAATGATTCTAAAGAATTACTTTTGTTAGACAATTGAAACCATTCATCCACGGCTTCAAAAAACAGACGGTTGTATGAAAATGAGGACAAATCAAAGATGAATCTGATCACCAGATCACAATATAATTTGTCTGATAAGCTATGAAATATATCATGGACTAAATGGACAGCTTTGATTGATTGATTGAATCGTTGCCACTAGGTGCACCATAACTCATAAGTGCTCTCTGAGAGCACTGGAGCATTTCTCTAATATGTTAATGTCAGCACTCAGCATATCTTTTTTCCTTTTTTGGTATAAAATGATGCAACCAGGAGCACATTAATTCATAGTGCTCTCGAGAGCACTAGTGCATTTTTGGGAGTGGATTAGGTGTTGCCCAGGAAACATCTTACCACGTGGAACCCACCTTGATGAACTTTTTGTATATCCAAGCCGTCCATACGTTTTATCATGTCATTTTAGGACTTCATCTCAAAAATTAAGAAGATCCATATCTCAGGTGGACCACACCACTGTAACACAGTGGTGAATGACCAGTAAAAGTTTTTGTGGGCCACAAAAGTTTTGGATAAATCTTATCTTTATTAATTCCCTTCATCCGGGTTTGGTTGACCTTATCAACGGGTTGGATGGAAATGAAATATTACTGTGGGCCTTAGGAAGTTTTTAACGGTGGGCGTTCAATCACCACTGTTTCCTTTGGTGTGGTCCACCTTAGTTTTAGATCTGCTTAATTTTTGAAAGCACATACTCAACTGGGCCAGAAAAAGAGATGGACGGCGTGGATATACAACACATCATTAAGGTGGGCCCCACAGTAATCCACCCCCAACATTTCTCTAGCATAATAATAATAATAATAATAATAATAATAATAATTATTATTATTATTTTCACCTTTTTGGTAGTTTTATAAAAGGATGGTTGTATAAAAATTAGGCCAAATCAAAGATGATTCTGATCATCCAATCACACTAGTATAATTGATCCGATAAGCTATGAAATGTATCATGGACTTAATGGACAGCTCAGATTGATTGATTGATTGAACTGATGCAACTAGGAGCACTATAGCTCGTAGTGCTCACTGGAGCATTTTTACAATGCATTAGGATATCTTTTTTCCTTTTTTGGTAATTTTATAAATATATATTTTTTAAAGCTCTTCCCAGATTGACTGCCTGATTTGCCTCATCATCTTTGTAACACCTGATTATGAAGATCTGAGCTGGCTCCAACTATCATGCCAAAGTGGTATTTTCTTTCCAGGAAGGGGTGCTTCCGTAAACCAAAAGTGAATTTGATTGTACCAAAGAAATTAGCTAGGTAGGATAATGTTTGCATGCTGAGTTAGTGGTGTGATGAAATCGAGCAGATTAGGTGCGGCCCCCCGGCCTCAACCAAGATAGTGCAGCCCTTACTGTGGGGCCCACCTTGATGTATGTATTTTATATCCATTTTTCTCTATCATTTTAAGGCATGGTCTAAAAAATGAAGCAGTTCCAATTCTCAAGTAGACCATCCACTAGGATAAAGTGGTGATTGACCATTAATGAGCCACAAAAGTTTTAGAATAACCTGTGATTTGTTCTTTCTTCGTTGATCCAAGTTCATGTGACCTTATCAACAGTTTGGATGGGAAATAAACATTAGGAAAACTTTATGGTGGGTTATAGGAAGTTTTTAATGGTAGGACATTCAACCACCATTGTTTCATGCTCTAAAATGATATGTAAAATGGAGAGACAACGTTAATATAGAATAAATACATCAACTTGGGGCCCTGGTAAGGGCCGCATTGTCTTGGGTCAGGCCAGGGCAGCACTTAATCCGCTCTCAATGAAATCCTTTTGCACTTTTTTAGTGTTTTTTTTTTTTCTTTTTGAAAAGCTATGGAGTGATTTGATAGAGAGATCCAAAGCAAATCCATTATGCCAAATGACCTCTTAAAATCAACCCTAAGTACCTTTTATTTTGTGCCCTGCCCACCATTATTACCCAACATTCCATGGCTTGTCCAAGTGAGTCGCGATTCATTCAAGTCAAGCAGCAGTGCACGAGGCTAGGCTTAGCCTTAACCTAACCTAATAACTTGGACCAAGTTAAGATTGATTATTCAATAAAATGTTTTCAACAAGTGTCTTTAAACTATTATAATAAAGTCATCAAGTCCTAATTTAAATAAAGTTATACTTATGTGATGCTTTTCTCTTTAATGGAGATATAATCTATGTTTACGGCAATGCGGTCACTATGGGAGCTGTTGCTACTGATGTTGATAACCGTGTTCTCTAAGACGATCGGCACAAAGCCGAATTTGAAGTTTAATGGCCCATTAGAGTGCGGTTATTGCTTAAGCTGGCGCGTCGCGGTGGAGGCGAATAATATACGTGCATGGCACACGGTCCCATCCCAGTGCTTACGCTACGTCGAGAATTACATGCTTGGGGGCCAGTATGCACAAGATCTTGACATGGTTGTTGAGCAGATCGTGGGCTACATGAAAGATTTGCTCCCAGTCATCGATGGAAAGGATGCTTGGATTCTCGACGTCGACGATACTTGCATCTCAAACCTTCTTTATTACAGTGGGAAGCGATTCGGGTACGTGATATCTTGCTTAGTTCTCTCTAACACTTGATTTCCTCTCTTGCTTATTAATAATAACAAATCTGAGAAGGTTTGCTAATCCCACATGCGAGCACACGTGCAGATATAATACACGTGTTTGAGATATGAGCTTTTCATAAGTATGGAAATGATGCATAGATCTTTTGCAGCAAAATCAGACAACTTCACTCCTCAGGTGGGTCACGACGTATTGATGGGTTTTTAGCCATTTATTTGCTTTTGATATGTTGTGGCCCACCTGAGGTATCAAATGGCCTGATTTTTATGCCAAGGTATCTAAACTGTGCAGCTCACCTGATGGAAGGTTCAGATCTCACATGCGCCACGTTACAACACATACCCAGCACGTGGATGTGTGAGGCTCCCACGTGCCAGTGGAATAGTATTAATTAATTTATAGCACTCCTAGTTGCATTGACACATTTGGACAGCTCCATCTATTGATCCGGACCGTTTATTAGGTTTAGCATACATGCATGATCTCATTGTCGGTACCGTGAAAGGTCTTGTACTCTGCGGAATACTGAAGTGAAATCTTAGTCCGGTAGTTGGACCATGCGTGTGGATGATCTGAACCGTTTAAGAGGTAGGTCCACCATTACTAACATGTGGACAATATAAGAGTTGCCACGAAATAACAATCCATCGATCTACTGACAGACAATCATACAACGGTCAACAGTATACGACAAAGTTTATCTAACAATGGCTAGGATCATTTTCACAGAGGAGGTACGGCCGATGGCCTATCTATGGTGGGGCCTACCTTTAAAAGTGAGGCTCGCACTGATTGAACGGTCCAGATGGCGGACCCTGATTTCACTACAGTAGTCCGCGAACTACCTGCCTCTTTTCTTAATAGCCCCCCCTTTTTTTTTTCATCTTCAAAATTTTTAATGGCCCACAATATCATGTCATGATTCCAGGGGTGATCCATACGACCCAACAGCATTTAAAATGTGGGCCAAAAGCAAAAGCTGTCCCGCAATTCCTGCCGTCCACAGATTGTTTAAGATGCTGATCGACGGTGGATATAAGGTTATTCTTCTCACGGGGAGGGATGAAGAAACGTTGGGGGCACCCACCATTGAGAATTTACATAATCAAGGATTCGTTGGCTATGAAAGAGTGATTTTGAGGTATATCCACACCATCCATCCGTTTTGCCAGCTCATTTAAAAAATGAAGTAGATCTAGATATAAGGTGGACCACATTACAGTAAAGAAGGGAAATTGTTAAAGAATATCAAACAGTGGAGAGTAAGAAAGGGACAGGAATCACCGTGTGAACCTGAAAGGAATCATGAATTGCTTCTTTTTTTCTTTCTTTCTTAAGACATATAACTTTTTATTTTTTAAAAATAAAAATAAAGGTAAAGTACAAAAGGTGGATTGAATGTTTGATCAAGAATTTCTTTGGCCCAACAAACTGTAGATGTGGGACCCAGTACAAATCATCCATATGGCAGGCCTCATGGTGGATATGAGATGCCCCCAATCTCTTCCCCCATCAGATGAACCCAGCTGTCTGGTTGGGGCCCCATTAGATGTCAAAATTTGAGGATAATGTCCATTTTCATCAGGTGGCTAGGATCATCAGGGGTATATATTACACCCTGGCCCATAAGGATTACATCACCCCATGGTGGACCTCACCTGTGAACATAAACCACAACCACAACTAATCTACTGAAACAAATACGACTAAGAAATACAAGTATATAAGAATATCAAATGGGTCGCACAAAGTGTCGCCCGACAAAATTTTTATAAAATAATGTCCAAAAGAAATGGTGCGCTAGATCTACAACTCAACAACGCATAATCAACCCGTACAGTTTACGGTGACCTGTCCACAAGTTGGAAGTAGGAAGCTCCTCTTCCTCATCCATGCTCACCTTGCTCGGCTCGCCGAGCTCCGTCTCACCTGCATTTAGTAAAGGGTTTGGTTTGTGTTTTAAAACACCATCCCAGAGTAGGAGTGAGTTGTTAACCCAGTGGTTACTATTAGCCTTAAGTTACAACAAGCATCAATTATATGATGAATTTAATGAAAGACATGCATTCACAGATCTCTAACTAGTCTTGTTAATGCATGTACATGTGTTATGATATGATGTATGCCCTCGCAACAACATTTTCTCGAGCGACTTCGTCTAATAATCGCGCATGACCGACACTCCCTCATTGCGACCTCAACTGCCGAATCGCCAAATTCTAGCTAATGCGATGCGTAAATAATGTTAGCCAAGTATTTAGTTAATTCTGTTCATCAAGCAAATTGAGAAAACTGGTACACTCCTCTTATCATTGCCTTCAACTGGTTGCGAGGTTAAGGCCCCTCAATGCGGGAGGCCAAGACCCCGCGATCCTTGATCCCATCGGGTTTCCCATCCCTGATTTCAAGCACATGGGGAGTGCTGGGAAAGGGATCGTTCGCGGTCACTATGGGGAGGCTCATCACCCCAGCGTAGGCCGACAGCTCGGATCGAGTGTCCCATTCCACTATGTCCGGCTTTTGAGACAGTGGATCAGTTTTCAATAGTTATCAATGGGCTTCAGTGGGCGAAGAGTATCCTAGGTTCCATTCAGGTATGA
Organism: Magnolia sinica; assembly: GCF_029962835.1. Taxonomy (NCBI): domain Eukaryota; kingdom Viridiplantae; phylum Streptophyta; class Magnoliopsida; order Magnoliales; family Magnoliaceae; genus Magnolia; species Magnolia sinica. The sequence goes on from NC_080580.1 coordinate 89,979,222, forward strand.
GCAGACATGGTTAACAAACATGGTTGGTCAGTAAGTAGACTAGACCGCGTGAGGCTCGCACTGATTGAACGGTCCAGATGGCGGACCCTGATTTCACTACAGTAGTCCGCGAACTACCTGCCTCTTTTCTTAATAGCCCCCCCTTTTTTTTTTCATCTTCAAAATTTTTAATGGCCCACAATATCATGTCATGATTCCAGGGGTGATCCATACGACCCAACAGCATTTAAAATGTGGGCCAAAAGCAAAAGCTGTCCCGCAATTCCTGCCGTCCACAGATTGTTTAAGATGCTGATCGACGGTGGATATAAGGTTATTCTTCTCACGGGGAGGGATGAAGAAACGTTGGGGGCACCCACCATTGAGAATTTACATAATCAAGGATTCGTTGGCTATGAAAGAGTGATTTTGAGGTATATCCACACCATCCATCCGTTTTGCCAGCTCATTTTAAAAATGAAGTAGATCTAGATCTAAGGTGGACCACACTACAGTAAAAAAGTAAAAAGTGGTGATTGAACACCCACCGTTAAAAACATCCTAGGGCCACCATAATGCAAACTTGTCATCCAAACCCTTGATAAGGTCACACGTACGTACCTGCATGAAGGGAAAACAAAAATATCACCTCTATACAAAACTCTGTTTTGGACCCCAGAAGTTTTTAGCGGTATGCATTCGATCACCACTATTTACTACGGTGTGGTGATATATTAATCAGGTCCGTCCATGAGAATTTGGAGCCCTATTCATTCACACATAGGACGGAAGTAATCGACAACGATAAGATGGCCATAACGGTTCCTATGGTTACCATTACATAATGGTCATAGATTAACAGTTTTCTAATACCTTGCACGTGGTAGTAGTGCCAACATAAAATGCGTGTGAGATTCGAGCTTTCCATCAGGTGGGTGCACTAGTTATATCTTTAAGCTCGAATATTAGAATGCTTCACTTGGGAGGAGTGAAATGGTTTGATCCTTAAGCTTGGTGATCTAGACAATGTGTAGCATGCTAGATGAAAAGCCTAGATTTCACACACATGTTTGATAATGGCACATGTGCTAAAGGCTCCAACATGAGCGCTAGTAGCTAACCTGTTGGGGGACTGCAGATGCACAAAGAGATGAATCAAGCAAAGTATTCCAATCACACAACTGAGTTCAATCATAAACACTTCGAATTTAACGTCGAATAAATCATTGGAAAAAAAACCTACAGCACAGGGCAACTGTAATACACTATGAAAACAGAAAATTATAAGAGATAAAGATTATTCAATTCTAACAAACTTTGAATCTCCCTTACAAGCTCTTGAAACTCTTAATAATGAATTAGAAAACCTTGGTATATACAATATTCCTGATTACACCCACATATGAGAATCACAACCAAAATAGGAAACAAATTCCACACCAATATAATTCTGCGCAACTGTGTGATCATTCGATATCACTTCGATATCATCAATAGAATGTCGATTGCATCGAACCTCTTTGATGTCATTGAGTTTTGTGAGAAAAAAATACACTTTGGGTATGAACTTATGTAGATTGAATGCAATATCTACATTTCAAAGGTTTCCTTCGTGGCACACAAACCAGATACACATGTGTATGAGATGTAGGTTATTCATCTGGTGGGACCAAACTAATTAAATAACTCATGGCCCCAAAAATCAGGCTAGCCCACCTATTAGGGCTAAAAGTCGAGTGGGCTGGGATGGGTTGGTGTTCAAACCTTAGCCCAACCCAAGGTTTCTGTACCTCAACCCTAACCCAACCTCAGGTTGAGAATTCCCAACAAGCCCAACCTAAGCAGGCTTGGTCGGGTAGATATATGCTAATATTTTCATTATTAGATTAGTTTATTATATTTCAATGCACATCTTATTATTTTGTACCTATGATTTTATTAATTATATTTGTAGTTATTTATACCAAAAAATTTTAATTTTTCTAAACAAACAAGCTAAAATATAAGACAACCACTCCTTTAAAAGTTGTGTTGTATTAGCACACAATCCATTTGGGAGAGAAATCCGGCACATCTTGTTATCCTGAGTCATCGGAAATGGTGTGGACCAATGAGACCTGACGACACTGGAATTTCTTATGCCTTCAACACAGATGATCCACATTCAATTATAATTTTTAAGTAACTTATATATCGATCAGGTTCAGGTTGGATCAAGCTACTCGAGACCTCAACCCAAGTTTAATTGGGCTGGTGGTTATATAGCCCAAGCTCAAGACCAAACCCGATACATCCTACCCAAGCCCAACCCAATGTTAGGTCGATCACAGGTTGGTCAGGCTGAACCCGGCCGACTTTCAATCCTACCACACCTATGGTCTGATAATTAATGACACATTCACATTTAATATGGACCCGTCACCATTTCTCAAAACATCCACTTTTCCCATGAGTGGAGTGGCCTGGCATGTTCACAATACACTCCACATGATGTACTCCCAAATCTCATTCTATTCTAGCGAGTAGCTGCTTTCTTGCTGTTGTTGTTGCTATTGGTAGCGATGGTGTTGGGTAGGTTGTGAATACCGAAAGCATCTAGATATACATGATGATGGTTGTTGCCGCTGATATTTTTGTTGTGCTGTGTTGTGTTCTAGGAGTTCTGCTTACAAGGGGCAAAGCGCAGTGTCCTTCAAATCAGAGATGCGTAGACAATTAGTAGCGGAGGGCTACAGAATCCGTGGCAATATCGGAGACCAATGGAGTGACCTATTAGGAGATTATTTGGGCGATCGAACATTTAAGCTCCCTAATCCCATGTATTTTGTCCCTTAAGCCTTCAGGTGGCGTTTACGGGTATAAATGGGCCCAATGGCTAGCTTCATAATTTCGGCTTGGACCTTCCAAGCTTTAACAAATGCACATGTTGATTTCTTAGAATTCAATGTTAGCTTTAGGGCTTTAAATAGGGAGAAAGATCCTTTAAGTAATCTAATAAGTAACTAGACTGAAAATAATTGGGTATCAATCTTGCCTCGGCATTTAGCATTGGATAGACCTCATATAATAATTGCTTTAGTTCTATATATGTATCTTTTATTTCATTTCTTTTGGAATAAATACAAATATTTTTACAATTAGAAGTTACTACTGTAAGTGCTATAGACCATTTAAAGAAGAGTACGGCCTCAATGTGCCCAAATGAGCTTAAAGATTGTTGTGCCCTTAATCATACCACCAATTTTGGACATGCCTCACAAAGGGGCATTTTAGGCCTGAACGCCATTTTGATCTAATCGATGGTTAACGTTATGTGTTTGGATGCACTTTGCAAACTCCCGTCTCATCTCTCTCACTCGACTAAATTGGTGCTAAAATGGGGTCTTTAGATTCTAATGCAAGGAAAAGCATGAAGGGATAACGAGAAAGATCACCCATCTTCCTTAGGTAAATAAGACTTTGAATCCACAAGGTATTTTCTTGAAACCATAAGAAAATAAAGAAATTCATAATTTTATCAATCAATTCTAGGGCCCACTACGGGGTGTATATATTGATATACACCGTAGGATAGTCACCCTAATGATGATCTACGTATGGACATGTTCGGCTCGTCATTTGAATGCGTCGATCGACGGATATGATTAGAAGTCTATTCAACGATCACCGATGGTCGAGCCGCGGCTATACGGATATAAGTAGGGAAATATCCTTATTCCACGTGTGAAGTGTGGTCGTAAACCGACGATCCAAAATTCTCAACTTTATATAAGAGTGGACGACCCAATTCACTTAAGTTTCACTTCTTCCTTTATGGTATTTGCACTTCTAATGCACTCGTCCTTTGGCTCAAGTTGAGTGGTTATGGACAGTACCTAGGTCTGACTCCTGCGATCTACGTCGAGCCCAGTAAGACGGACATTATTCTATAGTTTTGGAACTAGTGGCCCCACCAACGAGTGGTCTAGAACTTGTTCGAAAAATTGGAGCATTTCTGGAATGAATTAGGTATTAAGATTTCTCGTGGGTAATGATTAGCGTTTAGATTAACTATATTCGTAGTGTGACCTATTTATAGCTAGTGAAAGTAGAGATTTGATCATGATTACTCTAAACCGTTAGTTTTAAGCTAAAAGAGTAACAGGGTTGATTTAGTCTATTAGTCAACATCCGGGCCTTATCTGATTCGACTTCGGTTAGATCTTTAATTTAGTTATAATTGTCTTGATTAGTTAGCGATGGGTCGGTTAGATTTGGGCCCTATGTGTGTAAATTATAGGGCTAAACTTGATGTTCAAGTGATCGGGCAGATTCGTTGGCTTCCTACAGTTGATTAATCAGACTTGTGCGGTTCTTTACTGGTACCACCCGTATATAAACTAACATTGAGTGTTAATAGTCAGTAAGTGATCTTGACATGACCTGGCTCATTCTCCTTGCGAAGAGCTTGTCCAGTGCTTCAACATTGTGGTATGGAGGATCAAGGAGGGGTGTTTGTGGCCAGTGGGTTGGTGATCCTCACCGTTTGTCTATCCAGTGGTCCAATCCATGGATGGCCATTGTTCAATTTCACAAACAACGAAAGCAAAAGCTGTCCCGCAATTCCTGCCGTCCACAGATTGTTTAAGATGCTGATCGACGGTGGATATAAGGTTATTCTTCTCACGGGGAGGGATGAAGAAACGTTGGGGGCACCCACCATTGAGAATTTACATAATCAAGGATTCGTTGGCTATGAAAGAGTGATTTTGAGGTATATCCACACCATCCATCCGTTTTGCCAGCTCATTTAAAAAATGAAGTAGATCTAGATATAAGGTGGACCACATTACAGTAAAAAAAGTAAAAAGTGGTGATTGAACACCCACCGTTAAAAACATCCTAGGGCCACCATAATGCAAACTTGTCATCCAAACCCTTGATAAGGTCACACGTACGTACCTGCATCAAGGGAAAACAAAAATAAAACATAAATATCAGCTTTATACAAAACTCCGTTTTGGACCGCAAGAAGTTTTTAACGGTATGCATTCAATCACCACTATTTACTATGGTGTGGTGATATATTAATCAGGTCCGTCCGTGAGAATTTGGAGCCCTATTCATTCACACATAGGACGAAAGTAATCGACAACGATAAGATGGCCATAACGGTTCCTATGGTTACCATTACATAATGGTCATAGATTAACAGTTTTCTAATACCTTGCACGTGGTAGCAGTGCCAACATAAAATGCGTGTGAGATTCGAGCTTTCCATCAGGTGGGTGCAGTATTTATATCTTTAAGCTCGAATATTAGAATGCTTCACTTGGGAGGAGTGAAATGGTTTGATCCTTAAGCTTGGTGATCTAGACAATGTGTAGCATGCTAGATGAAAAGCCTAGATTTCACACACATGTTTGATAATGGCACATGTGCTAAAGGCTCCAACGTGAGCGCGAGTAGCTAACCTGTTGGGGGATTGCGGAAGCACAAAAAGATGAATCAAGCAAAGTATTCCAATCACACAACTGAGTTCAATCATAAACACTTTGAATTTAACATTGAAAAAATCGTTGGGAAAAAACCCACAGCACAGGGCAACAATATATAATACACTACGAAAACATAAAATTATAAGAGATAAAGATTATTCAATTCTAACAAACTTTGAATCTCCCTTACAAGCTCTTGAAACTCTTAATAATAAATTAGAAAACCCTGGTATATACAATATTCCTGATTACACCCACATATGAGAATCACAACTAAAACAGGAAACAAATTCTACACCTATATAACTCTGCGTAACTCTGTGTGATTGTTCGATATCACTTCGATACCATCAATAGAATGTCGATCGCATCAAACCTCTTTGATGTCATTGAGCCTGTTGTCATGTTTTGTGAGAAAAAAAATACACTTTGGGTATGAACTTATGTAGATTGAATGCAATATCTACAATTCAAAGGTTTCCTTCGTGGCACACAAACCAGATATACGTGTGTATGAGATGTAGGTTATTCATCTAGTGGGAACAAACTAATTAAATAACTCATGGCCCCAAAAGTCAAGCTAGCCCACCTATTAGGGCTGAAAGTCGAGCGGGTTGGGATGGGTTGGTGTTCAAACCTTAGCCCAACCCAAGGTTCCTATACCTCAACCCTAACCCAACCTCAGGTTGAGAATTCCCAACAAGCCCAACCCAACCAGGCTTGGTCAAGTGGATATATGCTAATATTTTCATTATTACATTAGTTTATTATATTTCAATGCACATCTTATTATTTTTGTATCATGATTTTATTAATTATATTTGTAGTTATTTATACCAAAAATTTTCAATTTTTCTAAACAAACAAGCTAAAATATAAGACAACCACTCCTTTAAAAGTTGTGTTGTATTAGCACACAATCCATTTGGGACAGAAATCCGGCATATCTTGTTATCTTGAGTCATCGGAAATGGTGTGGACCAATGAGACCCGACGACACTGGAATTTCTTATGCCTTCAACACAGATGATCCACATTCAATTATAATTTATAAGTAACTTATATATCGATCAGGTTCAGGTTGGATCAAGCTACTTGAGACCTCAACCCAAGTTTAATCAGGTTAGTGTTTATATAGCCCAAGCTCAAGACCAAACCCGATACATCCTACCCAAGCCCAACCCAATGTCAGGTCGATCACAGGTTGGTCAGGCTGAACCCGACCGACTTTCAATCCTACCACACCTATGGTCTGATAATTAATGACACATTCACATTTAATATGGACCAGTCACCATTTCTCAAAACATCCACTTTTCCCATGAGTGGAGTGGCCTGGCATGTTCACAATACACTCCACATGATGTACACTCCCAAATCTCATTCTATCCTAGCGAGTAGCTGCTTTCTTGCTGTTGTTGTTGCTATTGGTAGCGATGGTGTTGGGTAGGATGTGAATACTGAAAGCATCTAGATATACATGATGATGGTTGTTGCCGCTGATATTTTTGTTGTGCTGTGTTGTGTTCTAGGAGTTCTGCTTACAAGGGGCAAAGCGCAGTGTCCTTCAAATCAGAGATGCGTAGACAATTAGTAGCGGAGGGCTACAGAATCCGTGGCAATATCGGAGACCAATGGAGTGACCTATTAGGAGATTATTTGGGCGATCGAACATTTAAGCTCCCTAATCCCATGTATTTTGTCCCTTAAGCCTTAAGGTGGCGTTTACGGGTATAAATGGGCCCAATGGCTAGTTTCATAATTTCGGCTTTGACCTTCCAAGCTTTAACAAATGCACATGTTGATTTCTTAGAATTCAATGTTAGCTTTAGGGCTTTAAATAGGGAGAAAGATCCTTTAAGTTATCTAATAAGTAACTAGACTGAAAATAATTGGGTATCAATCTTGCCTAGGCATTTAGCATTGGATAGACCTCATACAATAATTGCTTTAGTTCTATATATGTATCTTTTATTTCATTTCTTTTGGAATAAATACAAATATTTTTACAATTAGAAGTTACTACTGTGAGTGCTATAGACCATTTAAAGAAGAGTACGGCCTCAATGTGCCCAAATGAGCTTAAAGATTGTTGTGCGCTTAATCATACCACCAATTTTGGACATGCCTCACAAAGGGGCATTTTAGGCGTAAACGCCATTTTGATCCAATCGGTAGTTAACGTTATGTGTTTGGATGCACTTTGCAAACTCCCGTCAAATCTCTCTTGCTCGACTAAATTGGTGCTAAAATGGGGACTTTAGATTCTAATGCAGGGAAAAGCGTGGGATAATGAGAAAGATAACCTGTTTTCCTCAGGTAAATAAGACTTTGAATCCATAAGTTATTTTCTTGAAACCATAAGAAAATAAAGAAATTCATAATTTTATCAATCAATTGATAATAATTATCTAATGTGTATGCATCTCAATTACACCGTTAATAAAGAAAAAAACTAAAATTTATAATTACGAAAAATAATAAAATTCTAACTCTAATAAAAGTTCTAATTCTAGTAAAATTGTTCTAAAACCTAATGTCTAAAAATAAAAATGTCAAATAAACTTTTGCTAAAAGAGTCTTAACATGATTATAAGCAATTAAAAAAAATGGATAAAAATTTTAAAGTCCAAAATTAAGAAAATACGGTAAAAATTGGAATTATTAAAAATAATAATTTTTTTCTAAAATTTCATTTTTGAGCCGAAAGTATATATTTTCTTGTGAAATAGATTGACGCAATCCACATTCTAAGTTGGCTCACCTCAAATGGCTCGTTACAATAATGATAGATAGATTGTGCTTCTCGTAACAATACCAAAATCAAAAGTTATAACCAATTCTTTTAGTTCAACCATACTAGGAATGTATACATGCCACGTCCTACATTTAGATTCTCACACATGATGGTTGGATGGTGGGAAATATGTGAATACACACAAACATTATACTTCAAAGATAGATTGTGTCACCAAAGCCTGAGGTGGTCCAATGAGAAATGATTGGCATGGTTCCTACAAGTGATGAGGTATATATACGTGTCACTATAGGGAGTGGATTAGATGTTACCTTAGAATCACCTTAGTGAGTGTTACCGTTACTGTGGGGCCCTCCTTGATAATGTGTTGTATATCCACGCCGTCCATCCGTTTCTCCAGCCCATATTAGTACTTAGTTCCCAAAATTAAGCAGCTGATGAACCACACCATATGAAACAAAGGTGATTGAGTGCCTCACCATTCAAATTTTCAAAGGGCCCATCGTAAGGTTTCCATAATGTTTATTTACCATCCAACCTGTTGATAACGTAAAGAAGATCTGGATAAAGGGAAACTACAAAGATCAGGTTGATCCAAAACTTTTGTGGCCCACAAAAGGCTTTTAATGGTTATTCATTATTGTTTCTAATGGTGTATGTGGTCTGCTTGAAATTTGGATCTTAAAAAAAATTAAAATAATAATAATAATAATAATAATAATAATAAACGGCGTGAACATACAAAAAATACATCAAGGTGGGCTCCATACGGTTAGGGTGACACCCACTGGTGGCTCCAAGCTCCTTAGTATTTCTAGCATGCGGGAACGGATGGTCGGTGCTCCATGGGCCCCACCATCCATTCCGTTTATCCATTTTTACAGATCATTTGGTACTTTATCCCAATCTCAGGTGGACCACACCACAGGAAAACAATAGTGATTGGATATCCACCATTAAAATCCTCCTAAGGCCAACTGTACTATTTATTTGACATCCAATCTGTTGATTAGGTCATATAGGCCCAGATGAAGGGAAAGCACAAAAATCAGCTTGATCCAAAACTTTTATGGCCCCCAAAAATTTTTTAATGGTTGACGCTCATTCAACACTGTTTCCTGTAATGTGGGCCACTTGAGATTGGGATATGCCTCATTTTTGGTTTCATTCTATAAAATGATCTGTAAAAATAGATGGACGGCATGGATGAAAGATATACATCATAGTGGCGCCCACAGAGCATCGACCACCAGCCACTGGCTGGTGAGTGGTGGCAAGGGAGTAGCCAATCTGTTTCCCTAGCATGCATGTACCCATGTGATGAAGCTTTGACTTACGCCGAGCGCACTACAAGTGCTTGTATTTGAGAATATAGAAACAGGCCAGAATGATAGAGATGTGGCGGGTCACAGGGTCAAGAGGGTAATGCTAGAACAATAGATACATAATCATAGTCGCAGGAGCTTAATTACTAGAACAATAGATACATAGAGAGTTTTCGATGCTAAAAGCATCTAGTGAAGCTTGCATACATGAAAGGGTCGCCGTTCCTAGATGATAGCAACCTCAACTTCTATGTGACTAATCATAATACAAATACCTTCATGAACCTCAGCACAAATGGCTCAACATTGCTCATCGAAATGCAGACAAACACAATGCACTTCCGGGCAAACAGCTCCAACTACTAGTGAGCTCAACAATGGAAAGTAAAGAGATTACACCTCAAAATTCACCTCACAATAGATGCTTTAGTGCACAAACGTAAACAAGCATAAAACACCTATATGTAGACATGCCTTACTTGCACAACCACAAATAGCTCCGGTGTCCACTTGAATAGGCTCTATTGTGGGGGCTGGGAACTGAACTGGCTTGCTATATGGAAAATATGAATGAATTAGCCTTAAAGCTAGGCTGATTAGAATATCAGGATGAACTTTCCGAGCTGATGAGACACCAACAGTGATATGAGCCCAAGGCTGACACTGAGTTGAGTTGCTTAAGGGCGGAGCTCAATAATAGGGATCACCTCCTACGCTGACTGGATCGACCCCGAACAGAGATGGAAAACTTGGGGAGAATTCCGCCTCGAACCAAGAATGGAAAGATTTAGCACGATTCTAACCAAAGATCATGCCAACCGAGGCAGGCTCGATGACACCTTCGGAAATAGATCTATGGCGAATCTAGCATATCCCACCACGATATGCAAGTCTTGAAGTTGCCTAAAAATCCTATAAGTACACCCACTGCAATTGGAGAAAGGTACGCACTTAACTCAAGTCCCTCTTCTACTTTTAGTCTACCCACTTGACTTAGGCATCCGATGGTCCCTAGCCACAACCAGTACCCCGCTGTTCTTTACATATTGTTAATGCAGGTATACATACATATACAAGCACTGTATCCATTCATCCCGATTCAAAGCAACAAAAGGCTCAATGTGCTCCTCCACTCTATGCATATGACCACAAAACTCTAGCATGTGACCATAAATAGCCATAGTAAACAACTGCAAACAACTCCAACACACAGCTACAAGAAGCTCGCCCAACGATAGACAAGTACTCTACTGTGTGTCTGCAAACAACTCCAGTGAGTGAATACGAATGGCTATCAAAACAACTCCAGAGCACAGAAAGGGATTGGCTAATACCACTAGCCGGTGCTCTATGGGCCCCACATGATGTATGTGTTTCATCCATGCTGCCCACCCATTCTTCTATATCATTTGATAGTATGAGCTCAAAAATGAGGTTGATCCAAAGCTCAAGTGGATCGCACATATATCAGCCTATTAGAAATCCAAAAATTAGTTTGATCCAAATCTCAACAAACATATATCAGCCTATTATAAATCTCAGAAATAGTTTTGCTTTAAATCATTTGTATTAAGTTGTATATGTTACACTTGTATAATGGTTTGGTCATGTGTAGCAAGCCAAATGCAAGTAAGACTACCATTATAATACACACTAGCCTGCTTAACTCTCCCCCAAAGAACACCCAATCACTTTAGGTAAAACCCAAAGAGCGGAAGAAACAAAGTAAAATTAATCAGAGAAAACCCAAATAACAAAAGTAACAGTAAAAAATTAGCAAAACAAGAAAATCATAAATCTTACACTATGCTCATGTCAACACTTGCAACATTACTCGGTCTACATTTCTTACCATCCAACATTTTAAATATATTTTTAAGAGAAGGGGAATAAGATTGACATCTTGACTTCAAGACGTGAGAGAAGGAGATTATATGCACTACTATTGGAGGGAGTTTCTTTCTTCTTTTAGCACACACCACTTTTTTTAGTTTACTCCAATGTCTTACTTTGGCTAAACACAATATTTGGATAAGAGTAATTAAAAGTGTATCAGTTAGTAACATAATATCAATCGTATGCTTTAAATCATCTAAATTTGACAATTTTTTTTAAATGTAAAGTAACTCTAAATGAATTACTCTGTGAACTCGCCTCTCACATATGTAAGTTGTTATATCACACAAATCTCATGAATTAGGTTGGTTATGATATTGCATGAATGGACATATGATCAGCATGACACACAAGCCAAATGTTAGATCAATATGTGATTTGGGTCATAAACCAATTACAAAACATTTGTGATCTGA